>NC_140071.1:102106163-102439905 GCF_964194135.1 Talpa europaea
TGTGCTATATAAGTAAAGTTGTACATCTATATATGCCTCCAACAGCAGCCTTGCTCAGGAGTTGTGAAGACATGTGTGTGTGTTTCTGTGTGTGTGTGTGTGTGTGTGTGTGTGTGTGAGAGAGAGAGAGAGAGAGAGAAGCTAAATGGGGGGATGAGTAGAGATATTCAACAATATATCATCATATTTTCTCATTTTCTGAACCCACTACTCTTTCCTGAAACCCTTGAATCTGGTTTTGGTTTTAGACTCCTGGAGGAAAGCATGATTTAGTGGCTGCTGCAGGGAATGATTCTTTTTAAACCCATGAGAGATACAACTAAGCGATATCAACATTTTCATAAGATTTTGAATTTCCAGAGATAGTTTGTACTCTATTTTTGAGCTTGATGTAAATAATATTTGCTGTCTCCTGATAAAAGCCATGAGAGATAGAACTAAGTGATATCAACATTTTCATAAGATTTTGAATTTCCAGAGATAGTTTGTACTCTATTTTTGAGCTTGATGTAAATAATCATATTTGCTGTCTCCTGATAAAAGCCATGGATTAAAAGCAGAGCTTTGTTTGCTCTATACAGTAGATATGATGTGTATTTGAGTACCAGAATGAATGGATGATCTTGTGAATAATTGTAACTCAAGTTCGCATTGCTATTGTCATGAATAAGAGGAAAACATTCTATTCTAAACTACATTGATAAGGAGAAAAAGGTAGTAATATGCTCCTTGAAAGACTATAATACAAGTAAGTGTATATACTCTAACTAGACAGAAAGAAATAAGGAAACACCTTTATTGCTTCATCTCATGGGTGATGAGAACTTTTCTCTTTGGTGATGTGAACTACTCATGGGCATAGATTATGTAAACACATTCATCAAACAATTCTGAACCTTGCTAATGTCCACTCCATGCCAACCACTTACCTGGAAGTCAGGAATAAAAGATGACTAAGGTCAATAATGCCCCAAGTTTCTCACAGTCCAGTAAAAGGGCAGCTGAATGAATAAACTAACAAGAGTATAATACAATGAACATGTGTTATTCTAGTGATAGAAACAGCAGAGGGATGTATTAACTGATATTATCCTAGGGACTTGTGGAAGGTTTCACCAAGAAGCAGAAATGAAAGCGTGCATAAACATTTTTCTTGGGAAGAAAAGCGGAGAAGTTACTGTGGGAGAAAAGCAAAGGCAAGGCAATGAATAAGAGTGGACATGTGTCATGACCTCTTGGGAAAATAACAATGAGAAAAGGTAAGTGCAGGTCAGATTGAGAGGGAGGTTCAAGGCTTGCCAGTGCAGATGTGGGAGCCAGCCAAAGATTTTAACAAGAAATCACTGATTGGATTTTAAAATGGTTTATCTTTGACAGGAGCTTATAGAATTGATTGGGTGGTGGGTGGTTTGAGAAGATTTGAGAGAAAGAGACCAGTGCTATTCTGAATATAATTCTGTAACTCCTTTTTATTTCTGAAAGACTGAAAATCTTTTGCTAAAAATAAAGGTTTTAGAAAGATTCATTTCATCTCTGATTGATGGGGACCAGGTGACGGTAAATACAGGTAAAATGAAGTTGCATGCAATAAAAAAGAGAGGTGTAAGTGCAGGGATTGTGTGAGAAAAGAATGAAACCTATTTAAAAACGGACATTCAGAAACACTGATTTGTCTAATGTGTCAGGGATCTTGAAAGCAGTAAAAATGTGATTCTTTAACCAACAAGAGAAGAGCGAGAAATCACAGAGAAGGCATATCCATCCTATGGATTTATTTATTTCACATGATTTAATGTTAAATGAACAAATATCCAGATACAAGCTTTTTGAATTGTATTCTGAAAATCTTTAATTAATCTGTTTTAAGAGGTTTTAAAATAGCAGATATAAACATTTAATAGACATACTTCCTGCCCCCACATAATTAGACGACCTCCCACTATCAACACCAAGCGCCAGAGAATATTTTTCACAATCTATGAACCACATTGACACTTGATTATTACCAAAAGTACATGTTCACATGAGGTTCACTCATGGTGGTGTACATTGCATGGGTTTTGAAAAAAGTATAATGATATGTATCTGTCTTTATAGTGACCTACAGAACAGTTCCATTGCCCTAAAAACACTCTGAGTTTCTAAAACTTTTTAATAATTATATAACATTTTAAAGAAAGGTCATATATACACACACACATATATATGGTTAGAATTAAAATCAGCAGTATTTTTTTAATTAAATTTATTTTCTTACGTCATTGTTTATTTTTATATAGTATTTGATTTCTCTCCTCTGGTGTGGTCCCCATAGTTCTCCCAGCACCACAGAACCCATGATCCCTCACCATAGTCTCTTGTGCTCTTCCCTCCCCTGTTTGTTTTTTTAAAGATATATTTATTTATGCATACATGACCTGGGGTACAGGCCAGAGATGTGGGGGGTGAGAGGATTCACCAGAGGCAGTGGGGAACAGAACAGGCAGATTGACCCAACGTAGTACACTGCTGAGAGGAGCAGCAGGCGAGTCAGGAGAGGTTTGCTGCGCCATGTGTGTTGCTCCCTGGCCAGCCGGGGATCGAACTCGTGCTGCTGCAGAGGCTGCAGATTGCTTCATAGTGTGATACTTAACCCTTTGAGCCACCAGGGAGGGCCCCCTGCCCTGTTTTGACCCTACCTCTCCCCTGCTGTATGCCTCAGATCAATGATCATCTTGTAAGTTGTGTCTTTTTCCTGTTCGTTTGTTCAGTTTCTCTGAACTTATTTTTTTTTAAAGATTTGTTTATGTATGCATACAAAAACTGGGGTACAGGCCAGAGGTGTGGGGGGGTGAGAGGATTCACCAGAGACAGAGTGGGGAACAGAACAGGCAGACTGGCTGAAATACACTGTTGAGGGGAGCAGTGGGCGAGTTAGGAGAGGTCTGCTGTGCCATGTGGGTACCTCCCTGGCCCAGGATCAAACACATGCTGCAGTGGCTGTGGGTAGCTTCATAGGTTGCATTTTAACCCCTTGCACCACCAGGGAGGCCCCAGTTTCTCTGAACTTATATTTCACATGTAAGTGAAACCATGCAATATTTATCTTTTTCCTTCTGACTTGTTTCACTTAGCATAATCCTTTCCAGCTCATTCATGTTGCTACAATGGCATGAGTTTATCTTTTTTGATCACTAAGTAGTATGCCATTGAGTATATAATACATTGAGTATGTTTGACCCATTCATCTATTTGGGGGCACTTAGTTTGTTTCCATATCTTGGCTATTGTGAATAGAGCTGACATAGACCTAGGAGTGCAGGTTTCCTTCAAATTAGTGTTTTTGTGTTCTTTGGGTAGATTCTTAGGAGTGGAATCTCTGTATCATATAGCAGATAAATTTTTAGTGTTTTGAGGAACCTCCACAAAGCTTTCCATAGTGTCAGCAGTATGTTCAGAGAGTGTTGATTGGATGTATAGATTCAGACTTCCTGCTCACTCACAAAACATTCTACTGTCCTTTCCTGTAATCTGGACTTTTACTAGCTCACTCTAGGTTCACTGGGCATGTTTGCACTTTTAGATAGAAATAATGGTGACATAGAGGGCAATCGCTTACTGCCTGGTCATCTCACCTATACTTTCAGACCCCATTGCAGCAGTGTGGCTATGCTAAGGAGTCTCAGCACAGCCATTCTCTGCAAAACAATCATGTATGTGGGGGTGTATATGGGATGTATTTATGAAGAATCAGGTTCTATGATTTTTTTTAAAGATTTATTTATGTATGCATACAAGAACTGGGGTACAGGCCAGAGGCGTTGGGGGTGAGAAGATTCACCAGAGACAGAGTGGGTAACAGAACATGTAGATTGACTGAAATACACTGCTGAGGCGAGACAGGAGAGGTCTGCTGCGCCATGTGGGTAGCTCCATGGCCGGCTGGGGATTGAACTTGTGCTGCAGAGTGCTAAAGCCCTTGTGTCACCAGGGAGTCCCCCCTATGATTTGTTTGTTTGTTTGTTTGTTTTTTGTTGTTTTTAAAATTTTTCTTAATTTTTAGTTTTTTAATTTTGTATATTTTTTAGATTATTTTCCATTTTTTTGTACAATGTATGCATTTTCTTTTTTAAAAAAACTTTTATTTTTATATTCCCCATACAATTACAACCTCCTTATTTTGACCCCAATCCCTCATTTCCTCACCCCACCCCTTGCCCCCCATAGTGTGTCCCTGGTTCATAGTTGTTTATTGATTTTGATTTTTTTCTTTCTTATAGTTATTTGTTTTCCTGGTCCCTTATTTAGGTTTTCTAGATTCCTGCTATGAGTGAGACCATCCGGTATTTTTATTTTTCTTTGTGGCTTGTTTTGCTGAGCATGATCCCTTCCAGCGCCATCCATGTTGCTGCAAATTGCATGTGTTTATCTTTTTTGATTGCTGAGTAATATTCCATGGTGTATATGTACGACATCTTCTTAATCCAGTCATCTATTTTTGGGCATTTGGGTTGATTCCAAAGCTTAGCTATTGTAAACAGTGCTGCCATAAAAATAGGGGTGCAGGTGCTCTTTGGAATTAATGTTTCTGTGTCCTTTGGGTAAATACCTAGGAGTGGAATTGCTGGATCATATGGAAGCTCTATCTTATGGAATGAAAATATTTTTTATTAATATTCCCTATCAAGCTGTATAATGGATTCTTTTTTTTTCAATAATAAATTTTATTTTTATATTCCCCATACAATTTCAACCCCTCCATTCTGACCCCAATCCCTCCCCTCCCTCCCCCCACCCCACAAAAAGTGTCTCTGGTTCATAATTTTTGTTGATTTTCACTTTCTTATAGTTATTCAATTTCCTGGTCCCTTATTTAAGTTTTCTAGATTCCTGCTATGAGTGAGACCATCCGGTATTTTTCTTTTTCTTTCTGGCTTATTTCGCTGAGCATGATCCCTTCCAGCGCCATCCATGTTGCTGCAAATTGCATGTGTTAATCTTTTTTAAATGCTGAGTAATATTCCATGGTATATATGTACCACATCTTCTTGATCCAGTCATCTATTTTTGGGCATCTGGGCTGTTTCCAAAGCTTAGCTATTGTAAATAGTGCTGCTATCAACATAGGGGTGCAGGTGCTCTTTGGAATTGATGTTTCTGTGTCCTTTGGGTAAATACCTAGGAGTGGAATTGCTGGATCATATGGAAGCTCTATGTTTAGTAGGTCCAGAAATCTCCACACAGCTCTCCATAGTGGTTGGACCAGTTTGCACTCCCACCAACAGTGCAGAAGAGTTCCTTTTTCTCCACACCCTCGCCAACATTTGTTGTTGCTAGTTTTTTTAATATGTGCCATTCTCACTGGTGTAAGATGGTATCTCATGGTAGTTTTGATTTGCATTTCCCTGATTACAAGTGATGTTGAACATTTTTTCATATGCCTGTTGGCCATTTGCATTTCCTCTTCAGAGAAGTTTCTTTTTAGCTCTTCTGCCCATTTTTTGACTGGATTATTTTCTTTGTTGTTGTTGAGTCTCATCAACTCTTTGCAGATTTTTGTGATCAGTCCTTTATCATTAGTGTTGTGTACAAAAATGTTCTCCCAGTTGGTGGGGTTTCTCTTTGTTTTTGTTATTGTCTCTTTTGCTGTGCAGAAGCTCTTTAATTTGATGTAGTCCCAGCTGTTTATCTTTGCCTTCACTATCACTGCTTTGGGTGATGTGTCTGTAAATATGTCTTTGATGTGCAAATCACATAGCGTTTTGCCTATATTTCCTTCTATGTATTTTATGGTTTCAGGTCTTATGTCTTGAAATTCATATGGAATCACAAAAAACCCTGAATAGCCAAAGCTCTCCTGAAAAAAAAAAGAAGGGAATGGAGGCATCACACTCCCAGATTTCAAACTATACTACAAAGCCATAATCATCAAAACTGCATGGTATTGGAACAAGAACAGACATACAGACCAATGGAATCGAATAGAAAATCCAGAAATAAACCCACAGATTTATGATCAACTAATCTTTGACAAAGGAGCAAAGACTATGCATTGGAGCAAAGAAAGTTTGTTCAATAAATGGTGCTGGGAAAACTGGGTCGCTACATGCAAAAGAATGAAGCTTGACCACTACCTCACACCATACACCAAAATCAACTCAAAATGGATGGAAGCTCTATCTTTAGTAGAGCTTTCCATAGTGGTTTGGGAGTTTGCACTCCCACGAGCAGTGCAGGAGAGTTACTTTTTCTCCACATCCTTGCCAGCATTTGTTGTTGTTAGTTTTTTAAATATGTACCATTCTCACTGGTGTGAGATGGTGTCTCACATTGTATGCATTTTCATCTTGATTATAGTCCCTGTACAATTCCCACCCTGCCTTGTTTTGATCCTCCTCCCTTCTCCCCCCGCCCTGTAGTGTGTCTCTGGTTTATAGTTGCTTGTTGATTTTGATTTTCACTTTATTATAATTAGTCTTTTTCCCTATACTTTTTAAAAAGCATAGCTACCTACATGGAAGCAAAATGCAATAGCATTTAAAGAAATAAAATGGCAAATGATAAAACATAATAGAAAAAATATATCTAGTAAATAAAGCTTGTGTCAGATTTTCATTGGCAATCTCCTTAAGTGTTCCTTTTAAGTCTCCAAGACTTCTGGGAAAAAAACAAACCAAGTAGCCAACTAATAACAGTGAAGAGAGTCATTGAACTGGATTCTTGCACTGTATGTCCCTTTATGAATATATATTTTAGTCAACAAAGTTGACATTAAAAATGAGTGGCAAGTACTGCGGAATTGACAGGAGCCCAGACAACTGGGATTAGGATGCTTCAACGCTAAATGAGACGAATATCGACTATTATTTTCTGGTGAAAATATAACCTATGGGCAGAAATCTTACCTGGAGATAGCTGACAGCTGTTGACAAAGCTTGCGATACTGTTTGATTATTATTGGGGATTAATGGTTTTGAGAATTTCACTTATAAATTTTTTAGTCTAGCTCTGGGTGAATGTGTTCCACATTACATCAAGAAAGTGACTGTACAGGCCTTCCCTGGTGGCATAGCAGTTGAGCCCTGGGCTGCGAAGCTGCCCGCAGCCTCTACACCGCCGTTCCATCCCTGGCAGCTGGCGAGGGTCCCACATGGCGCGCAGACCTCTCCTGCCACCCGCTGCTCCCCTCAGCAGTGTACTTTGTCAGTCTGTCTGTTCTGAGTGAGACAGAGAAATTTTAGGAATCTGAAATCTCAGAGTTCAATATTCAAATATCAGCATAATCCTTACTACTTACTTGATCGTCCCTATAACCTCCTCCTAGACACAAATTCTGATTGCTACCTTATTTGTGACAGTTTTTTGTTCCTAAACAGGAATGATATCAGGAAATAAGATTATACTTTCAATTCAAAATGCTACAGTGTGGAGAGGCAGAGCTTTGTTGGCAATATTGCTTGACTTTTTGAGAGCCCTGAGCAATGACATGAGAATATCACCATGCAGGAAAGTCATATTCTCGTCAGCAATGCCATCTATTGTAGCCCGGCAGTCCAGCCCTCCTGCCACAGTGCCAAATATCTGAGCAAAACCGCCTTGAACCCTGCAAGCCTTCTATTTACCCATTTGTAGTTTTTTCACATCAAGAGCTGAACCCAGGACATGGCATGGAGCCTCAATCATACCTGGACTTGATTTAGATAAGATCCTTGACATTGAGTATGAATTTTTTTAAAAGATTTATTTATTTATTTATTTATTTATTTATTTATTTATGCATGCATGCATGCATGCATGCAAGTACTGGGTACAGTCAGAAGCGCAGGGAGGTTGAGAGAATTCACCAGAGCCAGAGAGGGGAGCAGAGCAAGCAGAGGGACCGAAGTACACTGCTGAGGGGAGCAGCGGGCGGCAGGAGAGGTCTGCGCGCCATGTGGGACCCTCCTCCGGTGGTCGGGGAGCAGCCGGGGATCAAACCGGTGCTGCAGAGGCTGGGGGCAGCTTTGCAACCCAGTATGAATTTTATGCCAACAATGGTATGAGAATTTGGGGGAGTTTTAGGAAGTGTTGTATGTATATTGATTGAGGGAAGAATGTAAATAGTTTTTAACCAGAGGCAGACTGTGGCAATTTAAAATGATTTCCATAAATAACTTCCAAATCATTTGCTCTTTCATTACCTCTGAAGTGGGACCTTTGGCTCAGGATAAACAAATATTTGTTGAATGAAAAAGTTGAAAGAATTATGTAAAAGGACAAAAGTAAGCAATTCAAAAAAAATTAAACACTTATGGGGTTTAATAATGAAAAAGAAGTTAGAAAAAGTGAATGTGTGTGCTTTGAATAAGAAAAGGATGCTCAGTGCTTATAGTCCACCATAACCTAGTGAGCAGCAATTGATTCACTTGTTTTTTTTTTTTTTTTTTGCATTTTGCAATAAATTTTTATTTTATTTAAGAATGCTCATCTTCATCTTCACTACTGTGTTTACTTTTATAACACTGACAAATATTTCATGTCATGTTGCTATTTGTATGACTTTGTGCTTAGTCATTTGGAGCAGAAGTCTCTCCACACCTAGAGTTAGACCAGATGACTCTCCTTGATTTAAGTCATTTTTCATCTTGTTGTTTTGGAATTCTCTCAACATAAGTTAAGCCAAAATTTGGCCAATATAAATTTATAGCATTATTTCAATAATTTAGCAATCTTTAGGAAGAGGCAAGAACATAAGCTCTGGGAATTCCACCATTCACACACTTTATTCTCTAGGGAAGCCATTTTATTGGAAAGCAAATTTTCTTCTAGTTTGGTTCAATTTCTTTGCTTTGTACAGTATCAGTTGGACTTCATTCAACAATTGTACCTCCATCTGTGTGTACCTCATAGATACCGGGGTAAAGAGCGCAGCTCTCGCTTTCATGGGGCAAATCTACACACAGGAAAGGAAGAAACACCCTCCTATTGCTTTTGTTGTGTTGGGTGGTCCTTTCTCTTCTCTTAGTGCCGGCATCGAAACATGCGACATGATGATTTTATTCTTTTCAGTCTGAGGCCAGGACCACTTTTTGTGAAGTAGAGTTTGAGAATTTTCTGCTGGGAAGCTCAGTAATAAGAAGGTTTTTTTGTTTGTTTGTTTGAATTGAAGCCTTCCGCACACTGGTCCTCTTTTCTAGAAATTTTAGATATCTTCTCCCAGACACAGGTGGGAGTTCAACTTTTAATCATAGCACCCATGAGCATCTTTGGAGTGGTGGGGTTAAGTAGGTTCTTAAAGTTTGAAAGTTTGCATCTTTTCAGCTCTGCAAAATCAGCCTTCCTCATGCTTATGTTTCTCCTTTTCAACTAAATGCTGTTATTTTGCATTTCTTAAATTGATCTGCAGAGGAAAGGAGACTTTAAAACTGGGGATATGAAGGAAGAAATGTCAAGTAGTAAGCAAATTATTTTCACTAACTGCATAGCTAGTGAGTCCCTCAGTTAAAACAAGTAAAATAAAATATGATTGGAAAATCATCATTATTCATTTAAAAATAAGACTAGGGCCTCCCCTGGTGGCGCAGGCGGTTGAGCGCTGCACTATGAAACTGTCTGTAGCCTCTGCAGTGCTGGTTCTTTCCCGGCCTGCCAGCGAGGGTCCCACATGGCACAGCAGACCTCTCCTGTCTCACCAGCTGCTCCCCTCAGCAGTGTATTTTGTCAGTCTGCCTGTTCTGTTCCCTGCTCTGTCTCTGGTGAATCCTCTCACCCTCCCGCGCATCTGGCCTGTACCCTGGTTCTTGTATAAAATAAATAAATAAATAAATCTTAAAAAAAATAAAAAAAGACTAATTATAATTTTGACATAGATTGAGGTGCTAAGTTAATTTATACTATGATTAATTTTAAGTCAGGTTAAGTTCAATATATTCTATTTTTTAAAAGATTTATTTATTTATGCATACAAGAACTGGGGTACAGGCCAGAGCTGTTGGGGGAGGTGAGAGGAGCAGGGAACAGAGCGGGGAACAGAACAGCAGACTGACTGAAATACACTGCTGAGGGGAGTGGCGGGTGAGCCAGGAGAGGTCTGCTGCATTATGTGGGTTGCTCCCTGGCCGGCCAGGGATTGAACTTGAACTAATGCTGCAGAGGATGTGAACAACCTCATAGGTTGCGTCCCAACCCCTTGTGCCACCAGGGAGGCCCCAATATATTCTAATAGGCAATTCAGGTTATCCTTTTCCGTGTGTGTGTGTGTGTGTGTGTGTGTGTGTGTGTGTGTGTGTATATATATATGTAATTCTCTTCATGAAGTTTTCTGAAATGCCATGCTGGAAAAACACCTTTCCCCTGTTGAAACATTAATCAGATACGTTTATTTTTTCTTTCATTTTAAAAATTTATTAAGTCCCATCAATGTTTGTTGAAGTTTTTCCAGCACTACTCACTTTGGTATTTTGCAGTTAAATTACTATTTTTCATTCATTAAACAAATAATCACTTAGCATTTCCTATGTATCAGGCCCGTGCTATGTGTTTGGGAAACATCTGTGAATCAGATGGAAAAGTTCACTGCCCTTGACCTTTGCTGTAGTGAGGGAGACAGACGATAAACTAATATAATAGGAAGATGATGTGGTTTACTTACTTGGAGGTAGGCCTCCTTGAGATGGTGACTTTCAAGCAAAAACTTGGGAGAAGAGGGAGCAACACTGTGGATACTTGAAGGAAGAGGCTTCCAGACAGCAGGCACACTCAGCGCAAAGACCCTTAGGCAGGAGCATGCTTGGTTTATGTTTGAGGAGCAACGAGGAGGTGAGTGCCAGGGCAGAGAGCTCAGAGTGATAAAGTGGCCAGGAAGTGGGGGCAATATGGCCATTGTAACGATCTTACCTTATATTCTGAAATGAACTATTGAACTCCTTGACCAGAGGAGAAACATGATCTTTTCCTCTGTTGCTACTGAACATTTTTATAATATATATAATGGTGTTATTGATATCCTTTAATCATGAATACATTAATTTTTATCTGCTATTGGCTGCCTGCAAAATGCAAAATCAGATACTGCTTACTTGTTATGTAAGCAAACAATTCTCTATTTGTGGGTTCCAAGTCGTCAGAGGATTTTTGCCTTCTGATTGGCTGACATTGCTTGTGACCAAATCAGTTCAAATATCAGCCTGAATTCATATTTACAGAGTGAAGATTTTAGTAAGCAATCTGGCAATGAAGTCATGTTTGCATATTTTACATTTTATAACTTACTGATTCTATTTCTTCTAGATGAGACTCTGAACATTTTCATTTTGCTAAGCTCCCCTAGAAAAATGCATTCTCCCTTTCATGTTTGAAAATATGAGCAGGCTTATCCATATACATTTTGTTATATGTAAATTTTATAGGTGACATAAAATTTTTAAAACCATAAAAATCTTCAGATAAAAGTATGTGAAAGGACAAAATGGTAGTAGTAGCAGTATTAGGAGACAGAAATATTTACAAAGAAATAGAGTACATTTTTGCTGATGTTATTTCCTTTCTAAAACTGTGAAATGTAACAGATACATAGACAAGTGCACAAATTATACATTTATAAAATATAAACGTTACAAAGCCAACACCTGAGTCAAGAAATAACAGCCACCTCAGCGGCCTCTCCAGTTTACAACAATTTATAGGTGACACCACTCAACATAATGGAAAGAATAAGAGGAGAATTGGCCACAGGGAAGATCACTGGGAAAAAACTGATTAATGGGAAGATTCCCTTTGAAGATTAAGATCAAATACAACCTGGTCACATCTGGGTGTGACAATCCTATAAAATTTCTACCCAATTTGACCTTTGCTGTGACCCTGTTCATGGAAGCACCATGTCCAGTAATCAGTTACCCTCCCTTCTTGTCTTCCTCCTCTGCCTTTCCCCCTATAGCCTTCTACATCTTTGCCACAACTCCCATCCCTTCCTAGAAGACAACCCTGGAGTGTCCATTCCATGGTAGGAAGGAGCTTTAGCAGGAGAGTGAGGACCAGCAGCCTCTGGCAGCACCTTGCTTTGCTTTTGGATGAGAGCCTTGCCCAAGTATGTGCTGTCGTTTGTTTGGGCATCACCTGATTTTTGAATTGGCCCAGGAATGCCATTGCCATAGCAATGTGCAGAGAAAAGCAGATCATTACTAAGTTGTCACCATTCAACCCCTCATGCTGCCAAACTTGCCTTGATCTGGACCAGAGGAGATTCCATTTCTGAGGTTAATTTTGGGGAAAGAGTTCTAGCATGGTGGGGAAGAGAAAGGTGGGTGGAAGTGAGCTGTGCAAGTTCCATCAGATGTTTCTCTGAAGATGAGGTTCTTCTCTGAAGAATTTTTTTCCTTTCTTTCACATTTAACACATACTCTCCATCTCTTCTAATTGTAAACTCATGCAATCCACAGATGTTGGCTTGGCAAGTAGGAACAAGGCAGGCTGAAAAATGAAACAGCAGAATGTTCAGTGTGCCAAGTGCCAGGGCAGGAGTTTTCAAGGAAGCAGCACCTTCCCAGTGTACTAGTGAACAGTAGAGACAGTTTACTCTCTGTCCTCCTTTTTTCTTTGGGGCTGTTAGAAAACATTGGGTGGAAGGTTGGTTGGCCTGGGGAGAAGGGAGGAAGAACTGAAAGGTCTTTTACTGTAGGACAGCTGAAGTCGCTGTACCATATCTTGGGTTTGGTTTGGCTTTTATAGGCCCACAGTTGAAATACATAAAAGCCAGGTGCCAAAAAGGATTGAAAAGTCATTTGGAATAACCATAGGAGCTGAACATGACCTCATGGGAAGTATGTTGCTCAGTGGAGACTAGTGGGAAATTTACCTAGATGGTGGGGCGGGGAGAGGCTGACACACTGTTCACTTTCCAGGCGAGGGTTGCTGAAGGGCATTGTGCCAAAGGCTGGTAAAATGTTTTGAAGGACAAACCTTACATGGTCCGAGCATATAATTTTTTGTCGGCTTCTTTCTACTGCCAAATTTTCCAACATCTTCTTGGGTATAGGGAAGTTTTCTTCATTTCCTTGCAAGCTGCTATTTCCCTAATATGTAGACCTCTGTCTCATTGACTAAATCTGAGCTAAATGTGAGGAAACGAGAAACGTATGGTCTCATAGTTTTGAGAAGATTGGAGTCATGCTCCCACAAGCCAAAGATCCAGCAGTTAGGGAGAGGGTGGGAACACACCCCTCCTGTGCGCTTTCAGAGGGATTTTGGCCCTGCTGAAAATCTTGCTTTCAAATTTTTAGCCTCAAGAACTGTGAGACAATAACTTTCTTTTAAGCCATTCATTTGTCCTTTATCTCTTTGGTTTCTTTTTTGTGTCATTTATTAATTTTTTTACTCAAGTAACATTGCTTTACAACATTGCTTGTGATTTAGAGATATAGTTCTCCCCCTTCAAGGTATTGTTTTTGAGATACTTGCTTATGACACCCCAAGAAATGAATGCACTATCAAAATCCAGTTAACAAAGTGAGTGCGAGAATGCTTCAGGCGCTTGCTCTGTCTGTCTCTTATGCAAATTTTTTTTTTCTAAAGGGTGAAGATGGTCTCTGATGTAGCCTGTAGGTAGTATCATTACCACTGGGTATATTGGGTTGGCAGAAAAGTCATAACTTATTTTTTCTTTGAAAAACATAGAAAAATGTGACATGACTTTTCTCCCTATCCATTATTTCCATGTGCTCTCTGCATTTGTGGTTGAGGTGAACTTTGCTGAGTTATGTGAACTTTTTCAACATAAACCTCAACATGAACTCTGGATGAATATGTGCTTTATTTTTGAATCAAGAAGCATAGTTATTAAAAAGATTTTAAACAATACTTTTTATATGGATTTTAAGGACAATTAAATGTTACCCACATTTAAATAACTGTTAACATGAGTGTAATTGGGCAACCTCAGGTAAGGCATGTACCTCTCTGAGTCACACCTATATTTATAAAATGGTAGTAACAGTTTCCTGCATACATCAAAAGGTTGCTTTATAAAAACGAAAGAGTGTGAAAACCCTTTATAAAGTGTGATATACTATGCCCTTTTGTTGACATTAACCAAGTTTATGACTAATGTTTTATTTATGATTTGCACTCTGGCCTCTTTTAAAATAAATTTGAGATAGCTAATGAAATACACAAACTCTAAGAAAATTAAAATAGAAAATAAACTACAAAAAAACCCGCAAGGGAAAAGAGAACACAAATACATCTCAAACAGTAAGCTAAAATAATGTGGTGGAGACTGCCTTAGCAGACAGCGAGACTACCACGCCCAACTTTCCTTTGCAGTTAAAGTTCTGATATGGTCCTTAAAAACAGGTCCTAATAAATGAAAGTGGTCTGTGCCACTAAGTCTACCTCAGAAAGCATCCTAGAGGTGCTTCTGCATGTCATATATTCACAGTGGAGGGCATGGCGATGAAGACTGAGCGATCTAGAACCATGTGTTGAATCGGACAGAGCTTCTGTTAGCTTAGCATGACTGTGAGGGCTGATGCTTTATTTCCTCCACCAGGCAATTTGCCCTGAGCTGCTCCCTCAGCTGGTAATGAACTATTGCAGACATCACATTTTGGGTCTGTTTGTTGTAGCAGCTTAGTCTATTCCATACTATATTTGAGTATTCAATTTAGCTTTCAATGTTTCTGAATCATAGACTGCTAAAATTGGCAGACACCTTAGAGATGTAGTCTACTGCACTCATTTTTTTTTTTAAAGAAATTTATTTATTTATGCATACAAGAACCTGGGTACAGACCAGAGGTGTGTGGGGGGGGGTGAGATGGTAGTGGTGGTGGTGGTGGTGGTGAGATGATCCACCAGAGAGAGAATGGGGAACAGAATAGGCAGATTGATTGAAATACACTGCTGAAGGGAGCAGTGGGCAAGACAAGAAGAGGTCTGCTGCACCATGTGGGTCACCTCCCTGGCCGGCTGGGGATCGAACTTCTGCTGCAGTGGCTGTGGATTGCTTCACAGTGCTGTGCTTAACCCTTTATGCTACCAGGGAGGACCCTACCGTACTCATTTTTCACATGACCATCTCTGTCTGTTTCAAATCCTCTAGTGTCGGGTCTCCCCTGGTGGCGCAGTGGTTGAGTGCTGGGCTGCGAAGCTGCCTGCAGCCTCTGCTGCGCTGGTTGGATCCCTGCCCACCGGCGAGGTCCCACGTGGCGCGCAGACCTCTCCTGCCACCCGCTGCTCCCCTCAGCAGTGTACTTCGGTTGATCTACCTGTTCTGTTCCCCGCTCTGGCTCTGGTGAATTCTCTCACCCTCTCGCACTTCTGACTGTACCCAGTGCTTGTATAAATAAAAAAAAAACAAATTCTCTAGTGTCTCAGATCGCCTTCCAATTTTTTATCTATCTATCTATCTATCTATCTATCTATCTATCTATCTATCTATCTATCTATCTATCTATCTATCTATCTATACAAGAACCAGGGTACAGGCCAGATGCGTGGGAGGGTGAGCGGATTCACCAGCGACAGAACCAGGACCAGAACAGGCAGACTGATGAAATACACTGCCGAGGGGAGCAGCTGGTGAGACAGGAGAGGTCTGTGGTGCCATGTAGGATTCTCACTGGCGGACTGGGATAGAACCCATGCTATAGAGGCTCCGGACAGCTTCACAATGCTGCACTCAATCGCTTGCACCACCAGGGGAGGCCCACACTTTGCTCTATTTTAATCATAGTTTTGACTTAGAGGCTTCTTGACTAGACCTGAGTTCAAGGATGGCAGAAGAGTTTATCTGGGACATCTTTGTGTCCCTAATTTTTAGCATAATATATGGAATGTTTCTCAAATAAGTGAAATGTTTTTAAAAACAAATAATTGCAGCAAATATTTATGAATGCCTTCCATGTGCCAGGTTCTTTGCTAAGTGGGATCCAACAGTAACTAAAAATTGACAAGGCACCTTCCTTCATGGGGATTACAGTCTAGTGAGGGGGACAAGATGTCATTTAAATCATTACACAAATATTTTTTTTTAAAAAAGCCTTGGTGGGCCTCCCTGGTGGTGAAAGGGGTTAACATGCAACCTATGAAACTATCTGTAGCCACTGCAGCATGAGTTCAACCCCCGGCCAGGGAGCTACCCACATGGTGCAGCAGACCTCTCCTGACTTGCCCACTGCTCCCCTCAGCAGTGTGTTTTGTTCAATCTGCTTGTTCTGTTCCCCACTCTGTCTCTGGTGGATCCTTTCACCCCCCACACCTCTGGCCTGTACCCTAGTTCTTGTATGCATAAATAAATGAATCTTTAAAAAAAAAAAAGCCTTGGTAAGTATTGAATATCTATCAGCCATTCCAGCTTGAATTCTCGGTGATCTTATGTGGAGTGGTTTCAGTGAGTGGTGGGAGAAGCAGCCAAATTACAGCAGGTCTAGGATGAAATTGTTGTGTGTTGGTGGCAAGTTGGTATAAGACAAGCTTTCCCTCTTTCTGAAAGTTTGGCTGTGAGGGTGACAAAGAGAGGTCATGAGTTTGAGGGACAGCAAGGGATAAGGGAAAGTTCTTGTTTTTAAGAAAATGATGAGGTTGAATTTTTTTTTCTTTTTGCTCTGTGAGGAAGAGCTGGGTGGAATGGAAAACACTTAAATGATCTTGGAGGAAATGTATAATTATTGAGCCAAGTTTCAGAGATAATGGAAGAAAATGTGGGTGAACCTCAGAAAGGGAAAAAGACACCGTTTCACAGATCCAGGATGGAGAAAAGAATAATTAACATTTGGGGGTGGAGATAGAGAAATTTGGAAATGTTTGCATCTTAGTATTGTCTATGATTTATAGACAATATAGAAACATTATGCATATGACTAATGTTAAACTTTAAAGTCAAAAGTGTGACACCAGCATGTAACTCAATTCTTGCCATTTTGCAATGTGGGAAACTAATGAGATCTAAATGGACAGTTTTTCAGACTGGAATGACTTGATAGTATACTCATTAGGTTAGCTTCTCCTACATCTTATTTTGACTTCTGTAAAGCAGGTTAATAATCAGTTCAAAGTTGAACTTTGTGGTGCATGAGTCCCATGAAAGAAAAGTTAAATAAATATGTCTTCACCTGAGCACATCATAATTAAATACGGAACACCAAAGACAAGAAATAAAAGAAATCTTAAAAAGGTAACAGAGAAGAAAAATATTATCTACAAAGGTAGGTAGTTAGATTAGGTAGGCAATAGACTTCTCAGTGGCAATAATAGAAGACAGAAGAAAGCAGGATTATATCTTTAAAGAAAACTTAGTTGTCAATCTAGTATACCCAACTTAGCTTTGATTGAAGTTCATACATAAATTGAAAATATTTAAGAACAATCTTGAAAGAATTTAGTAGCTGTACATTCTCACTGAAAAAATTACTCGAAGAGATGCTTTAGGAATAAAAATCATTGAATGCAGAAGGAAGGAACAAGAAACAAGAAGCATTATAACAAAACAAATTAGTAAACATAGAAATGTTAATAATCACCAGCGTTGCTTTGGAGATAAAAGGTAACACTGTTGCTTTGGAGATAAAACATAAATGAAAATAAAATACTAGGCAATAATAATATATAAAATAGGAATGTGATTGCAGTGACTAATTCTCAAGACCATTTATTATTCAGGAAAAAAAGATAAATTGTTTCTGATTATGTAGGTGAAAAGTTAGAGAAATGGAGTATGTAAAATTCAAATAATTTAAAATCTGAAAAAGTAAATAAAACTTAAACCAAATAAGAGAATAAAAAGAGGATTATTGAGAATTTTTCATATTGTGGCTACTGGATCTTTTTTGTCTACATTAAAAAAATTCTCACTATCAATTGTGAATGATTTTGAGTATAAACTCAAGTTAAAGGGAGAATACAGTTTTCCACCATGCCTATCCATGCTGACCAATGTAGTGCACAATATTAATGTTAGTTTGTGTCAATTTGGAGATGAGATCATATAAATAAAAATTCTAGCAGAATGAAAAAACAGGTTTAGAGGGGCCTTCCTGGTGGCACAAGGGGTTAAGACGAAGTACTGTGAGGTTGCCTGCAGCCACTTCAGCATGAGTTCAATCCCCTGCCAGGGAGGTGACCGACTGGTGCAGCAGACCTCTCCTGTCCTGCCCACTGCTCCCCTCAGCAGTGTATTTCAGTGGATCTGCCTATTCTGCTCCCCACTCTGTCTCTGGTGAATCTTCTCCCCCTTGCACCTCTGACCTATACCCCAGCTTTTGTATACATAAATAAAGTAAAATAAATATTAAAAAAAGAACATCAGCAAAGAAACACAGGAAATCCAGTGAAAAGATGGTTTAAAGATAATTGAGAGGCAATATAAAGAGGAAATTCAGACTGGCTGGCAAGCTCATAAAGAACTTGCTATAATCAGAAATGAAATTAAAACAACAGTGAGATGCTATGTTAAAACTGTCAGAAGAGTAAACAGAAATGTGCATGTAAAATATTGGTTAGGATATGCAGCAACAGATACTTTTATGTTCTCCTGTGGATGTGGTCATTGTTGTTATGCTTTATGACCTAGCATATTCTAGGGTGGTTATCCCAGAGAAATTATCGCACATATCTCTGAAGATATATATGAGTAATTAATGTTAAGACAGGAAATAATGTTTGTTAGAACTGATGGAAGTATGAAAAATTTGAAAAGAGGAGATAATAGGGCAGCTTGGAACTCATTATCCTCTTTTTTTGGGGTTGAGTTTTGAGAGAGACACATAAAGCCATCTGGGTTGACATGGGGGTATCACAAAGTGTCAGTTATTTGTGTAGGTCTTTATGCAAAACCTTACTTTTGCTTGAGCCACATCTAACAAGGCACAAGAGGGGAGGAACACGGGAGAAAAAACTTGGTATCTAGAGCGAGAAATGAGGCTGAGGAACGGAGCCCAATTCTTCAGCACAGAAGATGAGCAGTCACAGAGAGGCCAGGAGCTCAGGGCTCAGGACAAAGGCACAGCAACATGGGGATTCCTGAGGGAACCCCATGGCTGCATCCACTGAATTCAGCATGGGTATCTGCATGATGCCCCGTAGGGCTGGCCGCCACCAGCCACATTTCAGTAGATGATATCGTGACCTGCCCACAGTCCTGCAGACAATCTACTGGACAGGAGAAAGGAGAGAAGAGGAGGTATTTTCAAAAAGTCTGAGAAAATTACTCGAGAGAGAGTTAGCCTGAAAGAAATAGTTCAATAGAAAGAGACAGAGATGTCTTTAGTTAGTAGGGGTGTTTGATAAGTTTTAAAAGATGATGCATCTAACTCCTATTTGTTTGAGTGTAATATCCGTGCCAGGAGCTTGGAATATTTCCTTATGCATTTTCATTATACCGCATTAAGTGTATGATTCAGATTATTCTTTTTCACACTTGGTCTAAACAGATGGAAATCCTGTGGAGCAAATTACAGGATGATTCAGAGCAGGAAACACACTTTCACAAGGAAACAAGAATCACAAGGCCATGGTACTCATGTGTACCATGAGTTCACCCAGAGCCTATTAAACAGAGACCCTTGCAGAATAAAAGCTGCTGCTATGAATCCTAATGGTTTTGACAATCCGAGAAACTTGAGTCAGCCTTACTCAGGTGATTTCAGGCCTTAGCAAGTTCTCCTTGTGCCCACTTCCAAAAAGGAATTTTCTGATAGATGCTGCCCTTTGCTTTTTAATCCTTAACTAGAGCCTTTATTTTCCACTAAAATTTCCGCTAGGTATGCACTGTGAGAAGAATTTTAGAATCTGTTGAGTATAAAATCTGAGAATAGAAAGGTGATTGAGTGATCAGTTGCTTTCCCTCTTTTCTCCTTCTCTCTGTTTCTTTCTCTCTCCCCTCCTCCTGCCCCCTTTTATATACACACACTCAAGAAAGCCTCACCCTGCCCCTTCACTCCTGTACTTACTTGTGTTTACTATTTCTTTTTTTTAAGATTTATTTTTATTTATTTATGCACACAAGAACTGGGGTGTAGGTCAGAGGTGGGGGTGTGTGAGGATTCACCCAGAGACAGAGTGGGGAACAAAACAGGCAGATTGACTGAAATACACTGCCGAGGGGAGCAGTGAGTGAGACAGGAGAGGTCTGCTGTACCTCGTGGGTAGCTCCCTGGCTGGAGATCCAACTTGTGCTGCAGTGACTGACTATAGCTTGGTAGCACTGAGACTTTAATCCCTGTGCCACCAGGGAGGCCCCTTGTTCGCTCTTTCTTTGCATATGGTTCAGTTTCTCCATTTCCTGTACAGACTAAAGTGTCGTTGAGCTTCATATCCAGGACTGCTTCTCTGTGGCACCATCTCTCTGGTGTCCTTAGAGCAAAAGGGCAAGAAGTAGTAAGAATGCTAACTTATTAACTTATGGGTTTCTTGCTCAGAACAGGAATCTCTATGGCAGCGACAGAAGGGTAAGGGAAAATGGGAACAGAGGACAGGAGAACCGTTCTGGTGTCTTTGGCATCTGGTCACACTAGTGTCTTAGCTAGTTCTATGACTAAGTGGCAATGTTTCCCCCCAAAGAAAGGATGATATTTATTTATTTATTTTTAATGTTTTATTTATTTTCCTACATCTTTGTTAATTTTTGGATTGTATTTGATTTCTCCCCTCCACTATAGTTCCTGCAGTTCTTCTATCACCATAGCACTTGTGATCCATCACTCTAGTCCTATGTGTTCTTCCTGCCTTTGCTTTTGCCCCTCCCCTATATGCTGCTGTATGCCTCAGATCTATGGGCAGCTTGCAAGTTTGTATTTTGCCTGACCCTTGGTTTGGTTTCTCTATATTCTGCATATAAGGGAAACCATCCAATATTTATCTCTTTCCTTCTGACTTACTTCACTTATCATAATCCCTTCCAGTTCTATACATGTTGCCTCAAATGGCATGAGTTTATCTTTTTTGATTGCTGAATAGTATTCCATCGTGTATATATACCACATCTTGAGCCATTCTTTTGTTTTGGGACATTTGGGCTGTTTTCATATCTTAGCTATTATAAATAGTGCTCTAGGTGGCAATCTTAACTTCCTAGGTTCAGTGGAGTAATTGGCAGTGTCTAACATCCTTTGAAGCTATAATTCACTGTCTTTGAACTACTTTATAAACTCTTTAAGTTGTGAAAACTGATGGTGATGCAAATGATTTCTGTTCATGGAAATGCAAATTGACTGTCCAGTGAGGATGAAATTGGTTTTGTTCTTTGCATATTACAAGCATTGCATCTAGCATACACTCCATGTATCCATTTGATTTTTCCTTTGAACAGTTCAAGTTCTTACTGTTTTGTTTCTCTATATTCATATTTTCATGAGTGTCATTGTTCATTAATGAACAGTTAAACAAAAATCTGACACATGTTCATTTAAATTTAAATTCAAAACAATTATTCCTTTATATAGGTTTTGGGTCTCAGGAGACACCAATGTGGTCCACCTGACAAAACCAGATCCTCAAAGTTGTAGGAAAGGGTACTGTTTGGTTTTTGGGGTGAATCCAAGTGTCAATAAAATGTGCACTTTACCAAATCTGTTTCTCCAGGTTTTTGTCATCTCTTATATTGTATTAGATACTGACATTGTGGTTTATTTTTGGCCTTGAGCAAGGTCAATAAGTTATTCCCCCTTATAGTGGCAATGTGACTTTATGGTTTTACTATTTGGAAATTTATCTCTAGAGATACATTCACTGTTGGGAGAGAGAGAGAGACAATTGGGAACACAATTTAGTTTTTGTTTGTTTGCTTGTCTACTTGTCTATTTTGAACTCAAATGAAAAAGTCTATTGAATGTCTCCTTAATTTTACCGGTGATATAGCTTTTTTGCACAGGACCACTAAGAATCTTTTTCTTTTCATCATTAATTTAGAGCCTTTTTTCTTAATGCAGAATATAATTGAACAAATCAATTGTCTAATCAAGGCTTTATCCGCAGTGTTTTTTTGGAAAATGATTTTATTCTTTATAATCACAGACGTCTGTTGCCTTAAGGAAAAATAAAGCTCATTTTACCTATAGAACCAAAACTTACAAGCCTTTCCAGTAAAATGGGGCTGACACCTGCCTTATAAGTTTCCAAATTTCCAGGTGGTAGGGAAGATCACTTATTCTTAGGTCAGTAACTTCACTAAATTTGGGGGGAGCTCAAGAAGAGAAGAATTTACCCAAACTTACATTACAGATTCTGTAGTTGAAACAAAATTTGCACTACTGCAGCAACTATAAAAATAACCAGACCAGTCTTATTTTATGAGTAAGAACAATATTTGAGATGATGATGATCATGGGGAGAGATATCCCAAGATGTATCTGGAATGGCAGGAAAAGACTGGGTATCCTTTCAACAGAAGATCATGTGCTTGATGCGCCCTTCCAGGAAATCTGAGTCTATGAGTCTGCACTTGTCATTGCCTTTGAGCTATTTTACAACACTCGGTTGTAGAAAACTGATGGTAAAGTCTATCCATAGGAATGTAAATAAATTTTGTCTAATGAAGATACAATTGATTCTACTGTATGAATCTGAACAAATTCACCTTAGCATTCCTTATTGCCTTTGTGTCTATTGTATTATTATTATTATTAAAGATTTATTTATTTATTTATACAAGCACTGGGTACAGTCAGAAGCGCGGGAGGGTGAGAGAATTCACCAGAGCCAGAGCGGGGAGCAGAGCAGGCAGAAGGACCGAAGCAAACTGCTGAGGGGAGCAGCGGGCGACAGGAGAGGTCTGCGCGCCATGTGGGACCCTTGCGGATGGCTGGGGATCGAACCGGCACTACAGAGGCTGCAGGCAGCTTCGCAGCCCAGCGCTCTACCACTGCACCACCAGGGGAGACCCTGAATTATATTTATTTATTTGTTTGTTTGTTTGTTTGTTTGTTTGTTTGTTTGTTTATTTTTGATGTCTGGTCTTATTTATTTGTTACTTTTAGAAAATCTCATTTTTGACTAGACTCAGACTTGGAGGTGGAAGCTCTCAGAGAAGACAGCCTCCGTCTCTTGGCAATCTGTTCCTGGCGTTTTTCTTTGGCCTCCTTCATTCTCTTGGCCAAAAGTTTAGCACACTCTGCAGCTTCTTCCTTATTTTTCTCAGTACGCTGTTTCTTCAGAGCAATACGCCGACGTTTGTGCTGCAGAACGCGTGGAGTAACAAGACGCTGAATCTTGGGTGCTTTGGTCCTGGGTTTCTTACCTTCTTTGTTTAGGGGCTTTCTCACAACATATTGGCGGACATCATCTTCTTTAGAGAGTTTAAAAAGTTTTCGGATTCTGCTGGCTCTTTTGGGCCCCAAGCGGTGAGGCACAGTAGTGTCAGCGAGTCCAGGAATATCCTTCTCTCATTTGTTCACAATGACCAAGTTGAGAACACAGGTTGGCATCCACAACACAACCCCGAACAGATTTGCGCTTTCTTTCACCAGTCCTCCTCGGTCTGTAACAGGAATGGCCCCTGCTCAGCAGCAGGCGACCCCGACCATGGGTCAAGACACCCTGCTTCATGGGGAAACCTTGTTTGTCGTTTCCACCACTGATTCGAACCACATAGCCCTTCCATTCTTCGCCCAGAGCGTCTGCAGCAACCTCTGTGGCCACACGCTTCTCATAGAAAGTTCGAAGTTTGCGCTCATCGTCCACTTCAATGAGTTTTTGGCAGCCAGTGGCTGGGAAAGAGATGTTCAGCTTCATGTCGAAGCACCCGATTGCCTCTCAGGCGCCACGAAAAAGAGCCCAGAATTATTTTTTGAAGTAGTTTTTTTTTTTTTTAACACATCTGTTTCCTCATTAGTTACATTGATTATTTTGAGGTAACACTGGCTTAAAACACTGTATGTGATTCAGAGGCATAGGATTCCATCTCCTCAGAGCTACATCATCAGTCACTCCCACCAGCCTTCCCCCACAACCCATTGTGCAACTCCTCAATTGTTTTCCTCCCTTCCCCTCTGCCCAGATATGCCTTGACTTTCAAGAATTGAGGACTCACAGGAACTGTGATATAATAAAGGTTAACTGTTTTCATCTTCTTAAAAAAAATAAAATAAAAATAACAGACAGATTTCTAGGGTTTGTTAATGGTTTGGTTTTGTCTGCCCCTTTGTTTTGTTTCGCTATATTCCAAATACAAGTGAAAACACCCAGTATTTGTCTTTTTCTTTCTGACTCATTTTGTTTATCAATGCAATTGTGGATATGTGTTAATTTCATGTTTTCATGAGAGTCATAATATTACTCTTTAAAAATATTTTACCTCCATATAACCAGTGGGGAAGAGAAAATGAAAATAGTTAATATTTAAATTATAATATTTAGGTTTGATTTTGTCCTAACTATCTAATTCTGGAAACAAGGAAGTGTCACATAAAAGTAAAAGGTAAAGTTAATAGTCATTTGAGAAGTGCTAGTGAATACTTTTTTGGAATTCTCCCAGAAATTGTGAAAAAGAGAATGACGCTAATGTTTTTCGAAGTCAGATAGTTTCTAATTCTTTGTTTAACAAATCAGCTGATAGGTCATTTTACAAATTTTGGTGATAGGTCACTGTATTAATTTCCTGGGGCTGTATAACAAACTGGTTGCTTCAAGCAACAGAAACTTACTGTCACACAGTTCTAGAGGTTAGAAGTCTGACATCAAACTGTCAGCAGGGCTATGCTCTCTCAAATCTATAGTAGGGGGCCTCCCCGGTGGCCTACGGGTTAAGTCTCACCTCAAAGGCCATCCACTCAGCCTGAGTGCCATCCCCTGCCAGGGAGGTGACCCACATGGCACAGCAGACCTCTCCTGTCTTGCCCGCTGCTCCCCTCAGCAGTGTATTTCAGTAAAATCTGCCTGTTCTGTTCCCCACTCTGTCTCTGGTGAGTCCTGTCATCTACCCCCACCCCTCCCCCCCCACACCTCTGGTCTATACTCCAGTTCTTCTATACAAAAATGAATTAAAAATATTTTTTAAAAAAAATCTGTAGTAGAGAATGACTTCTTAGCCTCTTCTAGCTTCTGTTGTTTGCCAGCAATCCCAGCATTCCCTGGCTTGCAGATGCATCACTCCGACCCCTATTACCAGGTAGCCATTATGTTTTCCCTGGGTGTTCACTCGTTGAGTTCCTGTGTCCAAATTTCTGCCTTCTATAAGGATATTGGTCATATTGGATTAGGGGCCCAACCTACTCCAGCATGACTTCATCTTAATTTAATTACACCTGTTTCCAATTAGGTCACATTCGCAGGTACTGAGGGTTAAAAGTTCAACATATGAATGTGATGGGGGGCAGGAAGGACACAGCTCATAACAAGGAAAAAGTTAGAATTTTAGTAAACAGAATATGGTAACTCATAGCCAGAGAATTAACCAAGAACCTTGATAATTTGGTATATTCTCTGTTTTCTTTCAGGCTCTGAGTCAATGAAAATTAGGGGCCAGGGCCTCCCTCGTGGCGCAGCCGTTGAGCGCTGGGTTGCAAAGCTGCCCGCAGCCTCTGCAGTGCTGGTTCGATCCCCGGCTGCTCTCCGGCCACTGGAGGAGGGTCCCACATGGCGCGCAGACCACTCCTGCCACCCGCTGCTTCCCTCAGCAGTGTACTTCGGTCCTTCTGCCTGCTCTGCTCCCCGCTCTGGCTCTGGTGAATTCTCTCACCCGCCTGCACTTCTGACTGTACCCAGTGCTTGCATAAATAAATAATAAATAAATAAGGAAATAAATAAATCTTTAAAAAAAAAAAAGAAAATTAGGGGCCCACTGGATCCCTGGGTTTTTTTTTTTTTTTCTCTCTCTGTTGGAGAGCTACTTGGAGGCTAGATAGGTCCATCAGAATAATTCTATTTTAGAGGTAGCTTGGCATGTGGAGCTCAGCATGGGTACAGACAGTGGTAATGTGTGGCTGAGCCAGCAGAAGAGGTAGAAAAGTCCAGACAAATTGAAAAGGACCTTTCTCCTAATTTCCCAGCACATCACAGGAGCAATTCCTACTGGATCCAGGGAAAGAGGCTTCACTCCCAAAAGAATGGTGATCTTCTCCTTCCAGAGTATAGATTTATGAGTTTTTCTGTTGATTTCTTTATTTTCATCTTCCTAGTTGCTTAGAGGAAAATCAGGCTAATTCTGAAAGGATAACTTCCAACCTAAAATCTTTTATTGCTGCTTTCTGGGTTTGTGGTTTTGGGTATTACTCATACATTTACATCCACAAAGTAAGCTTGAGTTGGTGAAATGTGGTCATTAATTAGTCAATTAATTTAAGTAAAACCTTCCCTGTGAGATGGTTCTTGTATCATCTTTCCAGTGAATCTGAAACCAGGTTTCCAATAATTTTTGATCACGAAGGGTCAGACTCATGGTAGAAAAGTTCATGGAAAGCTTAGGGTGTTAACTTCTTTCCTGGCTGTATTCCAGCTGGTTTTAAATTATTCTGCTTGCTTTGGCTTTCCCACATTACTTCTTTATGTGGGTGTTATAGGAACCTTCCTTTCAGTGTCCAATAAAACTCACCCCTCCCCTCTCGGTCTTGCTACAAAAGACAGTAATTTTACCTTAAAATGACAGCTAGAGGTAACTAGGAGGGTGAAGTTAGGAATGGCCGTCATTTTTCACATTGAATTCTTCTCAAGGAACAATCAGGAAAGAACTTCATGGAGGGGGCAACCCTCTGTATAATGTGCTCTTGGAGAAAATATGAGTCCCATGAGAATGTGAGGTTCATGTAGAAGTTTAAGAAAGGATTAGCAATTCATATGTGCTAATAGCCAAAGGCAAATAGGAAGTTATTCTTATGTTGTGTGTGGTCAAACTTCCATGCAGCTATGGGATTGTCTGCCATGAGCTATGGGATTGTATGACAGAGATAAGTACTTAGCAATGAGAATAAATGAAGAAGGGATTTCTTCTAAGCAGAGAGCTGTACTGCTATGTCTTCCAGGCAAACACGGAGCACTGATAGGGATGTTCAAATGCAGAGAGCACCATGTCTCCCAGGAACCCTGGAGACTGGTATTCCTGTCTCTTTTCTGTCATCAACTAGTTGGGAGATCATGCCCCAATCCTAAATTTCATGGAATGTCACTTTCCGTACTCAACAATCATCACCCCGGTCTCTAGTTCAGATAACTTTCTCATGGATCTGTCCTATAGCTTAAAATCTCTTTTGAATAAAACTTTGTTAAAATGCTCATGTATGCTTTTGGAAGGTGTGCTGTTAGTGTTTTGTGATTGCTGCTGTGGTGTGGTGTGATGGCAGCAACTCTGGGATGGGTGCCACAATGTGAGAGTTTTCTATCTGTTACTTTATGTAATTCTCACACTTATCATGAGAAGTGTTTTTACCATTTACAGCTAGGGTGATTAACCTCAGATAACTTTAAAAATATTCAAGTGGATATGAATAGTTAAAAAACTCTCAGTTAATAGTTTAAGGTCATTGGAAATAGGCCTTGACAAGCTGATGAGATTGTAAAGCAAGGAAAGTTCTGTGAGAAGGGGTGGGTCAACCCGGGTCTCCTTTGTTCAGGAAGTATCTGAGAGAGGCACTTGGGGGAGGGGCAGAGGAGGTTGCTGAACATATCCAAAAAGAGCCAAAAACCAGGAAAATGTACAGAAAAGGAAGGTGCTAAAAGATAATATTTTCTTCATTAAGAATTATTTTTAATACTCTTTTTTGTAATTATGGAAATAACACATACACATTGAAGAATAATCAGACTATAGAAAAATGTAACCCAAAAGTATATATTGTAGACCTACCATAATTATTTTCAATATTGCATATTACCTTCTAGTTTTTGTCTAATACTTCCATTTTCCTGAAGTTGAATCTACCTGATACAAAGTCATAAACATTTCCCAAAGTTTTATGTAGTCTTTATCATTGTCATGGCAATTATCACAGCAATATACTAACTTTTTGCATTATGTATAATAAACTACTTCCCCATGGGTTTTTGGTAGGTAAGCACTTTTATGGATGATTTAAACTGCTTCATAGATGGTACTTCAATGTATCAAATTTGAGGGGTCGGTAAGGATTTCTAGGAACCATCTTGGGTTCATTAAACATATAAATTTATTAGTGTGAGTTACCCAGTATCTATATGAAGATGAACACTAGAAGTTTGGTAATGGGGAATACGTATACTAAAATTGTATAATAAAGAAAAAGAATTGTAAAATAAAAAAAAAAGAAAGCAATGAAACATACTCTATGGGCATCAAGAAGAGAGAGAAATTTAAGGCATTAGTAGAGAAATTAGTGACTGTAATAATGTATTTCTGTGTTCTGGATAAGAAACCCTTCTGCATGGTCTGTGCAAAATGAAGCCAGAATTCCAAGCAGAAATGCAATAACTTTAAGAAAACTTTTCTTGGCACTATAAGCTCACACATGTACTTTTATATGCTACAAAGTTTTATAAAAAGTTAAAATTCTGAAGTATTGAGGCCACAGCTATAAAATAAATTAAGGGTTTAAACTAGATTTGTGAGAGTAAGAAAATATGTGTTATGGTATGCTAACTGCTATTCTATACAGTTCTTTTTCATGCTGGCAAATGTTCTACTTCTGCCAGTGTGAACAATTATTTTTGCTGGCAAAAACAGTTCAAATAAAAACAGAAGCAAGCCACCATTTCTTAACCTAGTAAAGCTGAAAATTTCAAACATTTAATAGAAATTATCTACAACTTTAGTTCACTGCTATTCAGAAGGAGTAGTAGGAATTCCATGAAAGTTTGTGTTTGTGACAACCTAATGTTAGCTAGAAGTTTTTGTAGGCTAGAAATATAATAAATAGGAGATAATTAAGAAACAAGTGTATCTCTTTAAAAAATTATTATTAGCTTAACTTTCCTCTGACTCTGGGAGGATTTCCTCTGACTAGGGAGGATTCTGGAAAAAGACAGGGTGAGAAGACAACCAAACACTCATTCATTTCTTTTTCTTGTTTAACAGAAACTGAAGTTTGCTTAATGTATCCATGGGTCCGCCTAAACTACTTCCCAAGGCTGTTTGCAGTTAAGGGTAGTTACATGACATTTTCAGTTGATGAAATAATTAAAGACAACTGCTAGATTATACTCTTTTACTCTTCCTTTTTAAAATTTAAATTTTTTTTGAAGATTTATTTATTTATGCATACAAGAGCTGGGGTACGGGCCAGAGGTTTGGGGGGTGAAAGGATCCACCAGAGACAGAGCAGGGAACAGAATAGGCAGATTGACCCAAGTACACTGCTGAGGGGAGCAGTGGGTGAGACAGGAGAGGTCCGCTGTGCCATGTGGGTTTCTCCCTGGCCGGCTGGGGATTGAACTCGTGCTGCAGAGGCTGTGGAATTCCTCGTAGTGCAGTGCTTAATCCCTTGTGCCACCAGGGAAGCCCCCCCAACCTTTTTTTAAATAGTTCAGGTATCTTTTCATTTTTTCCCCCACACCTATCATACCATGAATTCATAGGGAACAGGTTCCAGCACTCTGGCTCCTTTCCATTGGTTCTACCATGTGCTTCTCTGGGTGGAGCAAGATGGTGTTTCAGTTGAACCCAAGTACTTTTCTCTTTGGTTTCCTTTTTTCCTGATGATTTTCTTTGATGAGTTTCAGGAAGCTACCTCAGCTTTCGGATGCTCAACAGGCGCAGTAATTCTTTTGGCAAGAATCTTGCCCCTTACTTGTTTGTTTACAACAATGCCAAGTGCATGCTGGATAACATTATACTCTTCCAGTGTCAGCACGGTAACGTGTGGGCTCTTCCATTTTGAGCAGTGTCCATCCCCTTGATGTCTATAGCATTACCTTTCTTACAGATTTGCATGGATGTGGCCAAAGGAACAACTCTGTGTTTTCTAAATGGCGTAGGAAACATAAAGTCGGGGGCCTCTCTGTTGCTTTTTGCTTTGTTTGTTTTTTTTTACTTTGTGTTGGTCATTTTGGTGATTTACTGGAAAATGGTTCCTTACTCTTCCTTCTTGTTCATGCCTGCAAAGCAGACAGATGTTGAAATTAACAGCCAGCTTGAGATCAGACCTCTGTAAGGATGAGAAATTAAATTATAATGAGAATAGGGGAGTAAAAGGAGGGGCTTTAGGCAATGTACATTATGTAGGTAAATGCACATATATATATATATATACACACACAAACATAACACAGCTTTGCATAAATGTATGTATGTGCAAATATTCTATTTGTAATTATTGTTATATGTTTTAAAATACCTATAGGGCCTTAAAATACTCAGATGTTAAGAAGTACTCTGCAAGAATAATTGTCAACATCTCTTTCCTCTTAAGATTTGTATGGTGGCGCAGCGGGTTGAGCAAAGAACTGTGAAGCTGTCCGCAGCCTCTGCAGCATGGGTTCGATTCCCGGCCGGCCAAGGAGCAACCCACATGGCACGGCAGACCTCTCCTGTCTCACCTGCTGCTCCCCTCAGCAGTGCCTTCGGTCTGTGTGCCTGTTATGCTCCCCACTCTGTCTCTGGTGAATCCTCTCACCCTCCCATCTATGACCTGTTCCAGTTCTTGAATAAAAATAAATAAATCTTGAAAAAAAAGGTTTGTATATTGTTGTAATAATGGACATTAATGTGTTGCAATGAACTCTAAAGTCTTAAAGTAACCTAAGTGAACTGATGTCACTGAAAGGGAGATAAAAAAGAAAAACAACAGTGACTTTAGATACCCTTTAGCATCATTTGTCAGACTACCAGAATAAGCATTTTCTAAAACCAAACCAAAACAAAGCAAAAACACACAGGATTTTAAACACACAAGTAACTGTTGGAGATACAGCATGTTATACTTTGTTTTCCTGATGGTTCATGGGTCCATTAAAGTTGCTTAAAGTAGAGAAGTTAGCTTAACTTCGTTTAACCCAGCATTTTCCAATCTTATGTGGCCATGAAACTACTCTATTCAAGTCACATCTGTAAATACCAGGTAGAAATACTGGTTTGTGAGACATATCCTAGAAACCCTGCAATGCAGGGACAAGGAACATGAAAAATCACCACTGTTAGTTATATTGCTCTAGAATATTTAGTGAAATTAGATAATAATCAGAAACAAGATGCATGACTTTTTGCAAAAGGGGAAGAAAACAGAATTTCCTATTTTACTATGAGGGTGAGACATTAATATTTTTTCCCACAGAGTACCTATGTGCAACAATAAGTGCTCAATAAATAATTGTTGAAAAAAAAGGAAGAATTGGGGGCCTCCCCTCCCTGGTGAAGTTCACCGCAGCTGCTGCAGCAGGAGTTCAATCCCCGGCCGGCTGGGGAGCTGCTCACTTGGCACAGCAGACCTCTCCTGTCTTGCCCGCTGCTCCCCTCAGCAGTGTATTTCAGTAGATCTGCCTGTTCTGTTCCCCACTCTGTCTCTGGTGACTCCTCTCACCCCCCAGTAGCTCTGGCCTGTACCCTGGTTCTTGTATGAATAAATAAATAAATCTTTAAAAAAAAATAGAAGGAAGAATTGATCGGGTGATAGAGGCAGAGAGAGACAAAGAGAGAGGGGGAGGGGAGAATCTCACAGGAAACCAGTACTCCACAGAAATATCCTGGGAAAGCTGCCCAAGAGCCATGGTTTTATAAGTTTTTGGAGAACTAAAATGCCTCACATATTGCTTTTTCTCCAAATTCTTATTGTTTGAAATTTTTATATATTTTTCTTCCAAAGATAGAAAATATGTGGACTTAATGGCAATAGCTGTCAATCAGAATCTTTTTCAACATAGTACTCCAGATAATCACTACCAACTGATTGGAGTAGGTGAGATAGCTGAAATCTGATTGCCATGTGTAATATAAGCCTTAATAATATTCTTTTTTCCTACTCAAATGCCTTATTTCATAGCTGCCAGCCTCATTTCCCTACCATTACTTAAAGAAAGGTTATTATTACTCTCCCTTAAAATTAGTGATTTTAAATAACACAAATTCTTTTATATAAATATGTATATTTATACATACTATATAAACATATACTATATTTATATTAATTAATTAATAATACCACAATTATTCTAATATATTAATAATTAATTATAATTAGTAATCAATAATTAATATATCAACATATTATATATATTTATATAGTCCCCTTCCATTGAGAATCTCTTCTAATGAAAAGAGTTTACTGGAAATGACATTGTGAAACTTTGAAGACTGGGTAGAAAAGGCACTATGACTTCTGTTTATTCTTTGTGTTTCTCGCTCAGAAAATTCACTACAGAGGAAGCTAGCTGCCAGACTTAGGGAAACTCACGAAACAAGGAACTCAGAGACCTTTTTCAAGGAGCCATGTGAGTGGATCATTTGGAGGTAATTCCTCCAGGCCACTCAAGAGTTTTAGATGTACTGGCAGCATCTGTCAACATCCTAAGACAACTATAGGTGTGACTCCAAACCACTACCATCTACTCAAACAAATCACTTCTGAATTCCTCACTCTTAATACCTGTATGGATAATACATATTTACTGCTTAAGCCACTAAGTTTTGGAGTAACATTTAGCATTAATGGATTATTAATATAATCATACTAAAATTTTTAAAGAAACAACTCATTTACAGTTCCTTTTAAGACCCATCCACTCCCAATTTCACTACTTTGGTATGGCTAAAGTTAGCCAGTTACCCATTAGTAAATGTTTGTTTATTTCTTCTAAAGCATGGGTCAGAAAACTCTTTTTATACAAGACCACAGAGTAAATATTTTAGGCCTTGTGGGCCATGTGGTCTCTGTCACAACTATTCAACTTTGTCCTTGTAGTATGAAAGCAGCTGTAGACAATATTTAAATGAATGAGGATGGCTGTGTTCTAATAGAAAATTTGTTTATGGAAATCATGAAATTTGAATTTCATATAATTTTCAAATTATAAAATGTTATTCTTATTTTGATTTTTAAAAACAACTTAATGCAAAACCTATTCTTAGCTTGCAGGTCACTTAAAGCCAAGCTATGTACCAAATTTGACCCATAGCAAGAAGCTTGCTGATTCTTGCACTAAATTAATAGAATTCTTAGCATTTAGCCACACATGGAAGCCCAAAATAAAGATAACATATTTCCATACAATAACCATGTGACCACATTATGGCTAATGGATTGTAGGTGGAAATGATATCTACAAACTCTTAAAAGAAAATGGTGGACTCACCCCTCTTATATCCCTTTTATACTTCTCACTGGCTAGAATGAAGATCATCTTGGATGATGTGGATGACAAAAATGTCCTTGGGATGGTTGAACAAACAGAGACAGCCAGAATTTCTAGCTTTGGAACATGTGCAGTCATATTGTTCTGAGTGAAAAAGAGATTCCAATTATGTTTAAACCTCTGTTTTTAGGTTCCTTTCATACATCACCAAATGCATGTTCTAACTAATTCATCTGGTTAGTTTTTGGACAATATGTCTTAATAGAATGGTAGATTAATGTGTTGTACTTTCAAGAAACACTGCAGACAGTGGTTAGTTAAAAAAAACTATGTGTGGAGTTAAAAAAAAAACATTCTTGGTTACTTATCAAGTTGGGATTGTCTGGACATAGGATAACATTAACTTTTTTAAAACCAAAATTTCTGAAAAATTGCAGGTATTTGCCTTTTTCCTGATTGTTGATTTCCTGCAATTTGGAAGTGAACAAATGTGCCTTTGTATTCCTTTTCTCCCAATTCTATCACACTTATGGCCAAGGGAGAAACACTATTTATTAACTGGGAGATACAGAAACAATTCACTCCTTATAATCTCTGAGGAAGAATTAATTTACATTGTCTTTGTGACGCTTATTCGGATAAATGAATGGGTCTAAAGCAACTCTCCCACCCTCCACCACCGTCCCGTCCCTGCAAAATCCTGGGATTCTAAGATTTTCTCATTCATATAACTGAAAGAAGCTGTAGTTCATAATAGACATACTTATCTTATGAGCATTTCATGTTTTCCACAGCAGGATTTTGGGGTCCCAACCTATAAACAGCAGTGTAAAAGGTCCCACAGTCTCCAAGACTGCAAACCAGCAAGAGAATCATCAACCATCATTTGGCAGCTCAGAGCATCAGGGATTGTCCAAACATAATTGTTTGAGTTTCTTGTGCTGACACACAGTATTTCCCATTCATCTTTCTTCCCCTTTCTCTCCCTCTTCCTCTCCCGGCCAAAAAACCCCAGCTCGCTTCAAGTAGGCACAGACTTCCAAGTCCTGGCTGTTAGTGTCCCCAAGAGATTTCAGGGAGAAGCAGTCTTGGCTGAGATTTAGAGCCAGAGACCGGCCAGTGTGAAGGGAACAATGTCTGGGTTTTGAGAACAGCTGGAGCTTTGGAGGGAGAAAAGTAGTTTGGCGAATGAGGAAAGAATGTGCTTGTCACTTCAAGAGGCAAGAGACTTCGATTTCCCTCCTGCCTCTGCCAACAAGTGTTTATTGGAAAGGACAAAGTGGTGGTGATGGCAGGTGACTTTTAGTTAGGATTTTATGGAATTTTTCATGTTTATTTTACCTTTTCAAAGAGCAGATAAATGTACAAATCCCACAGCATAACTATTCTGAATTCTGCTCATGTTTTTATTGGATAAGTGAGTGTTGTTCCTCAGAGTTATTTTTAAGAATGCTGCCCCTGGCCCATTTTGAGACTCTGCTTGCTCTCCTTGCATGTAAGCTAATATTTGTTATAAGGATTTTGGAGAAAAGTAGCAGAGGGTATGAAATGGAAAGTGAAGGCCCTAGGGAGAAAATATCCTGCTTGAGAACATGAGCCGAATTTACCATTGGGGGAAATTGGATGGGTCCATTTAGACAAAATAGAGAAATTTTAACTGAAAGCAAAGGTGAGTTTATGAAAAGTTTCACCAAGTTGGGGGAAAACAGAAGTTTTTAAGATGTCATACTCTGTGGTCATGTTCTGATTTCTGTGTGACTTTCTTGGATTCTTATGGAAATGGATAGAACAACGAAGACTATTTTCCCATTCTAAATCCTATTTGTTAGACTTGGCAAGTACAACCTGATTTTAAAATGTTGAAAACGTTCACTTATAAAATGAACAAAAGCACCAATATTGATATTCAAAAGATAATAATGATTGCCTTTTTAAGGTTTTTGGCTTTTCTTTCTCAAGTCTCAACATTTTTGCCTACTTAACAATTCACCCTTTAATTATATCTAACTGCTTTATTTTTTAATTTGGCAGTGAAAATGTTAGCTAGTTGATTCTTGGTAATAAAAACATCTAAAAGTTAAACTAGGGAATCAGGGGCAAGATTGGGAAGGGAACAAATATTTCTTGAGTTCTGGCTGTGTGACAGATTCCTGTAGAGGCTCCTTTCCTTGTAAAAATCTGTGGATTAAGAATTATTATGCCCATTTTATTATTTTTTTAACCCTCCAGTCTCTTATATCCCTTGTCCCTTTCTCTCTTTCCCCTTTTAATCTCAGGGCCCTCACTGTATTTATTAATGTCGGCTAATTTTTGTAAGTTTCTTTATGAAATCATCCATTATGTAAATATTTTTGTCTCTGTTGTTTTTATATTTCTATTTGTCTCTGTTGTTCTGACTTGCTTTAGTATACATAATTCCCTTGAACTTCCTCCATTTTATTGTAAACAGCTGAGTTTTATAGTTCTTGTGGCTGAATAGTATTCCATAATGTGGATAAAGCATATCTTCTCATTTTTTTATTTTTTAAGATTTATTTATTTATGCATACAAGAGCTGGGTACAGGCCAGAGATGTGGTGGGTGAGAGGATTCTCCTATTAAATGATAAGGTCAAAGTTTCTAGGCTTAGAGCCCTTAATGGAATTTGGTTCCAAAAAGTAAATTTCATAATCTTTCCATGGCCCCATTTTTGATTATATAATAAAACTGGGTTATTTATGTTTAAAATGATTGATCATTAAAAATGTATTGATCAGAGGTAATCTGTATTATCTAGTACTTTTCTTTGACTAATGTGTTATTCTAAGTAATTGCACTTTGTTGCAATAACGCAAGGAGCCATACATTTTTCAACTATATAGTTACCTCTGGGTCACCTAATTTCCAAGATTAGACTTGTTCTGCTTGAGAAAAAAATAATGTGATGTGGTTTATTTGTCACTTTTTTTTAAGATTTATTTATTTATTTGTTTCTTTGTTTGTTTATTTGTTTATTTATACAAGCACTAGGTATAGTCAGAAGCACAGGAGGGTGAGAGAATTCGCCAGAACCAGAGCTGGGAGCAGAACAGGCAGACTGACGAAATACACTGCTGAGAGTAGCAGCGGGCACAGCAGGAGAGTTCTGCCGCGCCATGTCGGACTCTCACTGGTGGCCGGGGATCGAACCAGCGCTGCAGAGGCTGCAGGCAGCTTTGCAGCCCAGCGCTCAACCGCTGCGCCACCAGGGGAGGCCCTATTTGTCACTTTTTTTTGATTACTCTTTACTAACCATGGTGACAGATGATAAGAACAGCTTTTAGAACTTGAAAATTTAATTCCGAGGTCGTCAGTTTGCTTTGCTAATGTTTACAAATACAGTACGGTCAATACAAACACTGCTTAAAGAATGTTTCAATCATTATGGAAATATTGCAGCATTTTTTATAATCCACAACATTTAATTATTGTGAACTCTAATTCCTTAATTATTCTGAGTAGTCAGTTTAGTTTAGTTATTGCTTGAATTGCCTGGCATCAGGAAGACTAAACAGCTTCGCATACCCACTAAAGTTTTACATATAGATATTTAGCAGAGAGAATATCCGCTTTGGTTGTTGTGGACCAGCTGTTTGATAAAACTTTTACTTTGAATTTTACTGAATTCGCATCTCGGTCAAGTTATCTGAACTCTGAGTCTCAGTATCATCATCTGAAAAACTAGGTTAATAATTGTTTCTCATATTACTATGAAGCTTGAATGAAATGATGCTTGTCAAGCAGTTAGCCCAATTTCTGACAATCCTAAAGGCTCAATAAAACTGAGATGTTATGAAATTTGTTATGATGTTACAGTTGTGGTTTTTCATTTTTTACTATTATCATGAGTATTTTTACTACATAAACCAGAAAGTTAATGTATAAGTTTATAATGGAATATGGTATAAGCCTGGAATGCTTGTGTAATCACTCAATGACTCATCTCTATAGCAACCTCTGGTTATCTCTGCTGACAGATACTGGCCAGCATACTTATCTTTTATTAATTCCTTTTATTTGGGTGAAATTTGAAAATTAAAATTAACCAATTTGAAGTGCACAATCCATTGGCATTTACATTCACAATACAATACAAGCAATCCCTCTACATATTACAAAACATTTTCAGCCCAAACAAAACTTCCTATTTACTAGCAGTTGCTACATTTCCTGCTCCCCCTAGTCCATTATGCTAGGTGAAAATACCAATATGCTTTCCGGCTTTATGGATTTATCTGTTTGGGCTATTTCATGTAGATAGACTCATACAACATGCAAGCTTTTATGTCTTTCACTTAGTCTAATGTTTTTGTGTTTCATCCACATTGTATTATATATGAATACTTATTTTCTATGGCTAGTATTCCACTGTATGTATACACCATTACTGATATACTTTGTCCTTGATTAATTAAAAAAATGGAAAATTACTTAATAAATGAAGATAGTCCAGTAGTAAAATAATTTCAACATGGGACTCAAAAGGAACAATATTAGGATCATCAGAAATGAATACTCTAGATTCAACTAGTCAGCACTGGAGTGCCAATGACTAGTAAAAAATGTGGAACATAGAAGGCACTCAATAATTATTTATAGATGAATAAACCACTGTGTTATATTAGAAATGGATGCATAGATAGAATTATTGCTCCCCGTTGCACAAATGCAACTGAGAGGCAGAAGGCAAGGAAACTCGCTGATATTCTGGAGAGGTGGACTAGAAAGTCAAGAGTCACTCAGGTGCATAAGTGGGCAAAAGCTCGTTCTCATCTTATTCAGGGTCAGAGAAGGTGTGTGTCAAGTACTATAGACATGTGCTTTGCACTTGTGCTTTCCCCTATGAAGCCTCTTATATCCTGGCTATAATGCAGGAAGTTTAAAAATAGAATGCAAAAAATGTAATGGTTTTGATAAGTATATAGTAACACTCTGGAAACCGCAGTTTAAGACTCACAGAGAGATTTAATGCAAAATTTTAAGAGAAATTGAAACTTGTTACATTATGTATATCACATGACCTAGATCTGCAAAGATGCAAAATGAAATTAATAGAAATTTTGCCAAAGTAAGGAGCCTGGGAAAGGCCTTGTGCTGAAAGAACTCACCACATATTTGCAAACATAAATCAACTTTAAGACATAATTTGTCTTGAATGTGGTGGCTGAGGAATAAATTTTCTTTGCTAGCCTATTTTGTGAGCATAATCAGAATATTTTCATTACTCAAAGCACCATTTGGTTATTTGGAGGATTGTAATGAATTTACTCTGCTAAGAATTGCCTTATGTCCCATATGCTATCACTTTTTTTTTTAATACTCCATCTTTAATTACTGCCAACTTTATTTTATTTTTTTTAAAGATTTATTTATTTATACAAGCACTGGGTATAGTCAGAAGCGCAGGAGAATGAGAGAATTCACCAGAGCCAGAGCGAGGAGCAGAGCAGGCAGAAGGACCGAAGTACACTGCTGAGGGGAGCAGCGGGCGGCAGGAGAGGTCTGCGCGCCATGCAGGACCCTCCTCTGGTGGCCGGGGAGCAGCCGGGGATTGAACCAGCGCCGCAGAGGCCGCGGGCAGCTTTGCAACCCAGCTCTCAACCACTACGCCACCGGGGAGGCCCTATGCTATCACTTTTTAAGTAGGGATGTTTTTTATTTGGCTTGCTTAATTCAAGATTTAAACATAAATGTTCATGGATAATTTTTCTACAATAATTCTGAGATTTATGGTCTTGCCAAGAATTAGATGCAGTCTGTACACAGGGCAGTTTAACTTATTACATTAAGGATTATGAAAAATTAAGAGGTGGGGAAGGAGAAATATGCATGAGTAAAGACAGGACAGGAAGATATATGAGGAAGAGCTAAGGAAATGGATATAATTTAGTTTAAAGAAGGGGTGTATGAAGAAGAGTTATATAGAAAATGTTGACTAGCTGGAACTTTTTGTTTATTTAAGACATGGCATAATTAATGAGTATAAGTTAAGGATATGAATACTGGATTATTTGACTACAAGATTGAAAATTCAAGTTACACCTCCAAACACTTGGTAGCATTTTGTAGCTTTGTGTAGATTTCTTCTCTCATTTGACCTTCAGTTTTCACATATGAAAAATATAGATAATATCAGTAGTTATTTTACAAGGTTTTGGGAAGAATTAAATGAACTCAGCTTTGTACCCTGATGCACAGTAAATGTCCAATAAATGCAAGCTATTTTATTGTTCAAAGTCAAAGACGTTTAAATGTTGGAGTGACTCATCAAGGCATATAGCCATCCCTTGAGAACAATGAGAATGTGAGAGGGTCACCTCTGTCTGGAAGCAACACTCTTCTCCAAATGATCCACTTATGTGTGGGATTTTTTTTTTTTTTTTGGTCCACAATCTTAGAAGTAAACTATAAGTAAGGAACAGATGTTGTAAAAATTCTTTTTATATTGCTTGCTCTCTCTGGGAAGGGAATGTTTGCCATTTAAATTCTGTGTTTGTTACTCTGAATGTCGGCTGGAATCAGGGCCTTGCTGCTGTTGGGGCTGCACCAGAGCTTCCATTGGGGCATCCACAGCTTAGATTTTGCTGCCAATTAGCCCTTGGCTAATGTTGGCACTTCAGAGAGAGGCCAAATCTGCTGCGTTGCCTATTATTTTTCCCAAGCTGAAGGTGGCTACTCTGCCTGGATACGTGGCAGGTGGAAAGGCCAGGAGACTGGCAATCTCCAGGAGTAGCCCTCACCAGTGATTATCTGGAGATGGTGGATGAGTTCTTTAACTCTTTACCTTCCTTACAACTATTGAACAGAATGAGAAAATTCTCTGTTACACTCTCTTCCTTTAAAAATCTATTCCAGTCACCCACATGGCACTGGCTTGATAATTGACCTTCAATGGTTGCTTCCCCCACCCTGTCTCACTCCTCTACACTCCTGCCATGGTTTTGGGATCACCTTTCAAATAAATTGTTAGCATTAAAAATCTGTTTCAGGGGACTCCCTGGTGGTGCAAGGGGTTAAGTTGCAGCATTATGAAGCTATCCACAGCCACTGCAGCATGAGTTCAATCCCCAGCCAGCCAGGGAGCTACCCACATGGCACAGCAAACCTTTCCTGTATCGCCCGCTTCTCCCCTCAGCAGTGTATTTCAGTAGATCTGCCTGTTCTGTTCCCCATTCTGTCTCTGGTGAATCCTCTCGCCCACCCACACCTCTGGCCTGTACCCCAATTCTTGTATGCATAAATAAATAAATCTTTAAAAAAATTAAAAATAAATACAAATCCATTTCAGAATCTGCTTTTGGGGCAGCCAAACCAAAACAGCGTATCTATGAGTGGCTATTTCAACTTTAGTGATAGATAATTTACTTAACATTGTTAAGTTTAAGGTGCACACCATCATGATTTGGTACATGCCTATATTGCATCTTTCATGTTTTAAGGGCAATAATCATCGCAATAGAAATTGTAGAAGATTTGATGTGAGTGGGAAAGCTTGAGGTGTATGGGGGAATTGGAAAGAAGCATGTCCATTCATTTTATTTTATTTATTTATTTAATTAGTTATTTTTTTAAATAGAGGCATGTTTTATTTATTTATTTGTTTGTTTGTTTGTTTGTTTATACATGCACTGGGTACAGTCAGAAGCGCGGGAGGGTGAGAGAATTCACCAGAGCCAGAGCGGGGAGCAGAGCAGGCAGAAGGACCGAAGTACACTGCTGAGGGGAGCAGCGGGCGGCAGGAGAGGTCTGCGCGCCATGTGGGACCCTCCTCTGGTGGCCGGGGAGCAGCCGGGGATCGAACCGGTGCCGCAGAGGCTGCGGGCAGCTTCGCAACCCAGCGCTCAACCGCTGCGCCACCGGGGAGGCCCTCCATTCATTTTAATTACAAATTTGTTATTAAATACTGAGTGCCCCCTACTGGTTAAACCATGGTGGCATAAGGGATATTTTCTGCTCTGGCAAGTTATTTTTCTAGTGAGATGAACAGCAATTCATTGTTAAATACCAAGGTGATCTGTGACTTAAAAAGGTTGCCAAGTGCTAACGGTGGACAGATGAGGAACTCAGGAGGCTGACGGAGGAATACTTCAAATTTACAAAGCTAGTGGTATTTATGCTAAAGAATGAGTAGGACTTTGGTGGAATAACGTTGAAAAGATTCTTGAAGGCGAGGGAAACAACTGGCACAGAGCCAGATGATGTATTGAGATTTTGGATGGACAGTTGGAGAAAAGTTCATTGTCAGGTGGGGAAGAGGCGGGATGTGAGACAGAGAATCTGAAGAGTCTGATTATGGAGAATTTTGTCTTTTCAAGTTGTATTACTCATGATAGGAGGGCGAAGGGCTTAGGCACCGGAAAAAGCAAATATTTGTGCTGATGTTTCCTTTTCTATATGTTTCCAGGGCAAAGGAGAGGAGCAGAGACTCAGAAAAGGATGAGTATCTTAAACTACTATTCATGAGTGCTTAACAACCTGCTGGGACTGATGTAGAGCCTTTACAAACCTGTCCTATTTAATCCTCATGTTTAGTCAGTGAGGTAAACTATTAAGCTCTCCTACTGATGAAGACATTGAAGCTTAGAGTGAAGAGGTCAAGAAAATGGTCATGTTTGGAGCTCATGTCCTGACTCCAAAGCTGTTAACCACTGCATGATACTGTTTCTCCTTTGGAAGAAGCAAATTGGAGTAGACAGAGACTCATGTCTGGATTGGGATAAGAGCTAAGTGAAGCCCCTGAAGAGAAAGGCCTATTTCCAAGTTGGGCTTCTCCTGGTTAACTAAAATCAGAAGAAGCCAGGAAGAGCAGCGATCATGTTGAAAGTCATTTGTTTTATTGCTTACTTTGGTGAAGTCTCAAAGTATCTTAGATTTGGCATATTGTCTTTTTCATCAAATTTATCCTTAGCAACTGCTAAAAGCATTCAACATAGGAAGAGAGAATAAAAATATTACTTAAGCCAGAGTGGCGGCAATGCCTGTGTTGTAGACTGAATTTTGGTCTGTGGGTAATCATTTCTTCTCAGAGCACCATGGCACCATTGTCTGTCTAGAGCAAATCAACATTGACTTCTTCTTTTATAAAAACCTTTAATAAACAAAGCCATGGCTTTCTGCTATGCTCAACCATGTTTGAACTGTTTGATTTTTTTTTTTCAATCTTAATATTTGTCTTTAGAACCTAGTTTCTTGAATGGAAATGTTTGTCATTAAATTGTCAGCACTTAAGGAGAAAGTTGGGACAAATAGGTTTGGCTTTTTAATTTGTTTCTATAAACACTATTCTTAAATCCAGATAGATGAAGAATAAAATGGATCACATATTTTCATAAATAGTGAAAAAACAGATGTTAGATGATTATGAATATTTTAAGCACCTTGCATTCTCATGCTACACTAGAGTGGAAGAGGGAAGGAGCACAGAGACAATCTAGGGAATGTGATAATGCCTTTTAAACAGACAACCAAAGCTTAAACATGCAGACTACCAAAAAAGTTCTGTCTGTTCCAGAGCAATCAATGAGTAATCTTTTCTCCTAGACTAATAATCTTCATTATAATAAAAATCTAAGATAATAAAATTTTAAAAATCTTTTTCAAATAAAACATTATTTTAAATACTTCAATTTCTGTAATACATTTTAAAATACCTATATCTTCAGGTATACCCTAATGCTAGAGTTACATGAAAATAATAAAACGTGGGAATCGACATTTTGAACAGTGATTGTTTAGTGTTATAAGAAGCATTTAAGCCATTTTCTTATCAACTACTTGATTTCTGTCTCTCTTTTAGAACAATCTCTTCCATCCATCTTTGAGAGGCAAACCTGAAAAGATTAATTTGTTCCTCTGATGATTGTTGATGGTAATTCCCCTGTAGGCTGAAGAAGGGAAAATTCTGATACATTCATCTAAAATCTTTGTTTGCTATGTGAATTTGCTTTGACTAATACAATTTTTAAGATCTGTTGGTTCACTCAAAGGTCAAGGAACATGTATGTAAGGAATCTTCAATAACATTCTTTCAGCCTGGCGAGCAGAAAGTGTGCTGATGCCAATTTTTCCTCTTTTGTGTATTAAATTTGTATATACTTGTATTTGGATTTGCACCAATAGTGAAATTGTTTTCAAAACATGCAGATAACATCATATAAAGCAAGAATTTGGGTTTTTTACTTTAATTTCCTTTTTAATTATATAATTTTTTGGTTTATCAAATGTGTTGTTTTTGAAATTTTGATTATAACGAGTCTGCAATATGATTCTTTTTGCCAGACAAAAAAGTAAGTTTGCATTAAAGATATTCCCTGAAGAGATGTTGATCTGCGTTTATCAAAATATGCTCTGCAAACCTTGAAATCTGAGCATTGGTTATTCAGATTGGAACAGTTGTTATCCAATGGAAATGTGGTGTGATTAAGTAAGTTTGGGTGATACTAGGAATGTGATGACAAGAACATCGTTCTTTTTCTTCACTTCCAGTGTGAAGGTACTGACTCCTGAGCCAGACAGTTGTCAAGCCTGTGGGTTCTGGGGTGTGAGCCTTTTGGATTACAGAGTAAAAGCCAAGGCACTTAATTCTGTGAAAATCTTGAGGGACTAGCAAGCTCAACTCCAGGTGGGGGTTGTAGTTCTTCCTTCTGTAAGTGAAGTTTCTCAGCCAAGAGAGAGCTGAAAGATTAGTTTGTACCTGGCTTTTCATTTTGGACAGGATCCTTTAAAGAAATTCTGTAGGACCAGGTACACTGTCATTTCAACACAGCCCCAAAGTTCTGAGAACCCTGTGTCTCTCATTGTCTGTCCTGCTGTCCTTTATGTGATCTCAATGATGAAATCTAAATTCTAACAAAGCTACAAAGAAGTAGAGCAGGAATCAAAGATGAATAATGAATCTTGCCATATGAACAGATTTATTCATTATTTCAGCACAGTTGTTGATAACAGAGCTATTGCAGTGAATTAGACAGATGAGAATTAAATCTTAATGAATCAATAAAACCTGGGGATAAATGGCATAATGTTTATTGAGAATGGCTGAAACACAGGATACACATTATAATGGATATTTAAATAATTGCCAGAATGTGCCTGCAAAGTCTAAGAGAAGGGGGTGGGGAAAGTGATCGCATTCTGAAAGCCTCATGTGGGAGAGGCAATGACAGATTTGGAGATTTGAGGAGGTGGAATTAAAAATATTCTAAAGGAATGAATTTCTCAGTAGGAAACAATGGGAAGCATTTGTTTTAACTGCAGATATTAGTGATAGAAAGGAGAAACTAAAAAATGTCCCCCCAACATTTCTTGCCCTAACTTGAAGGACTATGAATGTTATAAGCTATCGTGTGTGTGTGTGTGTGTGTGTGTGTGTGTGTGTGATTATGTTATCTTACATGGCCAAAAACATTCTGCATTGTAATTAAGGCCACTTAGCCTTGGCATTGAGTTAATCAAAAAGCAAATCTAATCACACGAGCACTTCAAAAGCAGAGGTGGAATGGAGCTGGTGGAAAGAAGTCAGATAGATTGAAAGCACAGAAAGAATTTCATGCACCACTGATAGCTGTGAAGATGGAAGGGTCACATGCAAGATATAGGGAGTGTTTTCAAATTTCAGAGTGCAACTGCTGGCCATCAGCCAGCAAATGAATGAGGAACTAAATCTTTTAAATGCAGTGTTGGATTCTACCAACAATCTGAATGAAACTGGAAGTGGATCCTCTCCTCCAGATAAGAGCCAAGCATGGCCAAAACCTTGATGTTGGTCTATGAAACCTTAGGCAAACAGACCAGCTACCCAGTTCTGACACAGGACTGTGGACTAATAAATGGGTATTGTTTTAAATTGTTGAATTTTTGGTAGTTAACAATGCAACAGCATAAAACTAATGCATCAGCTTATGAAAGTTCTAATTGAGACTTGACCTTAGTACATATTTTGATGTTTTTCACTAACAGCAATTTATAATTAAATTTAATAACAACTAGTTTATAACAAGCTAGTAACAAACATCTAAACAAATGAATTATAAAGAAAATAATGTATTTGGAATCCTTTGTAGACAACAGAATGGTTTATAGATGTGTATATATAGAACTTCAGAAACTGCATCTAGAGCATCATTATTTCGTTTTTTGAGAAAGAACCTCAGTGTAACCCTTATTAACAAGTGTGTTAACTCAAATTGAAAGTGACCCTTAAGTTAACATGAAGTTTTTCACTGCAAAGTAAACCAGTAATTAACAAAAACGTTACATACCTTTTTACAGAGATTTTCCTGGTTAACAGATTTTTTTCATGCTTTATTATGTAGCATTTTATAGTTTCATATTATATTTTATTATTTAATTCTTTTTCCTTTATAGAGGTAAGATTGGTTTACAACACTTTATATGATTTAGGGGAATAGGTTCACATGTATGTTACCACCCCACCTCCACCATCCAAGCACCATAGTCCTTTAACATAGATCATTGTGCCAACCCTCCCCATCTGGTGGCCTCAATATTATTTAAATTTTTAGAATGTCTTTCTCCTCAGCTTTGTCTTCACTCTTATAAATACAAATAAACCATCTTGTTCCTATCTATTTAATATAGAAAATAGTATTTTTGATATAACTTAGATATAATTTGGGGGGTTATCTAATCTCATGACTTCTTAATTAAAAGACATTTCAAAGTTACACATAACTTAAGAGGCAGTGTGAAGTAGCAGAAATAATGTTGGACCATATAAAAAGTTGGAGAACTCATGCAAGTTTTGTCAAATCTCTTCCCTTCCCTCTCAGGTTTTAATATTTGCAATTTAAGGTAGTGGTTTTCAGATTGTAGGGCTGTAGGTCCTCCTTGGGGATCCCCAGGTTTGCACTAGAGATAAGTCAAGAACCATTGGGGTGACTTTCAGATGTCTACACCTATTTTAATTGGTGTAGTTCTTGTATCTGTTTCATATATTATGTGTCGTATCATTTTATTTCAACATTCTGTATAGCTTTTAAAAAAGAAGGTCAAGGTATTAAATGTTTTCTAAAATTTATCCTGTTTTAAATATAAGTTCCCTTTTTCACTGAATTCTCTTTTCTAACTTCAGTAACTGAATAGATTCAGATAGCTAAGAATTATAATATATTATGTATTAGTCAGGTTCTCCACAAAACAGAACCAACAAGACGTATTTATTTTAAGCAACTGACTCCATGACCATGATGGCTTTGTAAGGCTAAAATCTTTACAGTGCATTAACTGGTTAAAGACAAAGGAAAGATGATATTCAAATCCAAAGGTAATCTGCTAACAGAGTTCATCTTAGGTGGAGTAGTGGGGTGATGGTGGTAGTTTGTGTTTTTGTTCTATTAGCATCTTCAGCTGAATGGATGGGTCTCACACACTTGGAGGGTAACTGATTTATTTAAATTTTTCAAATTTAAATGTTTCTCTAATCCAAAATCACCCTCATAGAAACATCCAGAATAATGTTTGAGCAAATATATGAACACCATGACACAAAAAAATTGACACATACAGTTAACCACTAGATAATATAAAGAAAAAATATATGGGGGTAGACCCCAACTAGTGGAATATGGCATACTCTTCCTATGAACAGAAAAATCTATACCTAAAAAAGGATTAATTGACATAGCAACAGACCTGAAGACAATGGAGAAAGTCTCTTCAATAAATAGTGCTGGGAAAACTGGACAACCAAATGGAAAAGAATAAAACTAGACCGCTATTTTCCACCATATACTAAAATTAATTCAAGTGGATTAAAGACTTAAATATAAGGCCTCAAGCCATAAAACACATAGAAGAAACCATAGATGAAAAATCTTTGATATCAGATTTAATGATGTCTTTGTGGATTGTCTTCAACAGCAAGAGAAGTAAAAGAGAATATAAACAAATTGGACTACAACTTAAAAGCTCTGCACAGTGAAAGAAACCTTTGTTAAAATGAAAAAAGTAGGGCCTTCCCTGGTGACACATATGGTTGAGCGCTGCACTGTGAAGCTGTCTGCAGCCTCTGCAGCGCTGGTTCTATCCCGGCCTGCCGGTGTTGGTCCCACATGGTGCGGCAAACCTCTCCTGTCTCACCTGCTGCTCCCCTCAGTAGTGTATTTCGTCAGTCTGCCTGTTCTGCTCCCCACTCTGTCTCTGGTGAATCCTCTCACCCTCCACGCATCTGCCCCGGTTGTTGTATAAATAAAAATAAATAAATCTTATTAAAAAAAAATGAAAAAAGTAGCCAACTCAATGGGAGAAGATATTTGCAAACCATACATCAGACAAGGGGGTGATTATTCAAAATATATAAACAACAACAACAAAAATACAATCTGATTAAAAAAATGGAGAGAGGATCAAAATAGGCATTTCACCAGGGAAGACAGATGGCCAAAAGACACATGAAAAGATGTTCTATATTGCATACTATTAGGAAAAGTAGATCAAACCACAACAAGATCTCACCTCACACTGATTGGAATGGCTATTCTCAAAAAGCCATGAAATAAATGCTGGCGAGGATGTGGCAGAAAAAGAACTCTCCTGCACTATTGATAGGAATGCAAACTGGTGTGACCACTGTGGAAAACAGTATGGAGAGTCCTCAAAATATTGAAAATATAACTATCTATTCAATAACACCACCACTGGGTATTTACCTGAAGAATATGAAAATACCAAAAACATATACATACCCCTATGTTCATGGCCATGTCATTCTCAATAGCCAAGATATGAAAATGACCCAAGTGTCTGTTGATGAATGAATGGATAAAACAGGTGTGGAATATATACCCAATGAAATACTAGTCAGCCACAGAAAGATGAAATCTTATCATTTGTGACACTGATGGACCTTGAGGGGATTATGCTAAATGAAATAAGTCAGAATGACAAAAAAAATATTGTATGATCTCACTCATGTGTAGTATATTAAGGAAAAAAGCAATTTAACAACAACAACAACAAAAACCCAAACAAACATTACACTTGAAAAACAGAATGGTGGTTACCTGTGGGGGATGGGGGAGGGTAGGTAGAGGGTATGGTGATTGGACATTGATGGTGGGCATGAGGTGATAGATATAGTTGCTGATGTGAGAAATTGTCTATCTGAAGCACATTTAAGTAAATAAAAAAGAAAAAAACGAACATTGTAGATATGTAATTACTTTTTTGCCATAACAAGAATAGGTACTGATAAGACAAAATGCTTACTGGGTTTTATTTTATGGGAGACAATAGAATTGGAAAAATCAAATACTCATTCTGATGAGAAGTAAAGCATGCTATTTGGGGAAGCTAAAGTGGCTTTGAATTTTTTTTTAGTGAAAAATGTGTTAATTGGGATGGTATTCCATTCATCTTGATTCGAGTTGCTATTAGTGCAGCTTGAATCTGAAGGAGCTCCCTTCTGTGAGTCTTGCTTTTCCTCCTGTAGGCTGGCAGAGGACAGTGGAGCTGTCTAGTATTCCCACTTGTGCCTGGGGAAAGATGGTAGTGATTTTATAGCATCTTGGGCATTTCACACCCATGAAACAGGAATTAGAGCTCTGCAGCAGGTGCTTCTTCTTGTCTTTCCTCTTCTCTTCTGGGCACAGGGGTGAAGGCGATCCCTTGAGAGGGGCATGTTTTTGTGCGGAGGTTGACACCTCTGGAAAGGAGGATTTGAATTTTTAATTTTACTTGCCAGAAAAAAAAAATCTCCCCTTTGAGTACATGTTGAGTAGAGCATTATAGAAAAGTTATAATGTAGAGAAAAAAGTTCCTCCCCAAGTGATACCTATTTCTTTCACTAAGGAATTATCTCCATTGTTCTTAGAGACCCAGGGATTCACCAGTGTCCCAATCTTCATGTCATTTCTATTCCTTTCTAGGTCTTTGCTTATTCTATTGTTACGGGACAGGGAGAGGGGCAGCCCAAACCCTGCAAACCTGTGCAGTTTCTTCAAGTGTCTCTAGACTTCATGCGCCTCCTCCAGGTCTCCTTCTGGCTCCATCCTGCTTCCTTCCTTCCTCAGTCTCCTCTGCAGCCTCTTCTCTTCCTGCTCAGCTCCACCCTCCATTTGGGTGGGGCAGGGAACCTGGAACCTCCCCCTTTCCTGGGGACTACCCTGTTACACTATCAGCTGTTTTCCCTGTTAGTCCTCCCATTTTTGTCCATTTGTTCAGCAGCTTTTCAGTATTTCGTGACATGTTGCAAAAACAAATTAACATACTCTTATTTGCCTTTAACAAGTTATCTTCTAACATATTCTTGATCTGTGTACATATCTTATATATATATATATATATATATTTACATTTACTCATTTGGTAATCATCTTTGATGCAAAAGGAAAGGGCAAAATGCATTCATTTTATAGAAAGATAGAGAAATAAAGCAGTTGTTTAAATTTACTGATAAACGTAATGAATAAGAAAGGTTTCCTTTTACTCTAAGGTCCAAATGAAATTTGCATAATTTATTAAGCTATATCATAGCATAAAATTAATTTGTGTGGTACTGTAGATTCCCTTGAAATAGGCTTTCCCCCATAGGATGACATTTTATTGCTTATTTAATTATCCTATTTTCTGTACCTTAAGAGTTTTAGAGCTATCCAGATGCTAAATATGCCTTTAAAAGAAGTGTTTCATTACGAAATGACACGTGTGACATATTTGCTTATAAGGACACCATACTGCCAAATTCCCAAAGCAGCAACCACAAAGTTTTTGAAGTCATCTGAGCAGCTCATTTGTATTCTCTCAACATGATTCCTTGCTTATGCACTGCTTCATTTTGTTGAGCTAAGGTTACAATTGATTTATCTACTTTGCAGCCTAAGAAAAAGAGTGACACTTTATTTCCTAGAAAAAAGATGATGAATGAGATTTTCAATAATATTTTTTTAAGATTGCAAATTTCTGGCATAAAACCCTAGGACACAGAGCAGTACTTTTTCATGCTTCCAAAGCAACTAAAGACAAGGAGAAAGTGGTTGGTTAGGATGAGCAGTGAGACAGTAATTTGAGAAGCAAGAGTGCTCCCTCCATCTTTCAGAAAGAGGACCAAGGTCAACTCAAAACATCGCTGGCTTTTGAGATTGCACTATTGTCTCTTAACCATCCTGGTTTGGGTCACTTTCGCAATGAGAACAAATGTGCTCAGTGTTATCTTTGAGATTATTCTAGAAAAAAATATTCACTCATTGACACAGGTTAAAGGAACCATTTAATTTTATTTTTGGCTTTTGGAAAGTCAAGTTTGGTTAGGTATTTGTAAGATAACAAGTCACCACAGAGCCCTGGGCTCTTCCCACAGGCTTTGCAGTGTTTGCAGAGACAGAGACTATATCTGACTAATGGTTGCTGCCCCCAGAGCTTTGTAAATAGCAGACTATGCGAGCAAACTTCCTCTGGGTGACCAAAACTGAAAGAGATCTATTTTTGTGTATGCGTGCTTTATTTTTTTCCCCCACCACCATGCCTTATATCCTCTGCCTCTTTTCCTCCAACCTCCCTCTTAACCTCAGAGTCTCAGAATGTTTATTGATGTTCAGCGGTTTTTAAGTGTTTTACGCTATCAACTTGCCTCCTATGTAAATACCAGTATTTATTTTTATCATTCTGACTTATTTTGCTGTACATAATTCTCTCAAATTCCCTCCATTTGTTGAAAATTGCTGCATTCATCTTTTTCCATAGCTAATACTTCATGGTGTGGATATACACATTTTCTGTAACCAATAGTCTGTTGGTGGATGATTAGGCTATTTCATGTCCTGGCTCTTGTGAATAATGCTGCTGTGAGCCTTGTAGGACATATGTGTTTTGGGTCCATGGTTGCAGATTCTTCAAATAGATGCCAATATGTGGAATGGCTGGGTCATGAGTATTTTCATTTTTAGCTTTTTAAGGTAAATCCAGATTGCATTCAGTAATGGTTGAACCAGTTTACATTCCCACCAACAATGTAATAGGGTTCCTTTTTTTAAAAAAATATTTTATTTTATATAATTCTTACATCATTTTTCATTTTTGCACAATGTATGCATTTTCCTTTTGGTTATATTCCCCATACAGCACCCCCCTTTATTTTGACCCTAATCCTTCCTCTCCCAGCTCCCTCCCGCCCCCCCCATGTGTCTCTGGTTTATAGTTGCTTGTTGATTTTGATTTTTACTTTGTATTAATTAGTCTTTTTTCTGGTCCCTTATTTAGGTTTTCTAAATTCCTGCTAAAAGTGAGACCATCCGGTATTTTTCTTTCTGACTTACTTCGCTGAGTATGATCATAGGGTTCCTTTTTTATCTGCATCCTATCTAATAATTGTTGGGGGTCTTCTTAATATGTACCATTCTTACCAGTGTATCTCATTGTGGGTTTAATATGTCTCTCTCGTATTAGAAGCAACAATGAGGGCCTCCCCGGTGGCACAGGGGGTTGAGCACAGTGCTGTGAAGTTGTCCGCAGCCTCCGCAGCAGCGCTGGTTCAATTCCCCGTCGACCAGAGAGAATCCCACATGGCGTGGCAGATCTCTCCTCCCTGGCCCGCTGCTCCGCTCAGCAGTGTCTTCGGTCCATCTGCCTGTTCTGCTCCCTGCTCTGTCTCTGGTGAATCCTCTCAACCTCCCGCGATTCTGGCCTGTACTATAGCTCTTGCATAAATTAAAAAAAAAAAAGAAAAAGCGACAATGAAAATTTTTTCTTATATCTTTTGGCTTTTTAGATACCCTCTTTAGTGACTTCTGTGTTCATGTCTGCTACCCATTTATTAATTGGGCTATTTGGTTTTTTTTTTTGTTGAATTGTATGACTTTTAAAATATAATTTGGAGGGGGGCGGAGCAACATGGCGGCGAGGAGACGCTGCGAGTAAGATCTCCCATTAAAAAAAGTTAATAGGGAGGAAAAGCGGCAGGTCCCAGTGAGAACTGGGACACGGAAGATAAACGGACGACTCCGGCAAACTGCCCAAAGAAGAAAGTGGCCATAAAAGAGGACGAGAAGGGAGGGAAGCGCAGAACCCTGCTCCCCTCCCCCGCCCACAGAGGCGGCACTCTCCGACCGGCAGAGAGGAGGAAAACAACAAACCAAAACGCCCAACAAGAAAAACGGACGCAGCAAGTGGGACTGTGAGTGGAAAGGAACTATTTCAGCCACCACACCCCGTGAACGGGAGCTGAGGCGAACCCTGCAGGATCCGCCGCGGAGGTGAGCCCCAGGCGCCATTAAAGAGAGCCCCGCCCCCCAGGAGGAGACCAGCACCAGCACACAGCCCCGGCCGCCCGGTAAGCTTGCGCGGAAAGTGGCGCGGATCCGGACCGGATCGCAGCTGCCCAGGTCCCCGCGCCTGCGACCTAGGCTTGCGGGGAGACGGCGGAGGCCCTCCCTGAGTGAGCAGGAACAAGGCGCCCAGGCAGGGAAGCGGGATTCAAAAGGCGCCATACCCGCGCCACTGATCTGGGCTACAGCCCGCGTCCTGGAACTGAGGGCTTTGGAACTGAGACCCGGGGCACGAAATTAGGGGCGTGGGTTCCCCACGACGGTGGGGCAAAAGGCAGACACAGCACCCCAAAGCCGTTGAGGTTTACCCTACCATCCCCGCTCTGCTCCCTGTCCCACGGGGTGGAAAATCAGCTCCCCAAGTGCTCTAGGAGAGATCTCTGGCGCCACCTAGCAACTTGAAGCCAGCAGAGGCTCCTGAAGGAGCTAGTGGCCAGCTGGGGAGTTAGCCCACACCGGGCCCCTTCCGAACAAGTAGTCTGAGCCCACAGGGAGAGCGAGCACCCACAGCCGGGGCAGACCAGGCGCGCAGAAGAGTGTGCCTGAGACCAGACGTGCAGGGAGTGTGTCCCACATCACCATTTTAGAACAGGGACATTTCTTCAGTAAAGAAGCCTTCCTCAGGAGCCAGAGGTGAGCGGGGGAAGTTCGCCCAGGCCAGACACCCTCTGGCCTGCAGTCCAAGCCCAGAGGGGGAGCAGGAACCCACCGCCGGGGCAGACCAGGCGCACAGGGGAGTGTGTCCCCACATCGGCATTTTAGAACAGGGACCTTTCTCCAGTAAAGACTGCTTGAAACTGACAGATGACTCCTGGAGGAACCAGAGGGGAACAGAGAAGCCCACCCAAGATGCCGGCCAGTCCCAACAACACAGTGTCCCAACGCATACAGCAAATTAGAAAACAGACAGTAGGGAGGAGAAGAACCACACGCAACCTAGCAACTCTCCAGAGAAAAAGCACACCACAAAAAGAAAACCAGCCCCCAGATTGCAACGACAATAACTTGGAAGAATTTCTGAGCCTTCCAGAAAGAGAATTTAAAATTGCCGTGATTAAAAAACTGACAGAAGTCATAAAGGAAAACAATGATAAGGGAAAAATAATCAACGATCAGAAGAATGCAATTGAGTCCCTAGAGAGGGAAAACAATGGTCAGAAGAAAGAAATTGAGTCCCTAAAGAGGGAAGTAAAAGAAATGCAGGAGATCAAAGAATTAATGGAAGAACTAAAGAATTCTGGGAAAAGCAATGAAAGCAGAATAGATGAAATGGAAGAACGAATAAGTAATCTTGAAGACACAGAAATAAAAAGAACCAAAACAGAAAAGGAAAGAGAAGTACGAAGGAAAAAGAACGAAGAAAGACTTCGGGAACTATCTGACTCCATGAGGAAAGGAAATATAAGAGTTATAGGAATACCAGAAGGAGAGGAGAGAGATGTAGGAACAGAGAAAATATTCAAAGAGATAATTGAAGAGAACTTCCCAAATGTGAAGAAGGAGCTGAAAATTGATATACAAGAAGCAAGAAGAACACCAAACTTCCACGACGAAAGGAAAAATACAGCAAGACACATAATAGTAAAGCTCCCAAGAATCCAGGACAAGGAAAAAATAATGAAGCTGGCAAGAGGGAAGAAACAGATAACATTCAAAGGAAAACCAATCAGGCTGACATCAGACTTCTCCAAAGAAACACTACGGGCAAGGAGAGAGTGGAGGGACATAGTCAACAGACTCCAAGAAAACAGATGCCAACCAAGAATACTCTATCCCGCAAAGCTCTCCTTCCTCTTTGAAGAAAGAATATGGACCTTCCCAGACAAACAGAAACTCCGGAATTTCATTGCAACTAAACCCCCACTCCAAAAAATACTACAAGGAGTCCTAAAGCCAGAACCTCAGAGGGACGAATAACAATGAAAGAAGGCGAAAAAAAAAAAAGTTATTAAAAGAATAAATAAATAAAATCAAAGGAAAGACAAACACAATGGCAAATACAGATGTTAACATATCAATATTAACTCTAAATGTAAATGGACTAAACTCTTCAATAAAAAGACACAGAGTTGCAGCCTGGATTAAGAAACAAAACCCAACCTTTTGCTGTCTCCAGGAAACACATTTAGCTACAAAAGATAAAAATAGGCTCAAAGTTAAAGGATGGAAAACAATCCTACAAGCAAATGGACCAAAAAAGAAAGCAGGAACAGCTATACTTATATCAGATAAAACAGATTTCAAACTCAAAAAGATAAAAAGAGACCCCAATGGTCACTACATTATGATCAAGGGGACAATACTTCAAGAAGAAATAACACTCATTAACATATACTCACCAAACGAAGGAGCACCAAAATATATCAGACAACTGTTGTCCTCTCTGAAAACAGACATCAGAGAAAACACATACGTAGTGGGAGACTTCAACACACCACTATCAACAATGGATAGATCAACAAGACAAAAAATAAGTAAAGAAACCAAAGCTCTAAATAAGGACCTAGAGCAATTGGGCTTAACAGACATCTATAGAACACTAAACCCCAAAAAAATGGAGTACACATTTTTCTCAAGCGCACACGGATCATTCTCCAGGATCGATCACATACTGGGGCACAAGACAAACATCAACAGATACACCAAGATTGAAATCATATCAACCATCTTTTCTGACCATGAAGGCATCAAACTAGAAATAAACCATAAAAAGAAGGCAAGGAACTTTCCTACCTCATGGAGATTAAAAACCACACTACTGGAAGACCATTGGACTAATGAGGAGATCAAAGAAGAAATTAAAAAATTTTTTGAATTGAACGACAAGGAGGACACCAATATCCTAAATGTATGGGATGCAGCAAAAGCAGTAATAAGAGGAAAATATATAGCAATAGAAGCTCACATCAAGAAACAAGAAAGAACGCAAAGAAACAACCTAATCTCGAAGCTCAAAGATCTAGAAAAAGAACAACAAAAAAACCCCAAAACCAGTAGAAGAAAAGAAATAATAAAAACCAAAGCAGAAATAAATGAAATTGAAACTAAAAAAACAATCCAAAAGATCAATGAAACCAAGAGCTGGTTCTTTGAAAAAATCAATAAAATAGACAAACCCCTAGCCAGGCTCACAAAGGAAAAAAGGGAGAAAGCACAAATAAACAGGTTCACAAATGAAAGAGGAGAAATCACAACGGACACAGCAGAAATCAAAAGAATAATCAGTAACTACTATGAACAGTTATATGGAAACAAGTTCAACAATCTAGAGGAGATGGACAAATTCCTACAACTCTACAATCACCCAAAGCTAGATAAAGAAGAAATAGAACACCTAAACAGACCAATTACAATTAGCGAAATTGAAATGGTAATCAAAAACCTCCCCAAAAACAAAAGCCCAGGACCTGATGGATTTACAAATGAATTCTACCAAACATTCAGAGACGAATTAGTGCCTATCCTTCACAAACTCTTCCAAAAAATTGAGAAGGAAGGGACAATACCAAACACGTTTTATGAAGCCAACATTACACTAATACCAAAACCAAACAAGGACAACACAAAAAAGGAAAACTACAGGCCAATCTCCCTAATGAACACTGATGCAAAAATCCTCAATAAAATTTTAGCTATCAGAATCCAACAATGTATCCATAAGATAATTCACCACGACCAAGTAGGATTCATTCCAGGGGCACAAGGATGGTTTAACATCCGAAAATCAATCAACGTTATCCAACACATCAACAAAAAGAAATATAAAAACCATATGATAATATCAATAGATGCTGAGAAAGCTTTCAACAAAGTGCAACACCCATTCATGATAAAAGCCCTTGAAATTCTTGGGATACAAGGAACATACCTCAACATCATAAAGGCCATCTATGACAAGCCAACAGTCAGTATCATTCTCAATGGTGAAAAGCTGAAAGCAATTCCATTAAGATCTGGAACAAGACAAGGATGTCCACTCTCACCACTGCTTTTCAATATAATACTGGAAGTCCTAGCCAGGGCAATAAGACAAGAGAAAGACATCCAAGGAATCCAAATAGGAAAAGAAGAAGTCAAACTATCACTATTTGCAGACGATATGATATTATACATAGAGAACCCCCAAAAACTCCACAGAAAAGCTAATTCAACTCATCAATCAGTTCAGTAAAGTGGCAGGATACAAAATCAACACGCAAAAGTCAGTAGCCTTCCTATACACAAACAATAAATCTGAAGAAGAAGAAATCAAAAAAACCATCCCTTTTGTTATTGAAACAAAAATAATCAAATATTTGGGAATAAATCTAACAAAAGAGGTAAAGGACCTATACAAAGAAAACTATAAAACACTGTTAAAAGAAATAGAAGAAGACACAAAGAAATGGAGAGACATCCCCTGCTCATGGATTGGAAGAATAAACATTATTAAAATGGCCATCCTTCCAAAAGCAATATACAGATTCAATGCTATTCCAATCAAAATTTCAATGTCATTCTTCAAAGAAATAGAACAATTATTGATGAAATTCATATGGAATCACAAAAAACCCCGAATAGCCAAAGCTCTCCTGAAAAAAAAAGAAGGGAATGGAGGCATCAGACTCCCAGACTTCAAACTATACTACAAAGCCATAATCATCAAAACTGCATGGTATTGGAACAAGAACAGACATACAGACCAATGGAATCGAATAGAAAATCCAGAAATAAACCCACAGATTTATGGTCAACTAATCTTTGACAAAGGAGCAAAGAATATGCATTGAGCAAAGAAAGTTTGTTCAATATATGGTGCTGGGAAAACTGGGTCGCTACATGCAAAAGAATGAAGCTTGACCACTACCTCACACCATACACAAAAATCAACTCAAAATGGATTAAAGAACTAGACATAAGACCTGAAACCATAAAATATATAGAAGGAAATATAGGCGAAACACTACGTGATTTGCACATCAAAGACATCTTTACAGACACATCACCCAAAGCAGTGATAGTGAAGGCGAAGATAAACAGCTGGGACTACATCAAATTAAAGAGCTTCTGCACAGCAAAAGAGACAATAACAAAAACAAAGAGAAACCCCACCAACTGGGAGAACATTTTTGCACCCAACACTAATGATAAAGGACTGATCACAAAAATCTGCAAAGAGCTGATGAGACTCAACAACAACAAAGAAAATTATCCAGTCAAAAAATGGGCAGAAGAGCTAAAAAGAAACTTCTCTGAAGAGGAAATGCAAATGGCCAACAGGCATATGAAAAAATGTTCAACATCACTTGTCATCAGGGAAATGCAAATCAAAACTACCATGAGATACCATCTTACACCAGTGAGAATGGCACATATTAAAAAAACTAGCAACAACAAATGTTGGCGAGGGTGTGGAGAAAAAGGAACTCTTCTGCACTGTTGGTGGGAGTGCAAACTGGTCCAACCACTGTGGAAAGCTGTGTGGAGATTTCTGGACCTACTAAACATAGAGCTTCCATATGATCCAGCAATTCCACTCCTAGGTATTTACCCAAAGGACACAGAAACATCAATTCCAAAGAACACCTGCACCCCTATGTTTATAGCAGCACTGTTTACAATAGCTAAGCTTTGGAAACAACCCAAATGCCCAAAAATAGATGACTGGATCAAGAAGATGTGGTACATATATACCATGGAATATTACTCAGCATTCAAAAAAGATAAACACATGCAATTTGCAGCAACATGGATTGCGCTGGAAGGGATCATGCTCAGCGAAATAAGCCAAAAAGAAAAAGAAAAATACCGGATGGTCTCACTCATAGCAGGAATCTAGAAAACTTAAATAAGGGACCAGGAAAATGAATAACTATAAGAAAGTGAAAATCAAAATCAACAAAAAACTATGAACCAGAGACACTTTTAGGGGGGCGGGGGCGGGAGGGGAGGGATTGGGGTCAGAATGGGGGGGCTGCAATTGTATGGGAAATATAACAATAAAATTTATAAAAAAAATTTAAAAAATAAAATATAATTTGGATATTAGTCCTTTATCAGTTATATATTGCAGAAGTATTTTCTCCCATTCACTGGTGTCCTTTTAATTGTCTTGTATTTTCTTTCATTGTATAGAAAATCCCAAATGCTTATTTTTATTTTTAATTCCCTTACTATAGGCACAAGTCACCAAAAATACCTTCATTCTTGATATCTTGGAACATATCACCATTGTTTTTTACACCCTTGTGTATTTTATTGTTGCAGGTATTATATATAAATCTTTAATCTATTTGGACTTTATTTTTGTGTCTGGGGTTAGCTAGTAATACAATTTCATTTATTAGAAAAAGATTTTAAATTTGAACATAATGTTCTATAGTTGAATTCCAATCAAGAACTGGAAATTTCATTTATAACCAACTACTTAGAGATATTAAAAAATCAACTTTATTACTGAAAGCTCTGCAGGAAAACTAAATTTGTTACGAAGATTCTGGACTTTTCTAGCTCCCAATCTCTTTTTCTCCATCAAAACAATTATTTTTATGGTTTGGATAACTAAGGTTTCTCAGGAAGTAAGGATCACATTATAACAGAATAGATGGTATTTAATGTAACGTTAAAGACTAGAATGAGTGGGAGGATTTGTGAATATTTGAGACATTTGTTTTAAACTTCATGTTTTTGTGTTTCAAGCAGACTTTTAGTTTATTAATAATTCATTCTTTTGATGTTTCACAACAGTGATGACTTTTCTTCATTTAAAATTTATCAAACACAAGTATTTGAGCTTCCTCTGCAGTTGATATAAAATTAAGCACTGCATTTTGTAGATCTGATAATTCAATTCACATAGTTATAGTCCTATTTGCACCAAGTGTGAATGTCCCTGTCTTCTCCTAAGAGCTCACCCTTCACATAATCAAATTGTATCCTTCTAAGAGTTTCTTCTCTTTCCCTGCTCACACAGCAGCACTCACTTTGAATGATAAATATGATTGGGAATTTGTATAAAAATATAGTTGGCAAAGGAGCAGGGGAAAAAGAGTAAAAGAAACTCTGTGTCAGGGAAAGGGATATTTTATGTGCAAAAACTAGAGAAAGGCAGTAAGTTGTTAGGTAGTATTTCTCCATTATTTGAAGGACTGTCATAAAATGTGTCAATCAGTAGGAGAGCTAAATCCTTTTGGATACCTCCTTTATATGTTATCTTAAGTAAATCTGAAGCTAGTGTTCGTTCTGCTAGTGATTTCCTGTCTGCAATGGTGATAAAAGGGTTATTATTTTAAATTACATTATAGTGAAATCCTGTTATTGGAACACATTGCTTTCATTTGAGAACCATTTCACTGTTTTTATTTCAGGGATGGTAACAGTATATTTTATCAGTTTTGAAGGGTTTCCAATTAAAGGTTTAATGAGGATTGGGGTGAGGCTAAGGGTGTCAGGGACAAAATAGAATGGGTCTGAAAATTCTCTCTTTCTAGTACTGGCCAGAAAGTTTTCCGTGCTTTGAATTCTTCCTCTAGACAAAGAGTTAGAGGGAATGTGATATGTAACTTAAAAAAGAAATCATAGAATGTCAGTTTTTTTTTTTTGAAATATACAAATTTTTTGAACTGAGTTACCAGAATTTAGAAAGAACTCAGTTCATCTTTAGATTAAGTCCACTCAGTGTATATCCATCACATGTATTTGAAATTTTATTAGTCTCTTAAATACATCTGTTTACATAAACCATTATGTTGTGTTTTGAAAACAAATCTCACATAAACAAAATTGGTAGTCATTTGTGGATTATTATTAATATTACCTAAAATTTATATTTATGGTTGTTCCTAAAGAGCCTCTTGCTTTATCAAGCTCCCGCTCTGTGAGATAATGGTTATGAAGGGGATCAACTACGAGCTCAGAGGGCACCATCTATACCAGCCGCTGTCTTTGTATCCCACACCCCTGGGGTGGTGCCCAGCATCTGTATAGCTGGAGTCAATAAAAGTTTTAGCTTGAAGAATCTAAAGAGGAATGCATACAGTGTGATTGACACAGTGCACTATCTCATTCGATCCTCCAACCCCTCAAATAGGTACTGTTTCTCTCTCTTCTTTATTTATAGGAAATCTTGACTGGTGACTTTAGCTTGTCCACGGCTATATAAAATAACAGTAGAACTGAATTTGAAGGTGAATTCTTTAACTTTCTGCTATACTAACTTACTTTTGTCACAGTATCCTGAATACTTGTTTTTTTTTAAGATCTATTTATTTATGCATACAAGAACTGGGGTACAGGACAGAGGTGCGGGGGGTGAGAAGATTCACCAGAGACAGAGTGGGGAACAGAACAGGCAGACTGGCTGAAATACACTGCTGAGGGGAGCAGCAGGCGAGATAGGAGAGGTCTGCTGTGCCATGTGGGAAGCACCCTGGCTGGCTGGGGATCGAACTTGTGCTGCAGTGGCTGCGGACTGCTTCACAGTGCTGCGTCTAAATGCTTTGTGCCACTAGGGAGGTCCCTGAATACTTGAAGATTTTTAGAAGGAAGGGAGAAGTTCAAAGTTTGCAGTGAGAGTGCTTTGGAGACCTGAGGGTTTTGCTGTCTCAGCACAGTGACTGGTGCATAAAATATGCCCAAAAGGTTTGAATGGTTGTATGAATGCTCTGACATTTTGCTTTGGGCAGGAGATTTTTTTTTTTTTAATGTAAACATTTCCAAATGCGAAAGGAGGAAAATTATCTTAGAAATCTTTGTTCTTTATTGAACAACCATTTGAATACATGGGAAAAGGCATCTCAGCACCGTGAGGCAGGGGCTCAGCTGTGCATGCTGACGACTCTTGATAGGTCCAATTATACCATTTATTCTAATAATGACACCAACTTATTTTCTTTTAATTTTCTACTCAACTTTCTGTTCTAAGTTTAGATTTTTGTAACATTAAGCTGTTTCTGAGTCAGTTTCTAAGGAAACCTCTCAAGCAAGGCACTTAAGTCAATAATTAGAAAGTCATTATGTGTAAATTAAGTGAAATAGGCTGTGTGCCTAGAGGAGCAGTTGGAAAGGACAGTTTCTCGAGATTTCAGTTGGAGCAGTCTATATGTTTTAGCCTTTCCTGACAGCCCCCAGAGAAATATACTTTGCAGTTCCCTAAAGATTGGGATTGAAATATAATAACAATTTTCAGTTATCAAAATTTGTATAACACCCCTGCTGCCAGTGATCGTGGTCATCTTATTCCAGAACTTCACCCCATACCCGATCTTTCTCTCGGCCACTCCATTGCCCATCCATGATTTCAGCAAGAGAGAGAGGTGATACTGTCCCATTCTAGGATATTCTCTAAGTACTCCAACTTCCTGGGGTCATTGATCTGACAGATTTAACTAAAGTTGTTGCAACTCCCTTCTTCTAACTTTACATCACATGTTTGGGGGCAGGCAATACAATTCCCAATATTTTGGGAAAATTTTTTCGGGTACCACCCAGGAGGTAATGATTATGTTTTTTCCCCCTAATTCCAGCTAGCTCAGTATTCTGCCTCTGCCTGTGTTGAGCCCTCTCTGCTCTGAATTATCATGCTCTCCTTTCTATTCTTTGCTGACTTTCCCCAAATCAAAATTTATCCCATTCTGTCATTCAGAGAAATTCAACTTTCTGCAGACATGACTGCAAACTAACTGACCTACTTTTAATATACAAAAAAAAAAAAAAATCAGCAATAAGCTTGCCAAACAAATTCTCTCTATTTTGCAGCAGTGTGAAGCACCCTCAGAAGTTGTGAAGTGATCTTTTCCTTTATCTAGGGCCAGCTCGAGTTCTTGGGGAAGACTTTTTCCTTTGGAAAGTGGAAGGTTATAATCAGTCTTACTTGTTTTTGTTAGAGAATACTTATTCTACAGGTTCTTATTCTAGGCAGAGGGATATTTCATCTCTCTGTGTCCCTTGGTTTTGTCCTTGGCAAAGTGGGTTAAGAGATTAAGCATATGTGTCCCTCATCCTTCCTCCTCCTCTTCTTTATTTTGAGAACCTTTCTTTATTTGTCTGTTTTCTGTCTTATACTTTATCGAGCAAAAAAAAAGTGGGCCCTTTTTTTCCTTTCTATTATCTGGTATTCATATGAACATTAAAGTCATTGTATTCAATTTGTCACATGCTAAATTGTAATCAGTAATGTATTAAGTCTATCATTTTTTCAAAGTTAGCATATTTATAATGCTAAACTGTCACAGGTAGCAGTGTTATGTCTTAAATTTTTCTTTCTTTTTTATTATTTATTTATTGAATGATTGAGTGAGTGCTCTAATCCCTACCACCATCCCATATATCTCCTTGTCCATCCCCCTCCCCCTCCCTCTTAACCTCAGGGCCCTCAGGTTGTTTAATGATGTCCAGTGGTTTTTGAGAGTGTTTTACTTTATCAAATTGTCTGCTGTGTAAATGTCCAGTATTTGCTTTTATCATTCTGGCTTGCTTTATTACACGCAATTCTCTCAAACTCCCTCTATTTTACTGAAAATGACTGCATTTCATCCTTTCTTATGCCTGAATAATACTCCATTGTGTGGCTATACTATATTATCTTTTTTTTAAAGATTTTATTTATTTATTATTTATATAAGCACTGGGTACAGTCAGAAGCGCAGGAGGGTGAGACAATTCACTAGAGCCAGAGCGGGGAGCAGAGCAGGCAGAAGGACCAAGGCACACTGCTGAGGGGAGCAGCGGGCGGCAGGAGAGGTCTGCGCGCCATGTGGGACCCTCCTCTGGTGGCCGGGGAGCAGCCGGGGATGGAACCGGCGCTGCAGAGGCTGCGGGCAGCTTCGAAGCCCAGCGCTCAACTGCTGTGCCACCGGGGAGGCCCTATACCATATTATCTTGATCTAATCACGCACTCTAATCATGGCCCTTTGTCTTAGCTATTGTAAACAGTACTACTACTTACAGTGTGGTACATATGGGTTTTTGTGCTGATGGCTCATATTCTTGGATATATGCCTGAGAGTGGTATGGCTGAGTCACACGGTATTTCATTTCAGTTTTTTTTTTAAAGATTTACTTTTATTTAAAAGTACATAACGTCTGGTTGCCAGACATTCTGTCATTGGATAGGTAAGTCTAATTTAAGATTCTAGGTATGATAAAACCTTTTTAAAAAATTCTGCTTAACTAAGGCATATACTTATGTAACTCCTAACGTAATAGATGGAATATTACATTATTTTTCATTGAAATAACCTTGTAGTATAACATATGTTTCAGGTGTACATTATTATAAATTAACTTTTATATTTACTGCATTAAGTTCACATCTAAGATTTCAATTCTATCCTTCACCATATAATTAACCCCAAAGAAAATATCTTCCTCTCTTTATTTGACCTTTACATGTTACTTTCTGTTATTTTCAAACCTATGTGAAGAAAGGAAGGACTATTGGCTTCATCAAACTCCTCAAAATCTACTTTATTAGCACAATCCCTATAACCACCAATATCATGTTGTCATTTCAACCAATATCCTAAATTGCATAAGTCTGCCCATTATACCCTTCAATCTCAGAAGGTGATCTGACTTACTTCACAGGGAATGTCAAGCCAACTATCTCTTCTTTGATTTAAGTCATAGACATCTTTCCCCTAATTTCTTCAGCCTTAAAAGAAATATAATTTAATATGTGGTTTTAACCACCCTCTATGTTCTGACATGACAGTGAGATGATTTCTGAGAAATGACATTAAGTGTTAAGAATTTCAGAATGAGTATGGGTCTGACCCCTAGAGGCCAGAGGACTGAATGACCACTATAGGAAATTAACTCTGGAAAAGTCTACTTTGGTTTTAAGTCAGTCATCGCACATGAGGTACCTGAAACATGGCATTTCAAATAATTCCCTACTTGCTGTTGCTATCTTCTTTTGTACTGAAATCCCATTTTCTCTGATGTGCTAACGACAGTAGATTTGACTCTGAGTCCTCTATTGTCATTCATGCAGGTTATTTACTAAACTGCAGTGATTCTTCAAGAACTTGAGAGGAAAAATTAATCTTCCTTATATTCATTGCTAACAACAGCTGATGTAGGGTACATTCAAACTGTTCTGGGCTCCCAGTGTTAAATCTCTTTAATTGACATTCATGCACACAGCTATTTTTGACAAAACAAACATTACTAACAGTATACTTTTTATTTTCAAAAATGTCCAGATTTGGGTGACAAGCTATATGGTCATCCTCAAAGTTCACCAAGTCTAGAGTGATAAAGTGATTAACAAGAAATGGGGGAATCTAATTTGCATCCCTTGATATGGCCAAACATAGCCTCTCTCATGACAACTGAGGTCCTGGCATTGAAGAAAGGTCACCAATCCTTGACTATTTCTTTTGTGAACTTGAATGACTTCTTCAGATCCCTTGATATACTTTGTAGGCAGCTAGCCTCAAGGAGGACCTCTTCATTGTTGCAAAGATATTATATTTGAATCCTAAGAAATGGGAAATCCGTCTCAGTCTTTTTCATACAGGGAAGCTTTCAATCTGTTAGGAAACTGAACACTAACATCTTTTCTTTGTTATCTTTGAATTCTGCATGCCAAGCATGCAGTTTCTGCCAAGCCTGGAAACTCCAGTTTTACCTTCCACCTACACCATATGATTAAAATAATCCTTTGATAAAATTCAGCCAAGAGTGAAGATCTTCCCAAGGTAACAGGTCAGTATCACTGAAAGACTTAGGAGCAGCTTACAAAAATTGCAGCTTCTTGTGCTTTTATTTATGCACACATACAAGCATTATACCATGCACACATTCATGTGCAATGTATTATAAGCATAGAAAAAGGCTGGAAGTTTGTTCATCAAGTGATAATTGTAAAAGCCAAACTAAAAAAATAAAGTCAAACTAAAAAATAAAGACATAAAAATCATCCTGATTTCATTTTTATCAACATTTTTGAGTACCAGCTTTATACCATGCCCTGTGTGAATAACTGTCTTTTTAAGTAACATTAGCTATAAAATAATGTAATTTGAAAAATTATCTTGCGGTTTGTAGCTTCTCCTTTATAGAATATATCCTTCGATTCCATGATGGAATATATCCTTCAATATTACATTTTTTTTTTGCTTCCATCTTTATTGCTTCTGCTAGATTGTGATCTTTTTGAAGGGAAATTCTCTTTCTTCATCTTTATAATGACAAGTAGTGGCCCAGTGTCTGGTTTATAGTTGATGGTATTTTTTTTTTCTCTTGATGCTAAGTATTGATTTTCCTTAAATAAGCCAAATTAGGGCTAAAATAACTAAATGGAGCTGAAATCTCTGTGGATGACTTCGGCAAAGGCTAAGAAAAAAGATGACAGAAATGAATTGAAGTTAATTGAAAATAAACTCCAGATCCTGATGTGAATTAGCTTGAAATTTAGAGAACACTGTGTAAATTTCAGAATGATTATATGTTCCAGGAACCTTATCGGGCTTGGCATGTGATGAACTTTCACTTCATTTTGAATAAGAACCATGTCTTTTATCTATTCAGTACATCTAGGTAATTCCTTATGGTAAACGTTAAATAAATGCTTATAGAATGAATGGGTCTGCTTTTGTCATAGAATTTGCATTAAATGCTGTACTAGAAGTAGTACTTGTTTTGATATTTAATACTTAAGAAGAAGGCAAGTTGGTGCTGATTATAAAAAAAAATCTGCTTAGGAATTAGCATTTCTTTATGAGCAAAGCAATGATATCCAATATATATCCTATTGGTTCTGTTGCCTGGGAAGCCTTGACTAATACAAGTGTCAGAAGTATTAAGAATGATCATCCTCATTTGAACACATTCTGATAGTATTAGAATGAAGAAAAATGACCCACATACTGGTTTAGACAAGATACACTTAAGAAATTGGATTCAGCACAGAGATTGAAAAGAAAGCTTATAAATAGTTCTGAATCAAAAATATACAGCATTCCAAAATACTATTTTTAATGCTACTAATATATTTTTGGTACTAAAAGTTGTATAATGTTATTTAAATCATTATATAGTATATTGCTAAACAGGAGAAAGAGACATCATATGTTGATGAATGGAATCTACTTACACATAAAAAATAAGTGATTGCATTTTTTGATAAGATAGCCTGATCCTCAAGACTCACATCTTATATTTTGATGTATTTTATGGTGGTGAACACTAACAATAATATTATTGAGGGTTTTGTATTTGTTAATACAGATTTCACCATTCATTTAACAAGATGGCCCTGTGGTTTGACAGTGCAGGAAATAAACACTGTAGCATGGCTTTTATTATTTTCTAGTCAGCCATAAAACCAAATAAAGCAAGAGAGGAGACCCAGCATTTTGAATTTTACCTCTCCCTGTGTGCAAAATTGTTTGGACTTAGTGAAAAATAGTTTCTACGAATCTTTGGAAAGTGCTCTCTTGGATTGAACTTCAAGAAAGATTAATATTTGAAAGAGGAAGAAAAATATACATTTTAATAATTTGTGTGAAAGAAAGCATGGAATTAATAAGTTCACATGTGGGGCATATTGAGTATATTTGGTGAGTTCTATTATCTCGGCCTTTGAAAAGATTAACTGGGCGAGTGACCTGACAAGCAGGTAGACAATGGTTTTAGTGAAATTGACCATGTAAGCACTCAACCTAATTCTGGCCTTGCCAGTCTGTGCATGCGTGGACTTTCCACCCATCTCAGGTATGCTTGTAATAGTGAGAGATTCTGGGATCGATTTCCTATGCTTCACATAGCCAAATGCTATTCATATTTCATTCCCAGTTTTGCCACAAAGCCAAACCTTTGCCACATATCCCAGTACCTGAATCCAGAATATATTCCTTACAGACTCTCTTTCTCATAAGGTGTTATTTATATGACTGTCTTGAGACTGGATAACATGACTTCTAATTTAACCAAAAAGCAATGCGAATGCATTAGATGCTACTTGTAGATGGTGTCTCTATGAGAATGGTGATCTTTTCAGGCAGAATTCAGCATACATGTGTAGGATGGATGGCCAATTTCTAACAGTAAAATCAGACTTTTTGGCAAACTAATTCTGAATAATAATATGTAGCTTACAATGCTCTTTTACTTATAGATTGGAGTGTTCCAGCCGATCTGTTTGCTGATACTTTACATTTTTCTTGAATAATAAGAAAAATAAATCCAGGAGATGGAGCATGGGGTGGGGGTGGGGGGTGAGTGCTGCTCTTTTCCCAAATAGGCAATTACAAGGGATCAGTTGCCAGTAGGAACATACAGCTCTGTGAGCAACTTTGGGTTCTTAGTGGGGCTAAGAACGGAAGATCAGGCAATATATTTTATGTCAGAAACTGAATTTTAATAAAGTTAGACTAACCCTACTGAGAAGGGGAAGTTGGGCCTTGCCATTTCATTTGTTACAGAATTTCTGAAGTCTTTAAAGACCTAATGATAGTTACATGGAGCAAGAAACAATAAAGTTATGGGTAAAAGGGTGAAGTAATCAAGTAATTTTCCCTCATTTTTTGCCAAGCTTTTCCCTCTTTCCCCCTCACCAAGGACATTATCATCCATAATTACTCTTCCACTGTCAGTTTCTGCTGAGGCTTTTTCATACTCCATGAGAAAACAGAAGGTTCTATTTTGGTGATAGTATCAGTGACCGTTGTTCAATGTGTTTGTTATTCCTTCTAGAAAATATTTGTAATTCAAACAATAGTTTTCTACACCTCTCTCCATGTGAATGACTCATGATAAGCTGTTGAAGCCCCCTTCCTGCTGTTATTCTACATTCCACCTTTGATAAACTAAAATATTCTTCTGGGCCTTAGAACTAATTCAATAAGATATTAAAAAAAAACAAACAGAACAAAACAAACTTACCATTAGCCAGGGACTGTTCTAGTCATATGAATACAAAGATGAATAAATACAACCCTTACCCTCAGGGAACCACTGAAGATTTTACTAGAATGAAAGTATTATTGTCTTCTGGGTCTAGTCATAGAGTCCCCAAACAGGAAGGAAGTCATTCTCTATGAGAATGAGAGCACCTGTTAGAGGTCAGAGTTGTGAGATGCCATAGAGTGTGCCAATCTCTATTTACCAGGGCACTACCCAGCTGTCTTCCCCACCATACTGTGAGGTCCTTGTTGAGGAACATGTCCATTCTCTTGCTATTTGCTCTCAATCAATCTGACTTCAAACCTTTGTCTCTACAATCTGCCAGCTGTGGTCTTTAGTCATTTATTTATCTCCTCAAACACCAATTTGCTCATCTGTGAAAATCAGGGAATAATGGTACTTACAGTCTTTCTTTGGGGGAAGATTCAATGGAATACTTTATGTAAAGCATGTAATGCAGTCTCTGGCACATAGGAATCTCTCAAAAGATGTTGGCTAATATACTATAAATAAAAGTAGATGTACCACATGATCCAGTATTTACATGGAATTGAATCAAAGGAAATAGAAATCCAACTCCAGAAGCTTGATGAATCACATAGCGCTTTGGTGTCATTTTCTTATATAATTATATAAGATTGTATAATACACCACTATTTTTTACTCTCTAAAAAGAAAAAAAAAATCTCTGCCAATTAAATCGAAGCACAATGCTTTTTATCACAATCGTGAGCCATCCTAATTTTAGATCCTTTCTTACAGGATGTGGCCCAAAGAGTTTATAGGGCTGAACACATAGGATGCATCCAAGAAATAGCCCCTACATCATTTCTAGTCATTTGTTTCACCATCTCCCCAAATTCCATGGTATTCATGACAATTGCTTAAAACTTCTCTCATTTTCCTCAGCTAGATTTGTCTCCCTGTTTGCTCACTTGTGCTCCTTTCCATGAATAGTCAACTCACCATTCATGCTCACACTTCCCACCCAGGCACTGGGCCCCACCTTTGACATACGATTCTCTCCACGACAAAAAGCCCTGAAAGACTAGGTTTTTGCTCATTCAGATTTATTTTTGCATAAACATTAGTTCTTTTGAAATCATGATAAATCAAGTGCTGTACCTTATTGCATAGTATTAATAACATTATTATTAAATGAATAATAAACACCTGATTTTGCCATTGTAATACGAAAGGAGCTGTGAACAATAGTAAATGAATGAGGTGTGACTGTGAACCAAGTAAAAGTTTCAAAAATAAAAACAGGAGAACTGCAATTTGTTGATCACTGATGAAGACACTTGTCAGTCATTGTAAGGTCTTTAGCTTCTACTTTGAGGACATATGACTCTGTTAGAGGCCTCAGGGTGGAAAGGTGTGATGATCTGACATTTAAAAATTATCACTCTGTGGTGCACAGGTGAACTGGTGATAGAAATTCAATGGGGATTACACCTGAGAAAAGAAAGAAAACATTGTAAAAAAATGAAAAAAATGATGTAAAATATATATAGATAAATAAATAAAAAAGGGAAAAAAAGTATCACTCTGGGTCTTGGGAACAGACTTAAGGAAATAGGATAGAAGAGGGAGCAGGGTAGTTGGCTTATTACAAAGAGAATGGTGGCATGAAAAGGAGAAGTTATGATATTCTAAAGATATTTTGAAGATAAAAATTTACATGATTTGCTCACAGATTACATGTAAAATGGCATAAACTAAGGTGATAGCTTAGTGGTTTTATGCAAAAAATCTGGCTTTGTGTAGCTGTGAAGAGATATGGGAGGGATGGGAAGTCATAATTTTTTACGTGGAAAGCTACTGATCTGCATGTTTTCACACCTGGGCTGATAGAGCAACTTGAGAAAACTTAAGAGGAAAAAAATGGCTCATAACATCCTTCCTAGCTTGGTGCCTGCAACTTTTAGCCTGAGTGGTGAGATTGCTCTTAGCCTGCAGGGGGTGATGATTGCTTGCTTAATAGAAAAGTATCTCTGTCCACAGTTTAGTATATGGAGAGCTGCACCTTATCTATATTCCTAAGAAATTATCCACTTATTTTCATCAAATTTAAGATGCCTCTGATTATATAACACACCACTATTATTTACCCTCTATAAAGAAAAAAAAATCACTGCCAATTAAATTGAAGCACAATGCTTTTTATCACAATTGTGAGTCATCCTAATTTTAGGTCCTAACATTCAGTTGTTGAAATTTTAGATCCTAACATTCAGTTGTTGAATATGTGAAATATTCATGTTGACTGAACAGCACTGTAAACTGAAAATCAAATGAGAAAAGGGCTTGTGTCCTGGGTGTATACATTGTATAAATTTCTATAAATTGCTCTTGGGAAACACCCGTCTTCACCACATATGAATTTTTAAAATAACTGGTATAACTTATTAGTCTATTTAGACAATATTTTAGTGAAAATCTTGTTAAAATATATCATACATATATTGTGCATCTTCTCCATCATCTCTTAAAATGAGCATTCTGATTAACACGCCAACTTTTTATCAAGAGTTAAGAGTCATGATTATAAATTGGTTGTTTTCTTTTACCCCTACTTTAGTGGCTTGTCTTTCCTCTGTGGGCTCCTCTTTCCCCATGTCCATAACCATTTGGTACCCAGGTTCAGTCCTTGCACACCCAGTCCTCTCTTTCCACACTTGGCCCGCAGTCAGTATACTAATGTCATGGTTTTAAATTAATGACCACCAGCCAGAGCCTCCACCTGACGTACTTATTCAATTATATCACTGTTCTTTTACTGGAGGCTTTGTGAGCATCTCACCATTGACATTTCCAGATGAACCTCTCATTTCCCTCCTAAATCCTCTTTCCCCACAGTCATCTGTTATTTTATCACATGAAATTTGTATTTTCTGGTTGCTCAGGTTGAAAAAGTTGGAGTTATTTTTGACTCTTCTCTTTCTCTCACCCAATAGATCCAAACTGTCAATAGTTATTTCCACTTAATCTTCAAAATATGTACAGATCCCCACCACTTATCACTGCCCACCTGCACTGTGACCACCCTGGTTTCTCACTTGGAATTCATAGCCTCTCCCTGCTGCCACCCTTGCCTCCCTCTACTTTTCTCTGCATGGAGATTATAAGGGCCCTTTCATTTCTTTTGTAGGGATCCTATAGAAATGTAGGGATCCTATAGAAATGCAATCAGAATGTCCTTTATGTGCCTCAAATCCTCTCATAGCTTTACAACTCTTTCAGAGTAAAATCCAAATCTAGATCATTGTCATGAGCTGCAAGGCTCCAAATGATCTTGGACTCTATTTTCTCTCTGACTTCATCTTCAGTCTCTCTTCCTGCCTCATCACTAGCTTCCTTTCTGCGCTTCTAATGCATGGTTTCTCAATCTTGGTGCCACTGGCATACGCTTTGCTTTGGAGGGCTTTCCCTGGACAAGGTAGGGTGCTGGGTAGTATCTCTGGTCTCTACTAAGCATCCTCTATTCACTACAATAAAAAATTTCTCTAGTCATCGCAAAATGTCCTTCCAGAGTAGGGGGCAAAATTGACTCTGGTGAGGAACTACAAGATTATAGTAAATATTTTTTCTTCTCTCTCAGGACCTTTGAATCTGCTTTTTCTCAGCCTTCTCCCAGATACCACATGGCTTGCTTCCTCACTTGGGCAGGTCTCCCTTTCAAGCCCCATCTTAACTAGTCATCCCTATCAAACTCTCAATACCTGTCAACCTTACACAGTTTTATTTTTCTCAGATCCTTTTGTTTTTCTCTATAATTGTCTTGTTTTATCCACTTACTGTATCCAGGTACTTTATTCAAATGCAGTGGGAGCACAATTAGGATAAAACCCGGCCACTTTGTTCACTCTGACCCAGGGCAATGACATGACTTATCTAGTTGGAATATTTGGTCAGAACAAAGTGTTTTTGGTGCTTTTGGCTCAGAACACATGCTTTTTCTCCTTGAGGTGTGTTTCCCACAATGAGGGGACACGCTCTGGTTTCTAGCACAGTCTGTGGTGGGTATATTCTTCTCAATCTGAGGTTCACTGGTTTTTTGATCTTTTTAAACAGTCCCTCCTATTTAGCCTTTATCTGTAACAAAGGTGCTATTTTGAATTTTATGCACTTTATCATTCTTAGATCTTAATTTGCTCAGAACTTAGGGAAATGAAGTAATATTTACTAGATCCTTGAAAGCTTGGTATTTGATGCAGTTAAAAATAAAGAAAGAAAGTGCAGTTGGGGAAAGTATAATAACAAGTGAACAATGGAACGTTCTGGTGGTAAGAACATGTAGCTTATGGTTTGGCATTTTATTGTGTGGCTAGGGTATGCAGACCTAAGCTATTTTAATAGAATTATACTGGGGCATTTTTCAGCTAGTGGAACTGAGGTAAGAGAATTTAAACCCTAGGCCATGCAACATTTTACCGTTGTAGATCGATGCTTCTATAGTTCCCTCTTTCTCTCAAGTCAAGGCTTTGGGTACCAGTTCTCAGAGAGTCAGGGTTTCTTTGCTCTCGACCAAGCCACAAGGGCTTCTCAGGCCTTGGAAAATGCTGACTGTGTAGAAAATCCTGGCAAAAGCATGAAGAAAATGCATAGCATGAGTGGGTCTTCCTAAGGCCACGTGTGAGGCCTTCAGCAGGTCTGTGGGGTCCCAGCTGAAGACTGCTGCTTCTAAGTACATAGCTGTTTTGCCGCAGATATTGCTGAGCCAAACATGTGACAATAGGGAAAACTGCCTTAGTACTTTATTATACTTAGTACTATATTATATTGGGGGAAGAGAACATTTTCATTACCTTTAAACAGTAGAGCAACTAAGTCCCATGTGCACTATAGAACAGCACTTGGGGTCTAGCATAATTGTTCTTGCCAGGCCTGGCCAGCAGCACTCCATTAGGGCCTCAAATTTCATCCAGGTTTCCCTAGGAAAGGATATGGGATGTTACATCATGTTTTAGCAATTCTTTCCATAAGGCAAGTGTCCCTCTTACAAAATTCAAGTTGATTTCTGGTTGATTAATTTTGTATGAGAAATCTACAGGAGGAAGATTTTTTAGGTCTGAACAATCTCTTGATGAGAAATAAAAGAAGAGAATAAAAGAAAAAAAGAGAAATTAAGGAAATTAAAGAGCTATTGTAGCCTAAAACCAAAAAACACTTAATTCAAGAGAGTATAAATACGATATTCCTGATAGAGTCCAACACTCCCTTTACTAATGAGGTGTCATAAGTAGGGGCTCCAAAGGGAAATGTAAATTGGATATGCACAAAAAAAGTAAGGCTAGTCACTCTATAACAGGTTGGCAACTCACTGCCTATTTATTTCTCATGCCTAATTGCGATGTGATATCGTCCAAGAGAGTTTATCAGAGAACTGGTGTGAGAACTGTGAGTGGGAATCTCACCAATGAAAAATTTTGCTTGGTAAGAAGACAGCAATTTCTCACTGTCACATACTGAGAGAATAGGTGGATTCTCCTCTTATGTATGATCAGTGCCAAAATTAACCTCTTGTTGGGGTAGACATCCCAACTGAAGGTAAATTCCAAGTCATGAACTTTGGGTACCAGAATTACACTGGCTGATATTCTGACAAAGCTATCTGTCCTCATTTTTCCAATCTCATTGAGTCTCTGTAACCCTAAATATTTACTTTAAAATTTTTATTTTTCCTGAGATAATAGTTTTGAGAGGGTAGGGATTTTTTCCAATTTATTAAATGCTGGCTGGTGCTGATATACTTATGAATCCAGTTAACTTTTGGACTCTAAAATAAGGGAGGTATATTAAAGAGTTGGCATTGAGATTGTGTAGCCCCTAGGCAATCACTCTGTAAGAGACAACACACACTGCAATTGATTAGAGAACCCCCAACTTCACCCAGCCAGCAATCACGAACCCATTTGGAGCTGAGAAAGAAACTTTGGAAGAAAAGTTTTGGATCAGAATTTTGTTTACCTCTAACTTACATGGGATAAAGGATTTGATTCCATTGAATTTTAATAATTGTGGATATTAAATTGCAAAGAGATGTAATCTTTGAATTTGTGATTTTTCCCTAATATTATATAACAGAAGAAAGTTCATACCTAATAGTGGGGTGTCTTTTTGTTGGCAAGTTATTATAGAGTGTCTTAAATTGTTTACTTTTGCTAAAGAATCTGTGGTATACACTATGGTCCATCATAATAACACATGAGAAATAAACAGGAAGTGAGTTAACTTTAGAGTGAACTTGGAGTTGGTTTTTTTTTTTTTTTTAATAGTAGCGTGGCATTTTTTTTTTTTTTTAAAGATTTATCCATTTATCTACACATACAAGCACTGGGTACAGCCAGAAGCGCGGGAGGGCAAGAGAACCCACCAGAGCCAGAGCGGGGAGCAGAGCAGGCAGAAGGACCGAAGTACACTGCTGAGGGGAGCAGCGGGTGGCAGGAGAGGTCTGCGCGCCATGTGGGACCCTCCCCCACTGGCCTGGGAGCAGCCGGGGATCAAACCGGCGCAGCAGAGGCCGCGGGTAGCTTCGCAACCCAGCGCTCAACCGTTGCGCCACCAGGGAGGCCCTGGAGTTGGTTTTAATATTATACACTTTAGGATTTCCGGGGAGCCAATTCTAAACCTCCTATAAATATATTTCAAAAAGGAGTGGATGGTATTGGGAGAGTTGCCTCAAGAAGGTAATAGCAGGGCCTCCCCTGGTGGCGCAAGTGGTTGAGCGCTGCGCTGTGAAGCAGTCCACAGCTCCTGCAGCGCCGGTTCCATCCAGGCCAGCTGGCGAGGGTCCCACATGGCACGGCAGACCTCTCCTGTCGCGCCTGCTGCTCCCCTCAGCAGTGTATTTCTTCAGTCTGCCTGTTCTGTTCCTGGCTCTGTCTCTGGTGAATCCTCTCACTTTCCCATGCATCTGGCCTGTACCACGGTTCTTGTATAAATAAATAAATAAATCCTTAAAAAAAAAAAAAAAGGATGGTAATAGCAGGCTTGTTCTAAATTGCTTATCTCTACTCTGGGCAGAGCAAAACCCATGGTTGACCGTACACTTAGTGATCAAATCTGATGGATTAAAAAGATCAAAAAGGCTGTAAGTGTTGGAGAAGGGGGTAGAAATAATTCTTAAATGATGACGTATCCTTCCATGTTGAGAGAGTTAAATTAATGTAATACTTTCGAATCCTTTGCTCATATCACACCTGGGAAGGAAGAAATCACCTTCTCTAATTTGAACATTTGGGAAAAATAAACTGTGCATGCTTGGAGTTCAGATTCTCTATTACCTTCTTGGGAGAGCATTTCTACTGAGTCTATTTTCTACTCTATATGTCACAAAGTCAGCGGTGGCAGTTCACAAGACTTGTGTAGTTTATGACTTGGGGGGAAACCTATTCAACTTTGGGGTTTAGAATTACTGGCTCACTAACTTGTCTGCCTCATCAACCTCTCTGTTTGCTTGAAACTAGAGCAGAGAAGAGAGAAGTTACTTATTTAACCCTCTTGAAAATCATACTATCACTTTCTGATAAATTCTAAGCATATTTATTTATTTGATGTCTCTCCTTTGTGAAATACAATCTCCAGGGCAGGAATTTGCTTTCTTCTCTGTTGTGTCCACAGTGTTCAGGACTAACACAAGATAGGTTCTCAATGATAACTATTTGTTAAACAAAGGCATTAATGAGTATGTCATGGTAAACTAGGGTGATGACTTCAGGGGTGATTGAGATTTTCCTGCAGTCAATGTCTCCATGTATATTAAGGTTTGTCAACTTCCTCTCTGCTCATACTATGAGTACTATAAAGATACATTCTTTTATTCACTCCCTGCTTATTTTCTAAGCTTCTATGTACTTAGAGTGAGCAAATTTAAAATAGGAGTCAATGAATCTTCCTTTAGTTCACCAAAGATGACATAAGGTGACTAACAGGCATAGGAAGATATGCTCCATAATGTTTATCATTAGGGAAATGCAAATCAAAACAACAAGATTGCACCTCATACTGGTAAATATGGCTATTATTAAAAAAGTCAAAAAGTAAATGTTGATGAGAATGTGGAGAAAAAGGAAACCTCAGTCACTACAGGTGGGAATATAAATAGGTACAGCAACATGGAAAACAGCATGAAGGTTCCTCAAATAATTAAAGCTACGTCCACCATAATGTGATCTAGCAATCCACTTCTGTGTATTTACCTGAAGAATATGAAAACACTAAATCAAAAAGGTAAGTGCGCCTCACTGTTCATTGTAGCACCATTCACAGTAGTCAAGATATGGATACAAACCAAGTGTCTGACAATAAATGAGTAGATTAAGAAGATGTGATATATAATGACTAAGACACACACACAGATCATGGAATCCTCACTCAATCTTAAACAAAGAAGTCTTGGGGCCTCCCTGGTGGCACAGGCGGTTGAGCACAGCGCTGTGAAGCTGTCTGCAGCCTCTGCAGTGCTAGTTCCATCTCATCCGCCTTGGAGCAACCCACATGGTGAGCAGACCATCTCCTGTCTCACCCGCTGCTCCTCTCAGCAGTGTATTTCATCAGTCTGCCTGTTCTGTTCCCTGCTCTGTCTCTGGTGAATCCTCTCACCCTCCTGTGCCTCTGGCCTGTACCCCGGCTCTTGTATAAATAAGTCTTAAAAAAAAAAAGAAGTCTTGCCATTGTGACAATAGGGATGGAACTTAAGGGGATTATGCTAAGTGAACTAAGGAGGATAAAGACAAATATTTCATGATTTCACTCATTTGTGGAACATAAACACAACATGAACACAACATGACCTTACATTCTGACAGCAGAAAGGGGGTTACTGAAGGGGAAGGGTTGTGTGTGGAACAGGTAGAGGGGATGTATTGGTTGGTGGTGGATGATACTGGACATTTTTTTGGTGATAGGCATGTTGTCATATATACAGTTACTGAGGTGAGAAACTATACATCTTAAGTGTACACATGTGACCTCAATAAAAAAGAAAGAGTAAAAGAATCTTTCCTTAGAAAGTACAAGGAACTTGTATATTGAGACTCTTCTGTATATAGTTGTCCTCCACTATATCACTTTCAAGTTCTATGGTTTTGTTATCCATAGTCAAGTGTGGTACAAAAATAAGACATTTTGGAAGAGAGAGAAAACATTCATGTGACATTTATTACAGTATATTGTTATAATTATTCTATTTGATTATTAGATATTGCTGTTAATCTTTTACTGTTATCAGTTCACAAATTAAGCTTTATCATAGGTTTATGTATATGTAGAAAAAAACAGTATAATAGGGTTTGATACTACTCATGGTTTCAGGCCTTCGTTAGGGGTCTTGGAATGAACCCTCTGCAGATAAGGGGGTGGCACCATTGCTGAATAGATGACATCTGGATAAATGTTATGTTACATTTTATTATGATGAAATTCAGCATGATGCACATATTATTTGTTGTTGACAAGGAAATTCAGTTTTGCCTCCATTCAAGACCAACAAGCAGTCATTATCACACGTACAGGTTTAGCTTCAAGTTCACTTTGGGTTTTGTTTTTCAAATGTCTCTGTTCTTTGGGTGCATTTCCTCCTTAGCCTTCTGGAATCAGGCATGTATAAATTTGGGTGCTCACATGTGGATTGCCTGAGCTTTCTTCACATCAGTTTCCTTTCTTCCCATGAAGGAGACTCTCAGTAATGTGAGGGTTATAATTAGGAATGATTATGAGGCGAAACCACAGGCTTAAATTTAATTTTATGAGTGTGGAGGGGTTTCCAATTCAAGTTAAGAAAAACTTTTACATTGCCTTTTTATTGTTTTTGTTATTATCCCTCGTGCTTAAAATTCCACTGGAGACTCAGGAAGGAAAGGGGGAACACTATTAGAATTCTGGTATTCCTGCGTTAGGTGGTCATAATGCCATCTTAACATGATCAAAACCTCACAACAAACCAAATTAGAATTCTTTTTGTTAAAAGCAACAGAAACCAATCTGTGTTAGACAGTTTTTGAATGGTCCCACAGACTCTGCCTCCTGGCATTTACACCCTTGTGTGGGCCTTTCCTCTTGAGTACAGGCTAGACCTAGAGACTTGCTCCTTATGAATAAAATGACAAAAGTAATGGGAGTCACTTCTGAGGTTAGGTTATAAAAGACTGTGACTTCCATCTGGCAAGCTCCCACTCTCTCATCTGCTCACTCTGAAGCCAGTTGCTGTATTAGGAGCTGACCTATAGAGAGGCTCACGTGACAAGGAATTGAAGCCGCCTCTGGCTCACAGCCAGTGGGGAACAGAGGCCCTCAGTCCAATAGTCTGTTAGGAACCAAACCCTGCCAACAACCACTAAATGAATGGGGAAGTGGATTCAAGCTTCCACTTGAAGCTTGAGATGACATTAGCATTGCTGCAGCCTTGATTGCAGCCTCTTGAGATACCCTGGACGGCAAGTCTTAGAGAAGCCACGCTTTGATTCCTGACCCACAGAAACTGTGGGCCAATAAATATGTGCTGTCTTAAGTTACTAAGTGTTGGAGAACGTTATCAAACAGCAATAGACAACTAAATTGATCCTAAATATACATCCTAAATTGATCATGAAAAATTATATTAAATAATTTCTTAACTTACATCTCTTTCCATTTTATTTAAAAAACAAAGGACAGGAAACCACTTGATTTGCAATAGGATTTGTTATACAGTCATTAGAATCATTTACTTTCACAGTTTTTGGGAATCATAACCAAAAAGGTTTTACCAAGAGTAAACAAATAATTATTGGCAATATATGCTACTTTTTAACTTAGAAGTTTTTTAACTTAGAAAAATGTTTATCTTTCTGCATTGCCTTAAATATATTTTTTTGTCTAAAACCTTTGAAGTTGCAAATTTATCTCATTCAACTTTAGAAAATTATTTGCCAAAAAATGTAACCTGCGAAGTTATCTTTATGTTCAAATTATTGAATCAAATTAGGTTTACTTTCTGTTGGTAATAGCCTTACTTCATTTGCGAATTTTAAATAATAATCCACATTTGAAGAATGTTATAAAACTTCTGATAATTAAATTATGGGGTATATCTTGTAGGATGCTATTCAAGAACTACTTTGAGAGTGTTGGGTTTATTTTCTCCTCAAACAGCAAAAAGACAGATTAACCTTTGATAGGGGAAGGCAAAGAAAATATATTTGCTAGGGAGGAATATGAGCTGCAGAAAGAATTTCTCAATTGGGCAAGACAAATGTTAAGTTTTCTTTTTTTATCACCAGTGTCACAGTGTAAGACTTTTCAGAGTGAAACTCAAATTGCTTTGACTTTTCTGTCTTTGGGAAAATAATGACATAAAAACAAATCTATTAAATAGCATTATTCATAAAAATCATTTATGTCTATTCTGTGAAGAAAGATAACTCCCATAGACTAGGGAGATATCCTCCAAAGAACATATATAATTTTTTTCTCTTTACATTGTTGAAATTAGGCAAGATGCTCTATGTGAAAATGTCTAGAATAAGCCCTAATACTTTTTTTTTAAAGATTTATTTATTTATTTATACAAGCACTGGGTACAGTCAGAAGCACGAGAGGGTGAGAGAATTCACCAGAGTCAGAGCGGAGAGCAGAGCTGGCAGACTGACGAAGTACACTGCTGAGGGGAGCAGCGGGTGGCAGGAGAGGTCTGCGCGCCATGTGGGACCCTGTCCCGGCGGCCGGGGATCGAACCGGCAGTACAGAGGCTGCGGGCAGCTTCGCAACCCAGCGCTCAACCGCTGAGCCACCGGGGAAGCCCAGCCCTAATACTTTTTAAGAACTTTTTAAAATTGTAAGCAGCATGATTTTAATTACTTTGAAAACAACACCCCCAAATAATGCCTAAATCCAAAAATTACATTAAAATGGCCTAAAATATTTTTATCATTTTTATTTTTTTAAAAAAGATTTATTTATTTATACAAGAACGGGTACAGGCCAGAGGCATGGAAAGGGAGAGGATTCACCAGAGACAGAGTGGGGAGAAGAACATGCAGATGGACCAAAGACACTGATGAGGGAAGCAGCGGGCAAGGCATGAGAGGTCTGCCCTGCCATGTAGGTTGCTCCTTGGCCAGCCAGGGATTGAACCCATGCTGCAGAGGCTGCGGACAGCTTCACAGTGGGAGGCCCGTAAAATATTTTTAAATAATAGATTTGAAGATCATTTTTAGCTTTCTGCTCATAACATGAGTGCTTTCAGTCGGACAATAAATAACAAACCATGTGACATCACGTTAAGGCATATCATCAGTCTGCAGGGCTGCATTTATCTCTGCTGCTCGGAAAGGAATCTTGTCAGAATGGAGAGGGCCTTCATTAGTTGTTTGGGCAGTTGGCCTAGGACGGGGGCTGCCTGTCTTGTCACTGCTCCTTCTGGGGTGCTCAGTGACTGCAGTGTACATGGAGCCCTCATGACTGCTGAGATCAGTGGTGAGGATCTTGCCCTCCGTTGTGTGTGGAAGATTTTGCATCCCTGTCTGATGAGCAGGTGGCATAGTATTCCATCTGAGCATCTTGAACCTTGTCCTCATGAGGAATGTCCATAGTATTAATTACTGACACTGTGCTGCCAGCAGTGGTGGCGGTTCCTGGTCTAGGAGGTGACAGTTCCCCTCTTTTTTTTTTTTTTTTAATAATGCATTGATTTAATGCCATTAATGTGTGATCTGCAGTTAAAGGTGATGGCAGCAAGGGGTCAGGATTTCTCAGTATCATAGATGTTGAGCAAAGCTTTTGAGATTGCTGAGAAAATGTCAACCTCCTTGGTTTATAACAATAACAACAAAAAGATGTCCAAGAACCTAGACTTCTCTGGAACCTAGACTTAATGGTCTTTAAGACAACTTGGGAGAGAAAGTGATTGACCCAATGGATTGTTGAATGTTGGCAGGGGCTACTAAGTGAAGTTGTGAAATCCCATGCTCTGATTGCCTAGGGAAGTAGAACGTTTTCTCATCTGTCTGGTATGTTAAGTCAGAGATGGATTAGGGATGCAGGGCAAAGGAGCTGACCTATGAAGGTCCATCCAATCCTAAAACTGAATACTTTTTGCAAAGAATGCCTAGTGTTACATAACAGGGAAATAAAATCTTGTATCTAAAAGGCATTTTAAGAATTTAAATTTATAAAAAAATTAAACTTCATAGTTCTTGTTGTGAATGTCCTTAGAAACAGATCAGTAAAATAGCCATATTATTATCTTTATTTATAGTCTAATTTTAAAATCGCCTACTTTTTATACCTTGTACATTTTATTTTATTTTTAAAAGATTTATTTATTGATGCATACAAGAACTGGGGTACAGGCCAGAGGTGCAGGGGGAGGGCGGTGAGAGGATTCACCAGAGACAGAGTAGGGACCATAAAAACAGATTGATTGAAATACACTGCTGAGGGGAGCAGCGGGTGAGACAGGAGAGGTCTGCTATACCATTTGGGTAGCTCCCTGGCCATCTGGGGATCGAACTCATGCTGCACAGGCTGTGGATAGCTTCATAGTGCTGTGCTTAACCCCTTATACCACCAGAGAGGCCCCCCTTGTATATTTTATATTTGTATATGATGTACATGACCTTGTTGTACATCTAATTGTATGAGTTTACACAGCACACAGTTATATTTTCTCGGCTAGCTCTTCCAGACAGGTAACATGTGTTCTCTTACTTATTTTTTAAATGTGTCAGTTATTTAATTAGATTCTTTGTAAGAAATTTAGAACAACAATTTGTGAGGGTAAATTCCATTGGAGAGAGCAAACACAGAGCAGAGGAAGCCCTGGAGGATCAGCTTTGATTTGGGGTAGAACTTGTGAGTCCACAGTTTTCTGTTCAACCTTGAGCTGCTCTGTAATTTTTCCTACATCTCCTTCTCCATGTGCAAGATCTTACCTTCCTGGTGTAGGGATTTATGGATGTTTTGGGATTTTCATACACCTATATCAATTTTAGTGGAGGTGGTGATGACAAGTTTCTGGTGTTTTCTACACAGAAGAACTTGATTGAGGGCAGAGGTCTGAGCCACTGCTCAGCTGCTTCAGGAATCACCCTCCTCTGTAGCACCAGGCAGGGTGGTTGGAATGACCCCAGGAGAAATGCCAGCTTGCAGTTTTCTCACATGCTGACTGAAGGGATTTCAGCTGTGGCTCAACAGCTTTTAAGGCTCATCTTCAGTGGGATAATATCTAGGCATTTTGTGAAGCTTAATTTCTTGGGTACTTGTCACAACTGGTTTTGTGACAGTTACAAGAAACTCTTTTCAATCCTGGATTTAACCGTTGAATATTTCTTGTATATAACCTTTCTGGAATATATAGCAGGTGAGGAGTATCTGCCCATTCCTCTGACTAGGACACAGTGTCAGCTACTGTGGGGTTTCCCCTTGTTAGGTATTTTGGCCTTAAGGGTTATCCCTCTTAACCTTGCCAACAGCATCGGCTTTCTTGGCTTCATGTTTCTTCTCCTTAGTAGCCGGCTTCTCAGCTTTTTTCAAGCACCATCTTGCAAGATGGGAAGAGAACTAAAGCCCAGGCTTCAGCTCTATAAGCAAGCACATGTCTTCTTTACCTTTATGTACAGTCATGACACCTAGTAGGGGCTGAAGGAAATTTTGATAAGCCAAACTGGTCTGGACAACTTCTGAAACTTTTCAAACTTATACTCTGTACCTACTTACACTCTGAACCTACTTACACTCTGTACTTACACTCTGTATCTACTTACACTCTGTACCTACTTACACTCTGTACCTTTTCATGTAGCTTTCATTTTACTCAGTTTTAGGTCATTGTCATTCCTATTTTTCTTCAATATTAAGTGTTGTTCTGTCTAATTGAGAAACTATGTGTTACAGTGGCTACTTAGGATTTTAGCAATTTGGATAGATAAGCAGTAACACCTTTATGACTTATGTACCCTTCTCCCAAGTCCCCATCTCCTATTACTGTCACACTGAGTATTAGGATTCCAATATATGAATTTTAGGGCATCACAAACACTTAGATCATAGCAATAGACAATACAGAATTAAGTGGAATTGTTACAGGGCAGGGAGAGGGGTACTCCAGAGCCTCCAAACCTACCCACTCACTGTAAATAGGTTCTGCCACCCACTGTATCAAGACAAAACATATAAGACATTTAATTGAAAGAAACTTTAATACCATTAGTGAATAATGCAGAAAAGATAAAGAATATAGTTTCTAAATCAAGCACCCAAAGTTACCCATCCCCTGGTAAGTAAAAATCCAGCCAAACAAGATTGGCCCAGAGCAAGACCCCAAAGCCTGCCCCAAGTCTAAAGCACCTTTAGGTGGGGACCCACAGAAAGGGGTCAGAAACAGCCAGACAAGTCTGGGAGGAAAAAAACAAAATCAAAATCAAGATAAAAGCTGCCATTGTTAACCTCCCCCTGGTCTCTCACTCTCATCTGTTTCAGCCAGTCCAGGAACAAAAAGCAAGTGCAGTTTCTTCACGTGTCTCTCTGCTCCATGTGCCTCCTTCAGATCTCTTCATTGCTCTCCACCCTGCTTCCTTCCTTCTCTAGTCTCCTCTCCAGCTTCTCCTCCCTGCTCAGCTCAAACCCTCCTTTGGGTAGATGTAATGGCAAGAGGGGTCAGAGCAGGATCTTTATGAGTCTGTGCAGATGGGGTGAAGGAGAAGTGAGTTCTAGAGCCCTTGGTGGCTTTTGCAGGCTTTTATTGGGATTTACCAAGTACACGGCAGGCATGCATGTGGGGGGCCGGGAGGCTGGCAGACCTCCCAGCCCCCAGCAAGTCTTCACTCTTTCTGGGCTCTCTTGTGGTTCTTGTGGTTCTTCTTTCTGCTCTCTGCTGGCGTCCCCGTGACGCCGCCCTTAAAAGCCCAGTCTCAGCCCAGGTGAATCCCATCTACCTATGCCCACACACTATTCCAGGTGCCCGCCATCAGGCATGCATTCAGGACCACAAGGATCCATCATTAATCCTAATGGCGGGAGGGCAGGAAAGCCTGATATCATTTACTTACCCTACAGTAGATCAGGGAACCTGGAACCTTCCCTTTTCCTGGGGACCACCCTGTTACAGAATCTTGTTCCTTTGAATTAAGGGAGTAAATCTTTATTTCTTAGATTGCTTCTAAGGACTTGGATGCTTTAGACAATATTTATGAGTCTATAGCTTTCCCCTTATCAAAATCCTTCTTCACAGTAACTGTAATTTGTATTGCCATACTTTTTAGTTGATAAGCAAAAGGAAAGAGGAAAGAGAACACTGAAGCTCTGTATATCCCTCTTGTCAGCTCAGAAAATTTATTTCAACCTGAGGCTCTTCTGTACTAATCTTTAATTCTCATGAAATAAGAAGTAGTTCTTTTCAAAAAGGGGTAGTGTAAAGGCAGGACAGGACACGATGCAGGTTTTCTGATCCCATGCAGACCAGGTAAAGGAGGAGTCAGTGTCCTCAGTGGCTTTTTGCAGGTCTTTTATTGGGGTTTGTAAAGGCAGGAACTGGCCACAGTGCAGGTTTCTGATCCCATGCAGACCGGGTAAAGGAGGAGCCAGAGTCCTCAGTGGTTTTGCAGGTCTTTTATTGGGGTTCAGCGGGTATATGGCAGGCAGGGGTGCTGGCTGGGGGGCTGGGAGGCTGGCAGACCTCCCAGCCCCCAGCAAGTCTTCACTCTATCTGGGCTCTCTGATGTTCTCTGCTTCTGCTTCGGCTTCTCCTTCAGGTTCTGCTGCTGCTGCTGCTACTGGTGCTGCTGGCGTCCGCCCGTGACGCCGCCCTTAAAAGCAGTCTTAGCTCAGCTGAATCCCATCTACCTATGCCCACACCCTATTCCAGGTGCCCGCCATCAGGCATGCATTCAGGACAAGGATCCATCATCTATCCTGATGGCGGAAGGGCAGAAAAGCCTGACATTTTCTTTACCCTACAGTCCACCCCCTCAGGGTTTTCTGCCATACAGTCTATACATATATATACAATTTTCTAAGCAAACAAACAATGCAGCCATGGCCCACAAAAGCAAATACATCAAATATAACAAAATACAATATAACAAAATACAACAGAACACAAATAAGTCCAGGCAGGGCACCAACCTAGTGCAAAAGACAATTATTGGTACCATCAGATGAGCCACCAAATCTGTTGCCAAAGGCACTGCTCATACGAGGGAGGGGAATCACTCACGGCATCTACTATATCACACCAGGAGCCATCAGGCTTCCTGGCCTTCTCTGGCTGTAGTCTCGGCTACAAGCCACACACAGCATCCACCCCCAGGATGCACTAGCTCTGGGATTGGCAATTTTAGTCTGTTGGGGGTAATCGCCAACCCTCAGGGTTTCTGTCTGCAGTCGCTCCAACACTCGGCCTTCACAGCCACCCATGCGACTGCAGACCCCTGCACTCAAGCCAACCCACTGCACAAGCACATGGGTTGGGGATCAAAACTCTACATTTGACTTGGGCTCCACCCCAAGCCACGTTCCCTACCCGTCCCCCAAGGACAGGTTCCTCAGCTCCTCACCCTCACTCAAGAATGAGCAGGGCATCACCCACAGGTGATTTTACGAGACTCACAGTTCTTCAGCATACTCAGGCTGCTTAACAGCCACTCAGGGCTTCTCAACTTAGCATTAGTACCAGCTTTTGCCTTCTTAGTTGGCTTTTCTCCTCCACCTGGCTGCTGGGCATAACAGGCTGCTTTTGGCCATCTAGGCCCACTGGCCACCCCCAGATTCTCAAAAAAAAAACAAAACATAACCTGCCAAGGTCCTCCGCCTTCTGGCGGGATTGTCAGTCCAAGTTTATCAGTCCATGTCCATCAGTTGAAGTCCATTGGCCTCTCCTTGCGTCAGCAACGGCCTGCTGCCTCAGGGGTCATTGGCTGGTCCTTTCTGGTGTCGTTGGCTGGTCCTTTCAGGCGTCTCCTTCACGCCAGGTCTCATCCTGTAGCTCGTGGACGTATCCATCTTCTATACCGCCATGGCGCCTCCAGCGTCGTCACAGGCAGTCTTTTATCAGCAACTGCCTGCTGCCTCAGGGGTCATTGGCTGGTCCTTTCCGGTGTCATTGGCTGGTCCTTTCCGGTGTCGTTGGCTGGTCCTTTCCGGTGTCGTTGGCTGGTCCTTTCCGGTGTCGTTGGCTGGTCCTCTCGGGCATCTCCTTCATGCCAGGTCCCGTCCTGCAGCTCCCGGACCGTATCCATCTTCTGTGCCGCCCTGGCGCCTCCAGGGTCGTCACAGGCAAACACTTACTCCTTAGTCCCTTCCAGGTCTTCGGAGGGCTCCAGTACCCGTCTGCATGGATCTTGCCGACTTACGCCAATTGTAAGGGCAGGACTTGGACACAGTGCAGGTTTCTGATCCCATGCAGACCGGGTAAAGGAGGAGCCAGAGTCCTCAGTGGTTTTGCAGGTCTTTTATTGGGGTTCAGCGGGTATATGGCAGGCAGGGGTGCTGGCTGGGGGGCTGGGAGGCTGGCAGACCTCCCAGCCCCCAGCAAGTCTTCACTCTATCTGGGCTCTCTGATGTTCTCTGCTTCTGCTTCGGCTTCTCCTTCAGGTTCTGCTGCTGCTGCTGCTACTGGTGCTGCTGGCGTCCGCCCGTGACGCCGCCCTTAAAAGCAGTCTTAGCTCAGCTGAATCCCATCTACCTATGCCCACACCCTATTCCAGGTGCCCGCCATCAGGCATGCATTCAGGACAAGGATCCATCATCTATCCTGATGGCGGAAGGGCAGAAAAGCCTGACATTTTCTTTACCCTACAGGGTTCATCAGGCATATGGCAGGCAGGGGTGCTGGGGGGCTGGGAGGCCTGCTAGCCTCCCAGCCCCCAGCAAATCCTCACTCTATCTGGGCTCTCTGGTGATCTCGGCTTCTCTTGGGCTTCTGCTGCTGGTGTCCCTGTGACGCCACCCTTAAAAGCACAGTCTTAGCGCAGGTGTACCCACTCTAGGTACCCGCCATCAGGCATGCATTCAGGATCACAGGGTTCCCTCATCTATCCTGATGGCGGGAGGGCAGAAAAGCCTGATATTTTTTCCTTACCCTACAGGTAGGAATGTTGGTAAGCTGGTGAAATAATACATTCTAGGAAGAAGACTCATCATAGTATGAGAGCTCTTTCTCCTCCTGCTCTAATCTTCTCTCACAAGGGGGGATATTAAAAGTATTGATTTATACTTTTGTACTGAGCTTCTAAGAGTGTTCTGGATATATGTAGCAATCCTAAGCAAAGAAAGTTCCAGAGGCAATGGCCAGGAATACCAGTTATTGCTTGGCCAAATAATTTACTTACTATTATTTGATTGATGGAGTACCAGGGGTTGGTTTGAGTGCATCTGTTGCCTCCAAACTTTCTGATTCCTTTAGGCTCCTTTTAAGAGAACACTGTCAGATAATCAGACAATGGCAATTTAAGCAAAAAGAGGGTTAATTCCTTGCATTTAATGGTATCATGCTTGAAAGAAAAGGATGCTACTAGAAAAAGGACCAGAGAGAGAACTTCTATTAATTCCCGAGGTGCTAAGACTGATAGTCCAGCTCATAATTTCTTGTAAAGAGACAGTCAGAATAACAACTACAAGACTTCTTGTAAGTTTCAATGAAAGATATTTCCTGCCAATAGCTTCATGACCCCCACATAACTTAAATTTATGTTTGAGATAATTTTTTTGAGGGAAAAATAAATTGGCATTAATCTCTGGCATGGACCCCATGTTTGACATAACATGTAAACATTTTTAGAAGAGTTGGAAAAGTTCTTTAGAACACAAGTATATCTATGTATTTACACCTATATCAATTTCTGTATCTATATCTAGCTATATATATTTTTGCTAGTTTTATTGCCAAAATAAATTAGTTGAAAGTCAATAGCTATCTCTTAGTCTCAATTATTATTGTTTTTTTATTTGAGAATCTTATCTGGGGAAGTCATCCAGAACACCAGTGATGATTTATTTATTTTAAAGTCTTAGAAGCTAAAGTTCAGCTCAATGCACATTTCTTTCTTTTCTACGTTATGCTAGACATTTGGGATATAAGGGGATTAAGGCAAATCCTAGGACAATCGTTTGTCAAAGTTTAGCATTTGTTAGAATCAGCTGGAAAACTTGTTATATCATGAGCTACTAGGCCCTACCTCCAAAGCTTATGATTCAGCACTGGGGGTGGGAGGGTGTACCACGAAGTTTGCATTTCTAAAAGTTCCCAAGTGATGCTGATGCTATTGGTCTGTGGATAACAAAAAGAACACAAAAAATTAATTAAAATATGAATTATATGCTTAATAAATCATCAGGGTACACAAAGTGGGATGATGAGAGAATAATTAAGTCCTTTACAGGAGGGAGGTGGTGATCAGGATTGGCTGCAAAGGATAACACCTGAGCAGGATTTGAAACCATGAATGGGAATTCAAAGAGGAACAATAGGAAATAGAGAGGGAATTTGTGTTAAGTACCAACATATAGAATATACAGAGCATAGTTTTTCATTCGTTCAACACATATTAGTAATATCTATTATATCTTGAGAAAAAGTGGAGAAAAATAATGTTTACAGAAACACTGGCCAGTCCCTCAGCTGAAGCGTGAGCAGCAGAGTGTCTTTTATTTATTTTTATTTATCTATGCATACAAGAACTGGAGTGTAGGCCAGAGTGGGAGGTGAGAGGATTCCAGAGATGGGGGGGAGTAAGATGATTCACCAAGATAGAGTGGAGAGCAGAATGGGAGGATCTACTGAAATACACTGCTGAGGCGAGCAGCAGGCAAGACTGGAGAGATCTGCTGCACCAGGTGGGTTAGCTCCTGGCTGGAAATAGAACTCATGACCAGCCTATGTGTTAGCGCCCTGGCTGGGGTTTGAACGAATGTCACAGTAGCTGGCAATAGCTTGATAGCACTGAGACTTTAACCCCTGTGCCATCAAGGAGGCCCATGAGTGGCAAAGTGTCTTAACAGGAGATGGGGCCTGGAAAAATGGTCAAGGGTCATCTGCAGCTCCTGGATGATACACACCATGCCAAGAAGCTTAGATTTCATGTCTTGATAGTAGGAGTATTTGGGAGGGAACACTCTGACAGTCATGTGGAGGATGAATTGCAGGAAAACAAAAAGACCAGTAAATAGAGTGAGATGAGGAAGGGAGACCAGTGAAAATGCTATTGCAATTATCTGGGCAAAAGGGATGAAAAATCTAGCAATTTCAAATTTTTAAAAAATTTTTGAATCATTTAACATGCAAACAGTATAGGGGTCATGGGAAAACGTAGAGTTTTCTCAGAGTTATTAGGCTGTTGATTGCCATGCCCTTTCAGCACATGTGGCCTGGTAGATAACATGTAGCCTTGAGATGTAGTCTGCATGTGTAGACCGACAGCAGTAAAGATTATGTAGCCTTGATGTATAGTTCACATGCAGGAAATACACATTTCTAGAAACTAGGCCTAAATTTGTCCCTGTGCTGGCTTGTCTATAAATCACATGAAGGCTAATAGGGCTTCTGGGTGGGGGGGTTCTCATGGTCTTTCACTGGCCACTCACTGGTCACCCATGGGGCACAGAGCCATTGCTATGGCTGGAGCCCAGGGGGGCTGCTGCTGCTGGACGCTGCCGCTGTTACTACCTATTTATTTCTCGCTGCTTCATAATAAAGACTTATTCCTGGCCCCATATATGGGCTATCCAACCTCTTTTCTCCTCTGCTGCCATCCAGAACTTTGTAGCTGTGGCCCCACCCATGGCCGCTAACATGTAACTGATGCTATATGATTATTCTACCAATAAAAACGGCCAGGATCTTACTCTAAAACAGCATCCTGCATTATGTAGCCTGCTCCACAACGCCTGTGCCTTTGTCAGTGTGGGGTTGCCTGACCTAACAACCACTGGCTCTGGACACTGGGTATTCCTATCATTTGCAGTCCAGGATATTCAAGCTTGCCTCAAAACGCCTGTCACCAGAGAGGGCTCCTCATATTCCCTGCTTCTTTAGTATACTGTCCTCAATATTGATTCAGTGAAGTTGACACATAAAATAATCACCACAATTAGGTTAGTCAAGTTAAAGATAAGAAGGTGCATGTGTTCTTCATTTGGCATTTTACACGTCCAGGCTGTTTGGAGTTTTTTTGTTTGTTTTTTTTAAATTTTATTTTATACAAGAACTGGGGTACAGGCTAGATGTGCGGGAGGGTGAGAGGATTCGCAAGAGACAAAGCGGGGAGCAGAACAGGAAAACTGACGAAATACACTGCTGAGGGGAGTAGTGGGTGCAACAGGAGAGGTCTGCTGCACCATGGGGGACCCTCATCTGCAGGCCGGGATCGAACCAGCGCTGCAGAGGCTGTGGACAGCTTCACAGTGCGGCGCTTAACTGCCTGCACCACCAGGAGAGGCCCTGGAGTTGTTGTTTTTTTTTAAGATCGGGAATACTTACTTAGAAATTCTGAAATTGCAGCATTCCTAAGTGTTCAGGACTTGCTCACTCTCCGTGTATCTTTGAAAATATGGTATTCTAGTGAAATCCAGTGATTTGTGGGCTTTGATAAAATTGACTTCTCAAATTACCACTCTGTATAGTGGTAATTTCTATATGTGTGTGAGGAATAGGGGTTAAGGCAATTTGTCAGTTTCTTCTTTATTAACTTTAATATCACTTTGGTTCTTATTTCCTCTAACACACAGATTCTAAAAAGACTACTAAGGATTATTTTGGTATATGTATAAAAATATCACAAAACAATTTAATAACTTTTTGTCAGGATATGTTCATAATGCATTCTCCTGAGTCTGGAGTGGGCATCATGTAAAAATTGATGATTCCAAGTGGGAAAACATGGAAATAAATCCCAATTGTGCAAATAAAACAAAAGGTTAATTTTTACTTTTAGCATATAAGAATAAAATTTCAAATAAAGTTGTTGTTTGATTTAGTAAAATGAACTTTGACATAGCAATATATAATTTGAATCTTAGCTTTAAATTGTTTATGAAAATTTGTTTTTGGTAGTCAAAATTTCTTTTTCTGATATTTTATTTTCTTGAAAGTTTTGACTGACAAACAAACAGAATCAAATCACCTAAAATTTGTTTTGCCCAATTAGAATGAGCTGGTGTTGAAGTATGAGATAGTAAGCTACTCATATTCACTGACTTAGCTATCAATGCAATGGGGTCATCTTTGACAAAATTTGTACTACTAATGTCATGTCAGTAAAGAATGGATTACAAATGCTCATCTCAATATTAAGACTAAAGAGCTGAAGGAACCCCAGAAAAGTTTCAAAAGTTTCAAGGCTTTCAATTCTACCTACTGAGAAATCAACAGTGATTTATCAGTCTCAGTTTCATCCTCTAAAGCACTCCTTTGGCATCTTGTTCAGAAGTTGCTCATGATTTTTCAGGAGCAGGGCCTTGGTCAAAAGATTTACCTCATGCACATGGCCAAAAATACTTGCCAAACAAGCCAAGCAATGAATGAATATCTCTCTTTCAAATTGTTCTGAATGAGTTTTTATTTTTCCCTTTTTCTTTCAAGTTTAATCATGTGCATTGACTGTGCCCTGGAATGTCAAAGAGTGTCTATATACTAGAAAAAAAATTAAAATCTTACTCCACTTTTTGGTCACATTTCTTTAAAAAGTAGTGATTCAAGACTCTGATTAAGCCAACAACTTTCACAGAAGCAGAAAAGACTTCTTTCTGTGTTATTGACCACCTCTTTAATACCCCTGCAAGCCAGCCTGTACAGCATGCATTCCAGTGTCACGGTTGCTTCTTTCTGCACCAAAGCAACAAAACTAAATGCATTTCCAAGCATCACAGGTGCTTCATCTTGCACAAAATACCAGAATTTTCTTTCAGTTGAAGTGTTTCTTGGCAAAGAAACAAAGTTAACAGTCCCGGGAGATTCTAAAAGGGGCTCACAAAATAAGAAGTCTTATAAGCGCTCATTCATCCATAAACATGTAAATAGTTTTATCTGGTTGAATGCTGAAGGAAAATGATTTTTCTGCCATTATTTGATTAAAAATATTAGAATAAATGTCAGTGATTTTGTATTGGATGATAGGATTTTGTAGCAAAACACCTTTACATTTTTTTTAAATTTTCAGATGTATGTAACTGTATCATACCCACCACCAAATCATCCATATTCCTCCACCTGATTTTATTTCTTTGGTCCATAAGCCAGCTCAACAATTTGTATGACATGTGTGTCAACACAGTGTCTCTAATCATGCCTCACTACTCTTATCTGTCAATGTTGCCTCAAGACAAAGTTTGGGTCACCATCAGAACACCTTCCTTTGCATTCTCTTTCTTGTCTGGGATTTAGTGGTTACATGCTGGTTAGCTAACAGCTTTAGAAAAGACCAACTTTTATCTGATTCCCTCCACCTCCCTTGCACAGAACCTGGACATGTCATCCTTGTTGAAATAGAGGTCTCTGTTGTTTACTAGAGGTCTTGGTGGTTTACTACCCCCTCTTTCTTGAAAGTCTATTCTCTTTTTTCCACAACTCTACTTTCTCATGATACACCACTCATCAGTAAGACTATGTTGTTGTTATTTTTCACATCTCCTTCCTTAAACACAGGAGGCTGTTGAAGCTTAGTGAGTGATAATCGTTTCTCTTCTGAACCAATGGAGAAGTAGGCGCAAAATTTGCCAGAAATGAACACACTTTTTCAACCAGTTGTAGACAGTAAAGCAGGAAACCCTTGGGCAGAGCCTGCCTCTGCAACTTCCTGTGGGACAAATAAGACTATGTGTCCATGCTATCGGCCAACTAGTATGAAGGAAAACAAAGATTGGACCCTGGGTCAATTGTATAGGTTATTTTTCTATTTCACCAATCTGATCAATCACTATTCCTTCCTTGAAGAATTCTCTGAAAGTTTGAAAGAATATATTTTTGATTTTGTAGACTATCCTGCCTATATACAGATATCCTTCAAATATATGATTAATTAATTCCCTTCTTATGCCACAAAGAATAAGTAATCAGTTCTCCATACATTTCTGATGATGGTGACTGCCTGAACCTTAACCCCTCAGGTGTACATGTATTGATGATTGTTCCTTTAGATATTTCATTCTAATGTGGCTTTCACATGACAAAAACTGTTTAGCAAAAAATATGATTACAAAGACTCATTCTGTAGAAATTTTTTTAGACTACACAACAGATAGCTTATGAGAAAATTCCTAAAATTAGCAAGCATCTATTCTCTAAAATTGTATATATTCTTAGAGTTTTAGTGATTTTTTTTTTGCAAAATTATGCTATTCTTCCCTATGACCCTTGTGTTACGATTTCTAATGAAAATAGGATCTCAGATTCAGAATACTGGCACTGATGGGGCCTTGTATTTTACATCAGTCTGAAGTTTAATTTGGGAGGGTTTTCTGAAAGTTAGAAAGATTTGTGATTCTTGTAGAAAGTTTCATAATCAAACTTCTGAGCTATTTTTTAGTATTCCCAGATGAATTTCAACTCAGCTGAGTTCTACATGGCCACTTTCACCAAGACTGAGAAATTTAATTAATTTTTAACCTCTTTTCTTGTGAGACTCCTTATTAAACCCTCAAACCTGATCTCACCCATGCATGTTTAGGACTTGAACTATTTCTTTCATGTCAGATATACCCTTCCTAGCATGAGATCCTTCTCTTGACAAGCAGCAAGGTAGAGATCTGCTTTGCACTAGTCAGAAAGTGATAGACAATGAGCCTGGGAGACAGGAAATCACCAAATGGCTGAAGCAGTATTTAATGAGTTCCTCCTGTGTGCAGAGAATGACTCAAACATGCGGGTAAGAAAAATACCAGTTCTTTTCTTATCATATGCCTTTTTTTCTGATCAAATGCTTAACATAAAGAGAAATTCTTGTGTGGGATACCACAGTAATCTTTCTTATCATAGTATCCTACATGGGTTACTAGTCTAACACAAATGTTAGTGTGTGTGTATATGTAAAATATACATACAATCCAATCTGCAACACCACTCAACTTTTTGTTGAAGTTGTTGGGTTTTCCCCCACCATGACTTTCTAGATACATGGATGCTTTCTAGATGAGTCCTAAGAATGGATAAACTACTGAGTGTCTATTTTATTTTCTAGGTTGGAAAAAATATCTACAACTGTTTTGACTGAACTTGATTTTTCTTTCACTGATGTAAATGCAAAGTCTGCATTTCATTCAATTGCTATATACTGCATTAGGTTGTACATGCTGAACCATGCACTGAATTCATTCATTTTCCCAAGACATACATCAGAACATTGACATATGTGCTGAACCATACACTGACTTCATTCATTCATTCAAAAGTATTTATTGCAGTATTTATTGACTATCTTTTGTGATGGAACACCAAGGTTGTGAAGATGAATATATGGTCTCTGATTTTGAAATACTGTCTAGTGAGGTAAATAGATGTAGAAAGCTACAGTGACAGAATAATTTGATGTGTGATTTAACATGGGTATATACAAAAGTGAAGGAATTAGTTGTCTTGGAATGAGAAGAAGAAAATGGACATTTTGGTTTTGTCTTAGATCACATATTGGAGGTTTCCCACATGGAAGTGGCATCTTGGGAGAGGAAATGTGCTAAGGAATCATATAATTACCTGGGCTGTAACAAAGCTGTTTCTTTGGGGATAAACAACCACTTAATTTAGAAATTCATAAACATTAAATGACAGGTTTTCTAAGTGGAGTGAGGTCTCTGGAACAAAAGAGATGGAAGAGTTGTTCTTATTCAAGGAAATATTAAAAATCAAGGGGCCTATAGCGGTTTTTGTATTTGGATACTTGTTTTTCACATTAAGTTTGTTTACCAAGTTCTATTTTAAAATTAGTTGAAGTTCCAACTATTCCTTTAGTTGTGCATAAATTTATTATTGAACTGAGACAGAATGTCCAGCACAATCTTGGTTTGACTATATCTGTCTGTCTCCCTTTTCAAGAATTATATACTTGAGGGTGAGCAGCCAGTTCAAAACCTCTGGAGTATCCAAAAACAAGGACTGGTTGAGCCAAGAGTGAAGGGGCAAGATATGCTAGATGATTCTGTGGTCAAGCCAACATGCTTGGCCCACTGCCAAGAATGATTACTGAATTCTCTAGGGTAGGGGACTCTTACATAAAAGAGTGCTCTTGTTCTCAGCTGTCCATGCTAGAGATTAATGTGGTCATTAGCCTCCACCTATCTGTGATAGACTGAGCAAACCAGGGAACAGAGGAAGTTGGAATTTAATGCTGCTTTGATTTTCTTGGTACACTGAATTTGTTTCTGGGTTTTACATATGTTTTTAAAAATCTTTCCTGGGGGACTAGGGGAAGATGGTCTCAGAGGTTTCCTGCTTCACTCCCTAAGGGTACATAATCTATGGTGGTTAAGAGGTACTGGATACAGATGATCCCTTGACTTGGTGTAAAACTGGAGCATCGTATGGACATTGGAGTCCAATGATAACCATGACAGGAAGGTCACTGGGGAAATTCAACTCTGTATAATAAAAGGTGGGAGGAGAGAGGTACCTGGAGACTGCAGCTGGGGTGCGAACTAGCAGTGCAAGCCTGTCCTCCCATGTTTCACTGGAAGTTCTGGAGATGGGAGAACTGAATGGTTTGGAAGTGCACCCATGATTGTTGGGAGATATGTGTAGCTGTCCTGGGATGAACCAAGCGGGTCTCTAGGGAAGAAGACAGTGCACAGAGTGACATTGCCCCTTCCCAACATCAGGATTTGACCTGAACACGTCAAGCAATACTTCAATCCCAGCCCACAGGCTACAGAGACACAGGGCTGAAAATCTAGAAAGGAAGAATATCAGTAATCCAACAAGTGAGTCACCATGTACAGCACTTTCAACAGTGACTTGACAGGTCCCTCCCACCCTGATTTAACAGCTGTAGATCAGTTCTTACCACCATATTGTGCACCACCCCCCCGCAAAAAGTGGAAGTTCTGCATCTGTAGGATACTTGAATAAAAAGCATCCCAGAAAGCTACAAGAAGGGGAAGTGGAAAAAAACAACATGTGGTACCTTGAGTTCTCATGGAGCTATTTCATCACTGAGAAAACAAATCTCCAGAGCCCAATCACAAAAACATGTAAAGTGGTAGTTTACAAAACCAATTTACAAAAATTAATTACATTCCTATATATAAACAATGAAAAAGAAGAGAATGAAATCAAGAAAAACAATCCTATTGGAGGAGACTCAGATCCTCTGGTCAGGACACAAAAACAAACCAAAAAAATGGGGCTACATTGAACTAAAAATCTTCTTTCTGCACAGGGAAGGAAGCTATCATTAAAACAAAAAGACATTCTACTAAATGACAGAACACATTTGCACATCATACATTTGACAACAGGCTAATATCCAGGATCTGCAAAGACCTGATACAACTCAACAACAACAATCAAATAAAAAAATGTGCACAAGAGCTAAATATAAATTTGTAAAACTGAAAATATCAGAGGAGGAGGGGAAAGTTGAGGACAAAAGGAAAGGATCCTGATGGACTATGGTGGAGGGCTATGAGTTCCTTGGTGGTGGGCGTGCTGTGGTAACATACATTTAAATAGATATAAACTTATACTTCAGAAACATATACAGTGTTGTAAACCAATGTTACTTCAGTAAAATAAATAAGTAAAAATAAAAAAGTAACCAACTGACAAAGAAAACACATTCTAGCTATTCTCCCTCTTCTGTTTATTACAACAGTTGTCATGTCTGTCTTCTACAACAAATTGATAAAGGCAATTAAATATAAGAATCAAGGCACAAGACACTTTGCAAGACCTGCAGAATAAATATATACTTCCGCATTCTTTTTTTTTAAAGATTTATTTATTTATTTATATAAGCACTGGGTATAGTCAGAAGCGCAGGAGGGTGAGAGAATTCACCAGAGCCAGAGCAGGGAACAAAACAGGCAGACTGACGAAATACACTGCTGAGGGGAGCAGCGGGCAAGGCAGAAGAGGTCTGTCGCACCTTGTGGGACCCTCGCCTGTGGCTGGGGATCGAACTGGCACTGCAGAGACTGTGGGCAGCTTTGCAGCCCAGCATTTAATCACTGTGCCACCAGGGGAGGCCCTACTTCCTCAATTTTAAGAAGCAGGATCAATAACACAATTGGGCAGAAACTTTACGTTGGTTGACTTTGACTTTATTTCTATAACAACTCTAACCTCAATGTATAACTCCCATTTTCAGATGAGGAAACTAAATCACTGAAAATTTTTTTTTAAATCACTGAAATTTTAAGTAACATGCCAAAGACTTGGTGAAGTTGCTAGAACTTAAGTTCATGTACTCCTGTCTTTCAACCATCTTTCTACAAATAACTTTTGATTTTAGTGGGATAAAGATAATATTCCTTGACTGAGTTTAATCAGTAATAAATACTTTATAAAATCTATTCTTTTTCTACTTACTTTATAAATTGAACAGATTTAAATGTGCTTAAAATTTCACGGTAAACTGAGCAACTGTATTGAGATGCAGATGACTGTCAGTCGGCTGTATTTCACATCTGGTAATAGGCCATGTAAACATGCTTATAGTAAGACCTCAGTAAATGTCAACTATTATTATTACATTGTTGAGAATGTTTATGATAGTTTGCTGCTTGTATTTATTTGGCCATGAGTGACTTCAACCAAGAAGAACTTATTAATGAGACTTTGTCTATACCAACTATCAATACTCAACCAATTAATCTCAAGGTGAAAGTTGACGCTATATAGATATGTTTACAGAGTAAATTAACAGCGTTGTTTGTTATGATACTATTAAAATAATATATCCCCTCAAAGAAAGTTCTAGCCCAGGGTCAGTCTAATTCTAGAGTCCCCTCCAACGTGAATATTTTAGTCTATATCCCTTAAAAATGTTGTCTGAGTTGTTCCAGAAAAAATACTTACAGTAGTGTTAACAATGTGTCAGCAATCTATGGGAAATACAATAGGCTTGTTTGCATGTTAAATCCCTTAATTAAAAGTGCATTTGAAATGACTATACTAATAAGACTGCAATGTTCCATATTGGTAATCAGTTTACTTTATAACTTCAGACTCAAATTTAAATGCTACATATTTTATCTGTTATTCATTAACATTTACCAGTGGTTACTAAATAAATAAATAAATGAAAAGAACAAAAAAAGTTTCATATGCCACAAGCGTACACTGAAAAATCTGGCCAAGTCTCCTGAAAATTCAGACTACTAATACAAAGTATTAAAAATAATAAACTTTTATAGAATTCTTGCTTTATTATACTTCTATGACTTTTCCTGGAATGCTTGCCACATGTAACTTATTAGAATCTTTGGGTCTTAGTCAGTATACTGATTTTTCTCTTGTATTTGAAGCTATCAGAATACTCGAACAGAGGATGTATCTCCTGCTTACCTGAATGTTTTAGAATTGACTTGATACAAACTGTGGGTTTAAGCTCCTGACCAAATTATAGGAAACCATCTAGAATGCAAAAGTAAAATGATTTATGTGATAAAATTGAAACATATTGTGGGTGAGAATGGGCTTGTCCCTTGTGGGACATCCTAGACACCCTTCAAGGGGGGCTTAGAGAATTTTCAGGCCCCACTATTGTCATGTGTGTTCACATTTTTTTTTTTAAGATTTATTTATTTATACAAGCACTGGGTACAATCAGAAGCGCGGGAGGGTAAGAGGATTCACCAGAGCCAGAGCGGGGAGCAGAACAGGCAGAAGGACTGAAGTACACTTCTGAGGGGAGCAGTGGGCAGCAGGAGAGGTCTGCACACCATGTGGGACCTTTGCCAGTGGCTGGGGATCGAACCGGTGCTGCAGAGGCTGCGGGCAGCTTCGCAGCCCAGCGCTCAACCGCTGCACCACCGCACCACCGGGGGGAGGCCCTGTGTTCACATTTTAACTGCTACCATCTTTTGGGTATGGGGTGCATATGCTAATCAGAGAAGAAGGAAACTAAGAAACCATTCACACCATCTAAGCTTATGTTCCATAAATAACATTATTCTTGAAAGGAAAGAAACACTAAGTTGTACCAAATGGAGTTTGTAATGGAGAAAGCACCCGTCTGATCAATTATTTGTATGTTTTTTTTAGTAGATAGAACAGAAAAATGAGGACTTTTTTTCTTTAATGCTAAAATATTAAGTTGCATATATAAAACTTGTGGAAAACATTGACAGCCTTGGGTCTAATAGACTTATCTACAAAGGAATGAAAACCTAAGTATGTGATTCTTATTTAAAAATATGTAAATTTATTGATGAAGTACCATTATTTTACATCCTTGTTAATCTTTTCACAGTATGGATGTCTCACACCCAGGATGATCATTGTATTTCTCCCACTATCAAAGTACCCATAATCTGCTACCATAGTTGACTGCGCTCCCCGGCTCCTGTTTTCTTCACCCTCCCCCACCCAGCGTGGATGCCTCAGATCTATGCTCAGTATTCAAAGATTGTTTTAAAATTTGTCTTTGTTTAGTTCTTCATTGGATTTCTGTATATTCCACATATCACATGTTAATTTTATGATGGTTTCTTAATAAGTGGTCCTTCATTTGATGTATGCCCTTCAGACCACTTCTAGAGAGTTTGATTATTAAGTTTTCCTGAGGTTTCAGTTGTTTTGCTAGAAATTATGTCTGTAGAAGTTCTCATGCTGCACTGCTAGATATTATCCATGGTTGGCCTGTCTTGATTTTTTTCTTTTTACTCTTTGGCAGTGCTGTTCTTGATTGGCCAGTCCTTCTTCATTCCCGATTGAAAAGTCTTTTCACTTAACTTATCACAAGATAGTTCATCCACTTATAAATTGACATGTAGACTATTTTTGTAAAGACTGATGATGTAGATTCACAAAATGAGAATATATAAAACATATAATAATTTAAATATCTTGCATTGTGTGGTCATTTCCTTTTGAATAATCTGTAGCTACCGAGATTAATTTATCTGACTAAAGATATAGCATAGGAAGGGGAATTTATTCTTTGTCATATGCTTTTAAAAGAGTATTTTAGAGAGTAGAAGAATTTAAAAAGAAACAGGGACTGCTAGTTTGTTTCGGGCTTATTATATAGTTGATATATTTGATACATTCCTGTGGCTCATGAACTTGCTAAATGAAAAGGAGGAACATTAAAATAGAATGGAGAAATGACAAAAACTGCTGGGGGGGATATATCAGTTAGATGGTGCTGGGTAAAAAGCTTATGCCAAAGCTCAGTGGTTTAAAACAGTAATCTCTAAATTATTTTTCATGAGTCTGCAAGTCAACTTACCTAGACTGAGCTTAGTTGGACAGTTTTGTCAGTCTTGGCTGGCTTCATTTTCATGTCTACAGTTGGCTGGAAGCAGCTCTGCAGCAAGTATTTATCATTGTCCTCTTCCGATGACCAGCAGGTACCCCCAAATGCTCTTTTTATGATGCAAGAGATGCAAGACTTCTTTTTTTTTGAGGAAGTGAATAGCTTTAATGATTAATAATATAAACATAAAAATACAACATTTTCATAAACAATATAGAGAGGTAAATTAAAGTAATGTAAATTTATGTTGCAGTTGCTCTTTATTAAAAAATAGAGATGCAAGACTTCTTGAGTCTTACATTTGGAATTGGGCACCAGAGTTTTCTCTCATACTTTTGGCCAAAGCAAGTCACACTGGTTATAGAAATATACTTTGCTTTACTGAAAAGAATCCCCAAATCACATAATTGAGAAGATAAAGGATTAGGATCAATAATGCAATCAATCTGCCATAAGGAATCAGGGAGAAAGGAAAGATAATTTTCCTAGTGTGGTTATTTTTATCAAATAAAAGTTGAGCTCCATTTTTTTTTAGAATGATAAGGATGGGGAAAACTGTTTGCAAATTATACTATGTCTGTCTTGTAAAATGAGTTTGTAATATACAAAACTAGAGAATCATGGGATACAGCACAGTAATTCTTGTGCAAGTGAACAGACTGTATGTGCCCTTCCAGGACAACAAATGTTATTTTGTGCCTTCCTGTGTGAGTGACTATTTTGTATGTACATAATGCAGGTTACTCAGTAAGCATTTCTAATTCTTGGGAGGTTTAATTTTTACTTTTCTCTGGAATGTACAGCATCAGCAGGTTTTGTTTGTCTTTAAAATGGGGAGGACTCGAATGAAGCTGACTTGTTACTCCACAAATATCTTAAAACTGTGGAACTTTCCCTCTGGAATTATTATATGTGAATGGATTCCTACATTTTACAATGGAAAAGCATGAAATCATAGCCGGCTTGGCTACTGCTATTATTCATTTAGCAGGTTTTATTCTTTTAACAGTTAAACTTCCATTATGTTTTACTATTTGTTACATACCATTTTTATGTGTTTCACAGTTTTATGCATTTTGCAGTTAACTATTTGAAAGGACGTTCAGTCCTTGAAAGTAAGAGTGATTTACCATTCTGGTACTTTTGTCCTTACTAATGCTGTGTGTATTTTGTTTAAAAGATAACAGTAAATTCTGCTATAAAACAAGTCTACTAGCACCTTATTTTTCTTTCTATTAATGACAAGTCTTAAGTTTTAAATGTCTGTGGTGGTTGTACTTGAAATGTGTGTGTATGAGTAAATATATATATTTATATGTATATTCATATATAGATGTACACTAACACAACCTTCATATCCACAAATGTTAGCTACTACACCAAACATACACATAATTGTGAGTGAAGAAAAACAGAAAGTTTTGGCAATCATTACACAGATTTCTAAAAAACACGTACATGGAAACAAAAAATGATTAAGTTGATGACAGTACACTGTAATGCTAATTACAGCAGAAAAACACATAGTTTTGAAGGAGTTCTTGTCATCAGAAGTTTTATTTATTATTCATAATGAATTACATATTATAAATAAAAGATTAATTTTGATATGAAGAAGAACTTGCTCTCTTGAAGAATGTAAGCTTCTGTGCATTTGTAACAATAATTTGCAGAATTATGAGACAGTAAAATGCTGTTTTCTTCTATTATGTTTATTTCCATATGATAATATTTGTAAGGCATGACTCTAAGGTCATGAGAATACTGTATTTAAAATCTTAGAATGCATACTTCAAATTATGTTTTATATATCAGTCAATGAAAGGAAAAGTCAAAATCTTTTGGGTTTTTTTCCTTCAATTTATTGATTTGTCACTGGTTTTCATAAATATAATTTTGGGAGAATATTACACCTCAATACATGCACAAGTTTCATTCACCCTCCACTAAAGCTCCAGTGTCAATAACCTACATTCCTCTCCTATCTCCTTCTCCTTCCCTCCATCCCCTCTAGTAACCAATATATTTTTCACATAGTACAAGAATTATTTTTGCTGTGTCTTGCCCGATTATTTTTTGGTTTTTATTTATATTCTGCAAATGAGTGAAACCATCCAGTAACCATCTCTCACTTGGTGACTTACTTTGTCTAGCATAATAACTAACCTTAAGATTCATCTATTTTCGGGCCTCCCTGGTGGTGCAAAGGGTTAAGTACAGCACTATGAAGCTATCTACAGCCTCTGCAACACAAGTTTGATCCTGGCCAGCCAGGCTGCTACCCACATGGCAAAGCAGCAGACCTCTCCTGCCTCGCCCGCTGCTCTCCTCAGCAGTGTATTTCAGTCAGTCTGCCTGTTCTGCTTCCCACTCTGACTCTGGTGAATCCACTCACCACTACCCACACACTCTCACCCCCCTTACAACTCTGGCCTGTACACCAGTTCTTGTATGCATAAATAAATAAATATTTTTTAAAAATCATCCATTTTCTCTGAAAAAGCACCATTTTATATTTTTAAATAGCTGGGTAGTATCCCATTAGTATATATTCTATAAATTTCTTTATGCAAATGTCTGTTGATGGGCAATTTAGTTTAGTTCTATGACTTGGCTATTTGAATAATGCTGCTGTGAACATATGAGAACACAAATCTTTTCAAATTAGTTTTCTCATATTCTTTGGTTAAATAATTAGAAGGGGTATTGCTGGAGCATTTGATATTTCTCTTTTCATTTTTTTTAGTAATCTCCATGCTAAGTCATTTGGCTGCACTAAATGACATTTCCACAACATGCTTATACACATTAGCTTACATAGTTTACTTATTCACAATGTCCTCACCAACATTTGTTCTTCCTATTCTATTTGTTATGGGCCATTTTCACAAGGATCAAGTGGTTTTTCCATTGCAGTTTTCTTTTGCATTTCCCTTATAGTAAATGATGTTGAACATTTTTACATGTGCCTGTAGGTCAACTGAATGTCTTCTTTGGAGAAGAATCTGTTTGAGACTTTCCCCCATTTTTGGATTGGGTTATTTGTGTTGTTGTTTTGAGTTTTATAAATTCTTTATATATTTTAGAAATTAACTCCTCGTTTGATTTGTGCTGTACAAATGTCTTCTCCTATTCCAGAAGTTGCCTTTGTGTGTGTGTGTGTGTGTGTGTGTGTGTGTGTCTGTGTGGTGGTTTTGTTCATAGTATAAAAGGTTTTTAGTTTGATATAGTCCCGTTTGTTTCTTTTTATATTCATTTCCCTTTCCATTAAAGTTGCGTCCCCAATTATTTTATCTCTCCATGCTTGATGTATCATTATGCTTTCTTTTCTGTGTTTTATGGCTTCAGAGCTCATACCTAAGTCTCTAATTCATCTCTTTTGTGATGGAAAGTTCTAGAAATGTCTATTAAGTCCATCTGATCCATTACTTTACATAAGGTCATACTACCTGTTCACTTTTTTTTTTTAAGGTTAACAGAAGGTTTATTTACAAGGGAAGGGAAATTAGGAAATGTACAACTCAGCGAGAAAAGAGGGAGATAAATTCTTAAATGTGTCCTATCTGTTCGGCCAACCTGGAATCCCAAATGACCCACTGAGACCAAACCTGCCTGACCAAGAGCATGAGCCAAGTGTGCCCGACCCTACTAACATGGCTGGTTTTTTTTTTACAAACAGAGAAAATGGCTGTTTAACTCCACCCTTTGGTCCTCAGAACTTCCCTTTGGGGATCCTGGGATTTGTAGTTACCAGTGTTTTGATGGAATGAGGGTGGCATCCACAAAGCCTGTATAGAATTAGCTCAGGATATCCTTTCCTCCTCACCTGTTCACTTTTTGTCTGGATGACGTATCCATTGATGTGTGGTGTTGAAATATTCTATTACTGTGCTCTTGTCAATGTGCTGCTTTAGGTCTCTTAACAGACCTAAATAAATATATTTGAATGCTCCTATTGGGTCTATAAACATTGATGACAGTTATATCTTGTAGATGAACGTTATATTGATAATTATGTAGTGCCTGCCACTATCACTAAATTTCTATTGGCTGAAAGTCCAATTTATCAGGTATCAGTTCCTGCTTTCTTTTTGCTATTGCCTTATGTGCCCCAGCCTTTCACTTTAAATGTATATTTGTATCTATCTGTCTATCTGTCTATTTATCTATCTATCATCTATCTATCTCTACACACACACATATATACACACAAACAATATACACACAAACATATATATTCATATATCTCTCACATTTTTCATTTCCAAGGATTCCTCTTATTTTTTTTGATATACAGGTATTATCATATTCATATTTAATGAATTTCAACTTTCCTTATTTCTCTGAAGACATTAATGATATAACTTGTTAGTTCATGATCTGTATTCCCTTCAAATCATTTTTTTTCTGTTTGTTGGTCATATTTCACAGTAAAGAACTTCAAAATTCTATGCATTTTTACTATGGCCAAGACTGTTGATTGTTGGGTGAGTTTTTCAAGTGCTGATTGGATACTTTGTGCATGTGGATTGGCCTTGTTGATCTTGCATATATGATCGGGTTATCTAATGGGATCATATCAATGAAAGTGTTTATGGATTCTTTTCTCCCAGGCAGAGATCAGAATCTTCACCTCTACAATCAGGGCACCCTGTACCTTGTATGACTGGGCTTGATAAAATTTATTAAAGAAGAAACCTGCAGACTTATGTAGAACAGAGTTGTGAAATGGATCTGGTAGCTAAATTTCTTTTGGTATTTAATAAATATTTCATTTTTATTTCTACTTCAACCACAGGTATGTGCACATCACAAATTTCAAGTATTTTGGAAGCCATGTCTTTCTTTTAGGGGCTACATTCACGAACCTAGTAAGGCAGTCGTCACTGGTCTATCTCTTTCTTGTTTTTACTACTCAGTCCTGTTCCATTCTCTTGGCCCTTGTGGATTTTTGCATTTTTGTTTTATCATTTTACCATGTTTTAGTGGAGAAATCATGAGTTTATCATCATAGTTAATGGGAAGTTTTCAAATACTTTTCATAAATATTATGCTTATAAATAGTTTTTATCCAGATTTAATGACATTTACTTACTTAGCAACAATATTTGTAGAGACTAATATGTATTGTTATGTATATCCTCAACACTATTTCTACTTTTGGCAGTAGCTCATATGTCTGTAAACTTGCACAATGTGTTAGACTTATGTGAGTAGTTATGTCAATATGATTGATGAGCAGACACGCTTAATATTTTCATCAGCCATTTAAATGATGACAGAGTATATGTAGTACACATAAATTAAATTTACTGATAACATGGGTCACTGGATACTTGGAAAATAGCGTCAAAAAAGCAGAAACAAGCATTTAGCTTGTTGAAAGGAGAGGCAAATGACAGATGGTCATAAAAAAGAAAAATTAAATCCAGATTAATTGGTTAGTGTACATTGGCTGTGTTTGAAAATAGAAGGAAAAGACTTGTAGCTGATGACAAACTAGACATGAATCATTAATGCATAAATTATATATTTTTACATATTAAGGCAAGATTCTTTTTAATCAACAAGAAAAGAGTTTGATAAAAAAAGCTCATTAATTATTCCAGAATCAAAATTATTCAGGTCTTTTCCACAGTTTTGGTAAGGGGCCAATTATTTCAGCATGATATGGAAAAATTTCAGAAGAAAATAGTGAAAGAACACCCAGAACTACAGTTTGAGAGGAAAGCATTAAAAAATCATACTTATATAATCTTCTGAGGGATAGACCAAGAAGGGATAGAACGAATGAAAGACTGATGTTTTGGGGAGGAAAAGCACTATCTCTCCCTCTCCTCCATTTAGAATATGGAAGGAATAAAAGGAAAATTCCTAATTTGGTCTAGAAATAAGGAATGCATAATCCTCTCGGGGCAAGGAGTATTTGTTACCGACTGAGCACTTGGCTAGAGACATATGGAGTCTTCAGATGCAAAGGACACGAAGCATGAGACTGGAGTCTCAGAGAAATTTCCTTATCTTCCATGACCATTTGCATGCTCTTTTGTGAACCACTTGATCTCTCAATGCGTGCATTTTTTCCTCTACAAAGCAAAAAAATAGTCCTTCACCTCACTTCCTGCAGTATCATTGTGATAAAGAAATGAGATTATAACAAGGAAGTTCTGTTTCTATCACCTGCCAGAAATACAGAAATCCATCCTTTTTAGGGACAGGCATTGGGTAGGCACCCTAACTCACAGGAGACTTTTCCAGGCAGGGAGGAATGGCAGGGAAATGAAGTGCACTGAACCTGAGAGCATAGTGAAAGGCTTACAGCCCAGCTGAACTTCTTAGTGGACACACAGATATCTTTGCTCATACTATTTTAGACTTCCAATCTTATATTCCTCACCTTTAAAATGAAAATCCTAAAAACAATAATTCAGACATGGTAGAATTTAAGCAGGGTTGAAAAACAGTAAGTGCTCAGTAATCTCTGTGATTAACCTAAATCAGATTTGATCGGGGAACTAGATCATACTTTAATTCTATTCACTCTTTGGTTCTGGAGACATGATTTATATTTACCCTCTGACCTAGAGGTGGGGCAGTAAATAAGATATGTGAGAGTCACATTTCTCCTTCCAGCTTTTCCTACGACCACCGGGTTTCATCTCATGAGAACCATAACTGCCAGCAATCTTGAGACATCAGCTTAGGCCTCATAATAACAAGTTATTTAAAAAAACAGGCAAGATTCTTGAACCGGGGATGGTTTATAAGATTTCTCTATAGTATCCTTCTCTGCCTTTGTGTTTGTTTGAAAATTTCATAATGAAAAAAGAAGACAGGCCAGGGCGCCTAGGTGTTTGCTATGAGAAAGCTCATTTTCTTTTACTAACTGCTATACCAGAAATGAAGGTGCTTGTGCCACTCACAGGGAGAGGAAATCATTGCTTCTTTTCCCACATAAAGGCCTAGGAGATGTCAGAGTGCTTCTTCTGAGAGCTAACTGCAGACTTCTCATGCCCCTGCAGTTAAGAAAATGTCTGGTTAATATTTCATTACTGGACTTGACATTTTCCTTCCAGAGTTAGCATAGTGCAGTGTAAACTGTTAGGTATCCAAAAGCCATGCCTTCCAGGTCCAGTTCTTCCACTTACCAGCAAATTTTGAAGCATAGGAAACATTCAGTGCTCCCTCTGGGCCAGGTTCTGTGCTCTGGGCAAAGGTCCTATATTACTTCATATGTAACATCTATAGAATAGAGATCACCTCTGCCTACATTGGGGTTGTTTTGTGACTGAAGCAAGGTAATACATGTAAGTAATTAGGAAATTAATATATCTTATAAATATATAAGATAGCATACAATTTAACATTAACCTCTATCATTAAAATTTGAATATTAAAAATTATCTTTTTTTTTCATATTATAGCTTTTTTATTTTTTTTTATTTTTTTTTAATAAATTTTATTGTTATATTCCCCATACAATTGCAGCCCCCCCATTCTGACCCCAATCCCTCCCCTCCCACCCCCGCCCCCCTAAAAGTGTCTCTGGTTCATAGTTTTTTGTTGATTTTGATTTTCACTTTCTTATAGTTATTCATTTTCCTGGTCCCTTATTTAAGTTTTCTAGATTCCTGCTATGAGTGAGACCATCCGGTATTTTTCTTTTTCTTTTTGGCTTATTTCGCTGAGCATGATCCCTTCCAGCGCCATCCATGTTGCAGCAAATTGCATGTGTTTATCTTTTTTGAATGCTGAGTAATATTCCATGGTATATATGTACCACATCTTCTTGATCCAGTCATCTATTTTTGGGCATTTGGGTTGTTTCCAAAGCTTAGCTATTGTAAACAGTGCTGCTATAAACATAGGGGTGCAGGTGTTCTTTGGAATTGATGTTTCTGTGTCCTTTGGGTAAATACCTAGGAGTGGAATTGCTGGATCATATGGAAGCTCTATGTTTAGTAGGTCCAGAAATCTCCATACAGCTTTCCACAGTGGTTGGACCAGTTTGCACTCCCACCAACAGTGCAGAAGAGTTCCTTTTTCTCCACACCCTCGCCAACATTTGTTGTTGCTAGTTTTTTTAATATGTGCCATTCTCACTGGTGTAAGATGGTATCTCATGGTAGTTTTGATTTGCATTTCCCTGATGACAAGTGATGTTGAACATTTTTTCATATGCCTGTTGGCCATTTGCATTTCCTCTTCAGAGAAGTTTCTTTTAAGCTCTTCTGCCCATTTTTTGACTGGATTATTTTCTTTGTTGTTGTTGAGTCTCATCAGCTCTTTGCAGATTTTTGTGATCAGTCCTTTATCATTAGTGTTGGGTGCAAAAATGTTCTCCCAGTTGGTGGGGTTTCTCTTTGTTTTTGTTATTGTCTCTTTTGCTGTGCAAAAGCTCTTTAATTTGATGTAGTCCCAGCTGTTTATCTTTGCCTTCACTATCACTGCTTTGGGTGATGTGTCTGTAAAGATGTCTTTGATGTGCAAATCACGTTGTGTTTCGCCTATATTTCCTTCTATATATTTTATGGTTTCAGGTCTTTTAATAGTAATTTGTCAATAAATAGTTTTTCGCAACAAATGTTGGCGAGGGTGTGGAGAAAAAGGAACTCTTCTGCACTGTTGGTGGGAGTGCAAACTGGTCCAACCACTGTGGAAAGCTGTGTGGAGATTTCTGGACCTACTAAACATAGAGCTTCCATATGACCCAGCAATTCCACTCCTAGGTATTTACCCAAAGGACACAGAAACATCAATTCCAAAGAACACCTGCACCCCTATGTTTATAGCAGCACTGTTTACAATAGCTAAGCTTTGGAAACAACCCAAATGCCCAAAAATAGATGACTGGATCAAGAAGTTGTGGTACATATATACCATGGAATATTACTCAGCATTCAAAAAAGATAAACACATGCAATTTGCTGCAACATGGATGGCGCTGGAAGGGATCATGCTCAGCGAAATAAGCCAAAAAGAAAAAGAAAAATACCGGATGGTCTCACTCATAGCAGGAATCTAGAAAACTTAAATAAGGGACCAGGAAAATGAATAACTATAAGAAAGTGATAATCAAAATCAACAAAAAACTATGAACCAGAGACACTTTTAGGGGGGCGGGGGCGGGAGGGGAGGGATTGGGGTCAGAATGGGGGGCTGCAATTGTATGGGGAATATAACAATAAAATTTATAAAAAAAAAAAAAATAAAAAAAAATAAAAATGATCAAAAGAAAAAAAAAAATAAAAAAAAAAAAAATAAATAGTTTTTCGAAAGAACTGACACAATAGACTTAAAAGTTTCCACATGGATTTATTGAAAGGTCTTTACCATTCAAGTTGTAAACCAGTGAGTATGAATAATGACTGACTGAGCCATTATATGTTCTAATTAAAGCATCGTTATACATAGAAAAATGGATTATAATGGATAGAAAAATTGACTTATCTAAGACTTCCTTAAGAATTTATTTCACAAAATTGTAACACATGATTGATTTGTATGAAATACATAATTCTTGTCCCAGAGATAGTGGCTGGGCATTATCCCACTGGTATTACTCAGTGATTTTGCTTTAGCTCAAAAGAAGAGAAGAAAACCAACTGAAGCTTTGACAAATAAATTATGCCTTATTTAATAGCAATAGTTATCTACAGGCTGTTTAATTCGAAAGAAACATCAATCATACAAATTTCACATAGACTGAAAATGAGGGAAAGAAAACACCCATCAAGTGAGAAAGAACTAAATTACTAGAATTAAGCAAAAAGAAATCATTCTAATATTCAGTAGAAACACAGTTAGGATACAATGCAAAATTTAAAAAAAGGTATTTTGTGGGCCTCCCTGGTGGTGCAGGCGGTTGAGCGCTGCACTGTGAAGCTGTCCGCACCCTCTGCAACGTGGGTTCGATCCCAGACAGCCTGGGAGAAACCCACATGGTGCAGCAGACCTCTCCTGTCTCGCCCACTGCTCGCCTCAGCAGTGTGTTTCAGTCAGTCTGCCTGTTCTGTTCCCCACTCTGTCTCTGGTGAATCCTCTCACCCTCCTGCGCATTTGGCCTGTACCCCGATTCTTGTATAAAAATAAAAAATAAATCTTTAAAAAAAAGTATTTTGAGATTAAGTGAAAATAATAAATACTAAATTGGTTTTATTTTCATTTGGCAATTTGGAAAATCTGGTAATAAGCTGGGTAGTATGTGCAGCAATCCTCAGTGAAAATTTAAATCCCTTCTTGGAAATAAATTATCATGCTGTGTCCCCGCAACATAGAGTGACCTTGGACCATAATTTCTGAAGCCAGCCAAGCTGGCATCAATGTGAGAGGGACTATTTGGGGCTTTCCATGCTCTGGGGTTTGAAGACTGATGACATGAATGAAACTGACAACCAAGTTTATACCTCTTGGCATTCAACCTTTTGTTTGTTTCCTCGCTTAGGAAGAGAATTGTAGTCTTCCGATTTCATCAGTGTGTCTATTCTGAAATGATTACATGTGTCTATAATCTAAAAGAAATTTTCTCAATCTTAGAGGAAATCAGATAATACTAGAAATGAATTCTGAGAATTAACTTTAGAGAAACCAAACCCAGTGCAGGTATATGGCTCACTCAATGTCAAGCAGCTTTTTACCACCAAAGTTGTATTTCAAAATGGGAGTGTTGGGTTGAAGCCACTCCAGGCCTTCTCTGCTGCATGAATACTGAAGACCTTTCTAGCTTTAGAGTACTGCCACCAACCTCATAAAGGTCTTTCTTTTTATTGATTTTTTACTTCGTAGAGAAGTTGTCTTGAAAAAAAAGTGTGCCTACTGAAGTTACTATAAATATTGGTTTCTTTTTATAACTTAGTGAAATAGCTGGGAAGACTGGCTATCAATTTTAGAAGCTAGAAGGTGTTACAAAGCAATGCAATTAGAATAAAAAAAGTCTTAGAGAAAAAGAAGATAGTTCTCTTTCTTAGCAAGGAAACAAACAAAAGGTTGAATACCAAGATCTATAAACAAGATTGTCACATTCATGCTGCCACCAATCTTCAAACCCCAGAGCACAGTAGAAGGTCCCCAACTAATCACTCTCATATTGATGAGGGCTTAGCTGGCTTAGCAGTCAATTTATGTTGAGGGGATCCATCATTATGACTGACATTTTAGAATACAAAAGCAAGCTAATCAGATAATTCAGCATAAACAAGGAAATTACTTTGGTGGTTTTACCAAATATTTATGTGATGCTAGACTAAAGCAAACTCTAAACATTGTAGCATAGTGGCAGAGTGTTTTATTTTATTAGTTTCTTTCAAATAATTAAAATCTCATATTTTTTCTAATTTATTTTATTTTATTGTAGTAACATTGGTTTACAACACTGTATTTGATTTAGAGGTATAGGATCACCCCTTTCAGTTGTTACCACATCACCCCACCAGCAAGACATTACAAGTCCTCCACCAGAGTCTGTTGTACACCCTCTCTACTTTCCTCTCTCCCCTCTCTTTCACCCTCTGCTAGTCATAATTCAACGATCAGATTCCTAGGGTATGTTACTTGTTTGGTTGTATTATTTTATTTTTAACGAGGTAATATTGGGATACCTCCATCAAGCATTGCCACCGGAGCGCGCATCCCACCAAAATCACCCACAGCCCAGCCTACCATCACAGTCCATTGTGCTTCCTTCCCTCTTTGCTCTTACCCCTCCCCCAATCCCTTCCCTCTCTGGATGCTTCAGTTCCATAGTCAGCTTTTTATTTCATTCTCTTCTGGTTCATTATTTGCATGGAGGAATGCAACCAACTTTGGTGTGTTGATTTTGTACACTGTTGCTTTACTATATAGACTTCTTTTTTTTCTAATAGCTTTTTTTTAGTGGAATCATTAGGATTTTCTAAATATGTTGCCAAGTCATCAACAAATAATGATAGTTTACTTCTTTTCCAATTTGGATTCCTTCTATATCTTTTTCTTGTCTAATTACTCTAGTTAGGGTTTCTAAAACTACATGGAATAATAGTGGACATACTTTTCTTATACCAGACCTTAATAGAAAGCTTTCTATTTTTCACCATTGTGATTGATGTGAGCTGTGGGTCTGTCATATATGGTCTTTATTAGATTGAGGTATATTCCATCCCTATTTTTGAGGATTTTTTCTAATCATAAAAGGATGTTGAATCTTATCAAATGTTTTCTCAGCATCTAGTAGTATGACCATATGACTTTAATCATTCTTTTTGATGGTGTGGTAAATGGCATTGATTAATTTTTGTTTTTTATTTCCCTGGAGTAATTCCCACTGAGTCATGGTGTATGATTCTTTTAAGGCATTGTTGAATTCAGTTGAGGATTTTTGCAATTATGTTCATCAGGGGAATTGGTCTGTAATTTTCTTTTTGTGTGGTGTTTTTATCTGATTTTGTTGTTGGATGATGTTCTCGTGAAATTTGTTTGGAAGTATTCCCTCTTTCTCAATTTTTTGGAACAACTTATGAAGGATAGGTAACAATATTTTCAGGTTTGGTAGAGCTTACTGGTGAAACTGTCTGGTCCTGGACTTTTGTTTTTGGTAAGACTTTGATCACCCTTCCAATTTCCTTGTTTGTAGTCAGTCTACTAAAGTTTTCTATTTTTACATGATTCAGTCTTGGATACTTGTATATTTCTAAGAATTAGGTTATTCAGCTCTCTGTCATACAAATGTGTATAGTAATCTCTTAAGAGCCTCTCAATTTCTGAGATGTCTGTTGTCACTTCTTTTATTTCTATACTATTTGTTGTGTTTTCTTCCCTTTTTGCATTGTGCGCCTAGCAAGAGATTTGTCTGTTTTGTTCATTTAAAAAGAGAACAGCTTTTGGTATCTTTGATCTCTTGAACTTTTTTTAAAATTTCTATTTCATTTATTTGTGCTCTAATTTTCTCCTTCCTTCCTTCCTTCCTTCCTTCCTTCCTTCCTTCCTTCCTTCCTTCCTTCCTTCCTTCCTTCCTTCCTTCCTTCCTTCCTTCCTTTCTATGGTTTCTGGGTTTGCTATTCTTTTTCTAGACTATTCAGTGTTTCTTTTTTTGTGTTTTTCTTTCTTCTTCCATTTGCATTCTTTGTGCATTCCCTTCTTTTAAATCACTGATTCCATCTTCCATTTGATCTATTCCACTTCCATAGCTTTGTCCAGTATTTTTTAATCTTCTCTGTTGAACCTAACAGACAATCCCATAAAGAGGGGAAAACTAGTTAGAGTTCTTGTAAAAAAAAAAAAAGAAATCATAACCAATACAAGATATTTCAATTAATAAGCTAACTAGCTGGAACGATAGAGCAGAAATTTATACAGGTATATGTAGAATTGCTGAACTAAAAAAATTTTAATATTTTGAAAAACCTCCACGCTGTTTTCCATAAAGGGCTAGACAAATATAGATTCCCACCAACAGTGTAAGAGGGTTCCTTTTTCGCCACGTCTTGTTGTTTCTGATCTTTTTGATACAAGCCATTTTCACAGGTTTGACAACTGTGTGGTATCTTGTGGTTTTGATTTGTATTGTCCTGATTACAAGTGATGATGAGCATTTTTTACAATGTGTCTGAACTGTGTTTAAAAAATAATTCTCATTATTTTACAGTACATCTATTATTTTGGTCATAATATAATGGCTTATTCCCCACGTGTCCTATCCTTAAATAAAGTGGGAATAAGACTAACTTTGCTTATTTACTTGATGTGATTTCAACCTTCATGAATTACTGACACTTGTTAAATGATCCAGAATGTGGTCTTTTCTGGGAAATGTTACATGTGTACTTGAGAAGAATGTGTACTCAGCTTTTGGGGTAGGAGTGTGGTCCCCTATAAATGTCTATTAGACTCAATTCACTTTTATCCCTATTTTAATGCTACTGTTTCCTTACTGTCTGCTTGATCTGTTTGTTGATATAAATGAGGTTGTTGAAGTCCCCTACCACTTCTGTGTTCAGGCCAATCATTTTTTAGGTTTATTAATATTTGTTGTATATATCTTGGTGCTCCTTTTTGCTATACGTGTGTGTGTGTATACACACATACATATATATGTATATGTATATATATATATATATAAATTTTTCATTTACTCTGAGCCTTGGTTATCTTTGGAACTTGGGTGTGTCTTCTGGAGACATCAGAAAGTTTGGTTTTGTTCTTGGATCTAACCACCCACTCTGTGCCTTTTGATTGATGAGTTCAGTACAGTACAATTAAGTCAAAGTAGAAAGGTCTTTTAAATGACTTAAAATACATCATCTGTGCATTTCCTGTTCACTGGCATCATTTTTGGCAGTTGTTTTCTTTGTTTCAATGTTGTTTTTTAAATTTTCTGACTTTTTTTGTGTGATAATATGTGGGGTACATTCTTAAGTTGTCATGTGAGCATTTTTCTGTATTTTAAGTCCTATGTCCTGGGGAGGGGTGTGGACCAGCTAATCACCACCTGATTTTCTCAGTGTGCTATGTGTATATTACTTTACACAACACGGAATCTTTTGCCAGCTCTCTCCTTTTACAGCCATTTAGTTTATATGGACATCAGTTTCCTCATCTGTAAAACAGAGAGAAAGCTATCTCTCTGTTTTTGTGTAAGATGTAAGTGAGGTTTTGAGTGGGAAAGTTCTCTATGAAATGAGTAGAAGTAGGCCTTGACCAGAACCCTTGTAACAGGCTTGTGGGGCCTCCTACCACTAGATGGCAGAGTGGAGGCACCAAGTTGGCTCACCCTACACTGAACCAGGTGACCTAGCTGTTCTAAATTCTAATGCCAGCTTTTATTTCGTTCCCACCTTCCTCATTCCACCTTCCTGATTCTACCTCCTTACTTTCCAAGACCTCCAGACTGGCATTTTGAAGTTCTCCTTTTCAACTGTCAAAGAAAGAATTTTTGGCCATATGTTTGCAATTGTCTGCACCCACTCCCTAACTCCTTTGCTGGCTCACTTGCCTTGACTACTCAGGAGGGAAGACAAGCATCTCATCCCTGAGGGCTTGGCTCCCATTCCTGCCAATTTAAGAGCAAATACCATGAACATTTCTTGTGCCCATATGGCTCTTGTCGTATTTTGGAGGACTGACATCAAGGATAGCCCTGGGGGACTGAGTGTCAAGGTAAAGAATGCATTTACCTCCAGCACCTGGGAAATCAGTTTACATTCAACCTGAACTCACTGGATTTTAGGTGGTTGGTACTTTATAAAAGGATTTCAAAACTCTATGATTTCGGTGATCAGAATGATAGTTAGAGATACAATTTTTTAGTTTGTTTTTAAAATTCCTCATAGGAAACCATTTGGATCAGGGCTAAACATTGACAAAAATGCTCCAAATCAATGACTGTTCTTCCAAACAGGGAAAGTAGATGGTCTCTTAAAGATGGATCTAAAAAACATGGGTGAAAATTTTTCTTTTTAAGAATGCTTTCCTCATAGGCTAACTGAATGCTCATATTACTACCACTTGAATTTTAGCCATCACTTTGTGTGCTCCATAAAAGCAAATGTCCCAGAAGTTAGGTTTTCATATCAATTCATTTTTACATTTACTATGTTAGCTTAAGAAAATGGACCCATGGATCCAGTAAGATAAATAAATTAAGTAAAGTAATAACGAGGTCAAATTAAGTCCCTTAAATATGGGTCAGAACACAGAATATTTCAGAGAAAAAAGAGAGACCAGAGTATCAGATGATACCCAAAAATACTGAGTGTCTGCAAGGAAGGTAGAGTTGTGTAGGGTAAAGGATTAGGTCAATAAGTTAAATGTAATAATTTATATGAATCTTTTGGCTCAGAGCCTGATACTGGGTAAATTGTTGTTGTTGTTATTATTATTACAATACACCTTGGAGATAGATGCTGGGACTTCAGCAGAGAACAATACAGATTTGCTTCTAGCCCTCGGTGTTAAATACTATCCTGGAAGAAGATCAGAACTGGTTGTTAGGAAGCAGGGGCCAGAAGCACTCAGAAACCTAGAAGAGCTTTCCAGTGAAGGTGATTTTCTGTTACAAGCAATGGGTGATGTGGGGAAAAGGACAACTTCAAAAACAGGGAACACAATATATGAAAACCCAGAACTGAGATAAATCAGGGCATGTGCCAGGACCTAAAAGGACTTTCGTTGCTGGAGAATCAAGTAAAGTAGGTCACTGTTTTGAAATGAGGCTAAAGAGGATGGTGGCGTAAATGACATTTTATACAAATATTCCCTACCTTTCATAAGTTTGCATTATGCCATTTTACTTTTATAAAAGTCTACATTAGAATATGTTTTTGCAGCGCCTCCATGGTGGCGTAGGCAGTTGAGCACTGCACTGTGAAGCTGTCTGCAGCCTCTGTAGTATGGGTTCAATCCCAGTCAGCCTGGGAGAAATCCACATGGCACAGCAGACCTCTCCTGTCTCGCCCGCTGCTCCCCTCAGCAGTGTATTTCATCAGTCTGCCTGTTCTATTCCTCGCTCTGTCTCTGGTGAATCCTCTCACTCTCCTGCATATCTGGCCTGTACCCGGTTCTTGTATAAATAAATAAATCTTTTAAAAAATATATGTTTTTGCGAACTGCAGAAATCCTCTTTGGATTTCTTTATTTATGACAAAATGTGAAAAGAGAAAAAAGTGGAGTGTTAGTACAGACTTCCATAAGAGTGACACCATAAGAGTGTTCCTTCCTGGGAACTACACTTAGCATCTTGGCATCTAGTGGAGGCTGACAACCATGAGGTGGAAGAGATCTTGGTATCCTATGACCAAGAACTGACAGATGAAGAGCTGAGGCAACCGCGACAGGAAAGGACAGCTATAGAAACCAAACACAATAGAGAATGACCCACAGTGAAGTCCTCCAGGAACTGGAATAGTAGCAATCAATATTTACTATATGGGGGTCTCCCTGGTGGTGCAAGTGGTTAAGATGCTGCACTGTGACGCTATCTGCAGCCACTGTAGCACAAGTTCAATCCCTGGCCAGGGAGGTGACCCACATGGCACAGCAGACCTCTCCTGGCTCCCCCATTGCTCCCCTCAGCCATATGTTTTGGTTGATCCTCCTGTTCTGTTCCCCACTCTGTCTCTGGTGAATCCTCTCGCCACCCCCACCCAGACCTCTGACCTGTACTCTAGTTTATTTATGTATGCATAAATAAAAATGAACCTTTAAAAATAATATTTACCATACCATCAATGATTTGTTGGTTTTTACCATACCAACAAATCTAAAAATATTTATGATTCTTTTAAAAATAGCAGTAACAAATACATTGCATATTAACATAAAACATTTATTTTTATGAAAAATAATTATGATTTCCTAAAGGAAAAAAAATTCAGAAGAATGGCATTGGTTTTCTTTCCACCCTACATTTCTTTAATCTATAGTTTAATAAAAGAGATTTGAATTCTGATATTTGCTTCTGCATGCTGGTTGGTAAATTGTTTCAACTGGATAAGATAAAATTCAGGCTTGCATGAATATGTATTTGGGGAAGAGAAATGTTTTAATAAAATTGTAGCTAATTGTGGATATTATTTTTTATAATATCAAAACTTGAGAAATGGTAGTCCCAAAAAGTTTCTGGGCAATGTAGAATCTGAAAGCGTATCAGTAAGTATGTACCCTGTTACATGAAAATTCATCATTCTACTTTGCCTTTTTGAATGAATCTTATACTCATACATGGAAGATTTACAAAAAAATATTAGTCAGCTGAGTTATATTGCACTTTCAAATGCAGTTGTTAATATTACTGCCAATCTCATCAGAAAAGTCTTCAGTTGTAAAATGTTGTCAAGGTCCTAGTGGCAAATACTAGTTTTCTTTTTCTTTTTTTTTTAAGGTTTATTTTTGTTTTTGTGTAGAAGAACTGGGATGTAGGCCAGAGGTGTGGGGAATGAGAGGATTCACCAGAGACAGAGCGTGGGGAGTAGAAAAGGCATATCTACTGAAATACATGGCTGAGGGTAGCTGCGGATAATAAAGGAGAGGTACACTGTGCCTTGTGGACCACTCTGCCAGGTCACCTCCCTGGCAGTGGCTGCCAATGATAGCCCGACAAAACTGAGACTTCAACCCCTGTGCCACCAGGGAGGCCTAATAGTAGTTTTCTTAAACCTTAATTTCTACTTTAAACTAAACAGTTATCATTGGAAGCATATACTGTTAGTTTCCTTGAAGTGACAATCTTAATTCATTCATTTTGAACAAAATATTTGCCAAATACCCAAGTATGAATAGACCCAGTTTGTCATTATCTGCTTCAAGTAAGTAGTGAGCCATAAACATGAGGTTTCTTGAGTTATTTTAAATTCAAATAACCTCACAGATGCTACTTCTTCTTGACTTAATCTTTGTCCTTCCATTTAGAGCAATCACACTTTATACATACTTACTGTTTTTTTCCCCACAGATTATTGAAAAGATACATATATAGGTTAAGATTTAAGAAAATCAGATGTTTTCTGACTTCAAGAGTATTCTTAAATGTAACTGGTGACAGTGAAGTAATTAATCAGTAATTCCACAGTTTGCTGCCAGTGTCTTGGTTCATGCTAAGGTGTCGAAATTTTATCCTTTATTGCTTTTGTACCATTAGTGCAAATGCCAATAAAATGAATTAAAAAACATGGGTTTTAGTCATATTTTGATCCATTAATCTCCTGAAAGAATTTCAGTTATACTCAAGGGTGCAGTCCATGTTAAGGATGAAGATTAGTGCTTCTCAAATTTTGATGCACACACAAATTGCCCGGGAGATCTTTTTCAAGCACAGATTCCAAAGTGATGAGAGACTTAAAAGGTGCATTTCTAACAAGTTCCCAGGTGAAGATGATGTTTTCTGTAGGTAATTTATAATTTAAGTAGCAAGACTCTAGACCCACACCACCCAATGTGGCAACAACTAGCAACACGTGGCTACTTTAATTCAAATTTAAAGCAATTAAAATTAAGTGAAATTAAATATTCAATTAGTCATATTTGCCACATTTGAGTACATGGAACTATCTGAGGCTGTCACACTGGCCAGAACAAATACAGAACATTTCCATCAAACAGAAAAATTACTGGACAATAGTTCTCTCGACTGTTTACATGGAGTGATAAAGACAGGTTCATACAACTGAATTCATTTAAATTTTAGAAGTTATCCTTCAAAACTTCCATGGGGACAATATATATGTTATGAATAACTTCACCTTTTTTTCTCTCATCTGTTCAAAAAAGGCAGATAATTTAGGATTTTAAAAAATGTCTTAAACTCAATATTTCCAAGTGCCTGACTATTTTCTTTCATTATGATGTAAACTGATATTGCCATGGCCGATGCATGACAGCCCATTTTTGTGGAAGAAAGGGTTCTATTTAAAAGATATAATGATTAAGAGTAACTGATATGGCCATAGAAAAATCCCTACTCACCATAAGTGATTTTTCATAAACAAAACATACTCCACCATACAACTCACAAGGAACAATCTCAGGGGAAAAGCCCCACCGGGGAGAGTAAAAGGTTATCCTCAAAGGTTAGCAGGCGGATAGAATTTCTCCTGGGCACTCCCCAGCACAGACAGCCTGCTGAGAGGCATTCCTTGGGGTTCACTTGGGTAGTGCTTGCTCTATGAGAACTGGCCAAATTCTGCATACCCCACCTGGCTCAAGGAAATGTTCCAAGGTAGGCTTTCCAAAAGCATTCCTACTCTGCAAAATATGCAAGCTGAGACAAGTCTAGTTGGAGTGAAGAGCAAGTAAAAGCTAATACGAAAAATATGAAGAGGAAAATGGGAGAGGCCAATCTAGATTGTACTATGGGCTCTTCATTAGGGCAATTTCTATCTATATTCATAGGCACAGTTTACCGTAGACTTGCAAAAAATAAGTTGTGAACGTAGCACATCTGATGCATAGCTTATTTGGAGTTACAAGAACATCTCAATCACAAATCAGAAATGCTCTTTGTCAATTATTCCAGTTTTAAATGTAGATATGGTGACATAAATGAAAATTTTTCATTCTGTCATTCATTTCTCTTTGATGTACCTGACATAACTCCATAAATTCTTAGGAGACAGATTATTCCATCAGTATTGGATACTGGTTTGCCAGTGACCAGAAACACAAGATTAGCATTTCTCAAAATTTTATCCTCTAGGATAGGTGCAAGTTTTGCTTGTCAGTTCAGTTCTCATTTGGGAAAATGTGTCTTGACTTTGAAGCTTTTTGAATCCAAACGAAGAATACTCTGATGAACTTCTTTGAAATCCACATCCAGGAAACTGATTTTCCTATTATTGCTTTAGCAGTCACGTTGGATTTTGAGAGCCTGTAACTGATATCACCATGTTCTCAGTCTTCCAACTTATACACTTCAATTTCAGAACCAGGTCTTACCTCTGTAGTCTGCCTTGATCCTGGAGTCAAATCTCAGTGGTCACCAGGCTGGGGGGCACTGTTTGTTATTTAGCTGAAACAAAAATAAGGGTCCCCTAGGTGAAAAGTAGGATTTCCTTTTGCTCTTTGGGGTGGAGGTGGAGAGTGAGGGGAGGCAGATATGCCAAGCTAGCTGCCTTCTTTCATGCTCCATCTCCACCCCAAAAAGCAAAAGGAAATCTTAGCCTAGCCTATTCTATTCTACCTTACTTGTGTTCAGAACACCTACATTAGACTGTTGAGCAAAATTACCTAACACAAAGCTTATTTTATAATAAAATATTGAATATCTCAGGTAATTTATTGAATATTTCATTGAAAGTGAAAAATGGAATCATTGTGTGGCTTCTTGCTATTAACAGTAATATATGTCTTGCTATTAACATTAATATGTATCTCTCTATTAACTTTAACATATGTCAGTATGAAAACACACAACTGAAAGTACACTAGGCTTGAGGAATGTTTAGAGCATTAAGTTAAAATTAATTGGTGTCTGTTGGAGAGGCTACAGTGGTGGTCATCAATTTCTCTGTCAAGAATCAGTTAATCACCCTCCCTATTAACGGGCTGACTGGAAGCTAAGGCTTGCTGCTCTTGTCCAGCATCAGGGTGAGTATTGTGCTGCATATCACTTGCCTGGGAAACTATCAAAATTCAAAATTTGAGGTATGGTTTCTACCAAATGAATATCACTTTTATACTATCATAAAGTCAAAAAGTTGTATGTTAAGCCCTGGAAAGTTGATCACTACCTATAATTAAATGAATTGCATACACATCATTTTAGTGAATGAAAGCTCGTGTCAGACAGCTTGCACTTTGTCCTTTTACTAGATGACTGAGTTGCTGTTTAACCTTTTCTCTAGAAGCTTGTCATTTGCTTGTAAATAACATAATTATATTGCATTGGATTCTTCTCTGTTAAAGATGTTATTTTGTCTACCATCCAACCTAACATGTATCACAGGTTTGAACCTTGTTTTGGTCTTTATTTAATATGTGGAAGCTCAAAAATGTTTCCCTGAATCCCTCCAGATCTCAGAGAAGATCGGTTTGCAATTTAAAGTACAGGAATTTATTTTTTAATCCAGGTCTTAGAATATTCCTGTATGAGGTACAATTAGCTACTTCAGCCACAGGTTAACTGCCATTAACTGTTTTAAAGGAAACCTTCTTAACATCTTAACATGATCTTAACATGTTAGTTCTCTTGTAATAGCTTTCTAGCTTTCCACCAAGTCTTCTTCTTTTTTTTAAGATTTATTTATTTATGCAAGAACTGGAGTATAGGCCAGAGGCGCAGGAGGGTGAGAGAATTCACCAGAGACAGAGCAGGGAGCAGAACAGGCAGACGACCAAAAACACTGCTGAGAGGAGCAGTGGGCGAGACAGGAGAGGTCTGCTGCAGAGGCTGCAGACAGCTTCACTGTGCTGTGCTCAACCGCTGCGCCACTGGGGAGGCCCTCCCCAAGTCTTTTGAGTGACTAGTCCATGGATGTCGGTGAGCTGTATTGGTCAGGTTCCTGCAGAATTGCTGCGACCTTGTGAAGCCTTTCTGTTGGCTCTTAGCTTTTTTATGTTGCTGGAGACTCACTGATACAATTTGATATCATTTACTCCAGTTTGATCATTTTAGAAATGAAGATTTGGTTAAAAAACTTAAATTAGTATGTGATGGAAGTTAGTGTGTGAGAACCCTTAAAACCAGCTGTCTTGGGCTCCCCTGGTGGTGCAGGTGGTTGCGTGCTGTGCTGTCAAGCTGTCCTCAGCCTCTGCAGCTCAGGTTCGATCCCTGCAGGCCGGCAAGAATCCCACATGGCGGGGCAGACCTCTCCTGTCTCGCTCGCTGCTCCCCTCAGCAGTGTACTTCGGTCCTTCTGCCTGTTCTGCTCCCTGCTCTGTCTCTGGTGAGTCCTCTCACCCCTCCACACCTCCGGCCTGTACCCCAGTTCTTGTATGCAAGAATAAATAAATCTTAAAAAAAAAAAAACACAACATAATCCTATTTAAAAAAAACAACAACCAAAAACAACTGTCTTTTCTGGCTTTCCTCTACCGTGCAGCCAGTACTTATCTACAGCTTCTCGTTTGGAACAGCCTACCTGAGGAATGATGAGTAGGAAACATCCATTCTGATGAATGCTTAGGATACATCTTCTAGGGTGACCCATGTATCCCTGCTTTTTCATTGCCAGTGAACTCGTTTGGTGCTCTTTCCAGGGGAATTCTTACTCTTCACATGGAGGCGAGACTTTTGATTGGAGAGCCCATGTTGGGCCAGCTCCTATGTAATGTGTTTCTTTATGTTTGTTTGTTTTTTTTCCCAAAGATTTATTTATTTATGCATACAAGAACTGGGGTCCAGGCCATAGGTGTGGGGGCGGGGTGAGAGGATTCACCAGAGACAGAGCAGGGAACAGAATAGGCAGATTGACTGAAAAACACTGCTGAGGGGAGCAGATGGCGAGTCAGGAGAGGTCTGCTGTGCCATGTGGGTCACCTCCCTGGCCAGGGATCGAAGTCGTGCTGCAGAGGTTGCAGATAGCTTTATAGGTTGCATCTTAACCTCTTGCATCACCAGGGAGGCCCTGTAATGTGTTTCTTTTTGTTGACTCTGATATTAGTTAAAGTTAACAGAGCATCATATTTAATATTGGTGTTGTCTGTGTAAGGAAATTAATAAAAGTATGAGGATCAGACTGTGTGTCTTCAAATATATTCTATCACATCAATATTGGGACCTTGAATGGGTTGCTGTAATCTCTGTGGCTCAGTTTCCTCATTCACAAGAAGGGGATGATAATAGTTGTCATCTGATAGATTTGACGCAAGGAATAAATGAAATATTACATGCACAGCTTTAGAGTAGTGCCTGGTGCTTAGGCATAATTGGTATATTTACAGTCAAATATAGGGTTACTTACTGAAAAGCAGGCATATGGAACTTTTGATATTGTATCTCAAATAGATAAAAATATTTTTTTACATTTACATTACTATATTATGCATGTTATATAAAATATAAAAATAGAAAATAAATTGATAATATAAAATGTTAAGTAATTTTGGATAACAGGAGACCATCTTGCACATATATCCCCATTGGAAACTCTAGATACCACTGGATCCACTGGATACCACTCATGTCCTATATTTTATGTTTTTTTTCCACAGTCGACCACAAAAACAAAGGACAAGATTCTTTCCTCTTCCAAAGCAATCATTCCTATGATAACATTTCTAGCTTTAATCAAATTTAGTGGTTTAAAGTGCTGATAAACTTACAACATATATCTTCAGTAATTAAGAATTTTCTCCCCATCTGGCATAGCTGAATTATTTTGTGGTGATTAGTCATGGACTATAACAAATTACGTTGTATGCTCAGTGGTTAGTATTTTTTTTTTTATTGTTTAAGTTTGAAGGCTACAATAGCTTTTTCAGTGTCTTTGTTTTTTATGATGTTTGTTTATAGATGGAAATGCATCAAAAGTTCTCTCATTTCTTTCTTTTCATTTTTTTTAATTTGTCAGTGGAGGATTTTGCATATGGTCCTAGTTACCATGGAAAACCAGAGACATTCCAATGAGGTCTTGGATGTTCCATATGTCAGAGTCCCAGATGAACTGCAGATGATGCTAAAATGAAGGTTATCTTTTGATAAATTTATATTAGACATATCAAGCATAATTTGAAAGATGATTAAAATGATTAAGATTTATAAGATGTTACAAGGGCTATGGGTTATTTTTTTCTCAATTCTTTTGTGGTTTTGGAAGCTGAGACATCTCCAAGATGATAAGCAATGAAAATTTAAATCCATTTTTAATTTAAGGATTTGAGTTGGTTGCTCATGTTCACTTTAGTAGAGGAAAAAACCTCATTGCATTAATAATGAGGGCCTCCCCTGGTGGAGCAGGGGTTGAGTGCTGGGCTGTAAAGCTGTCTGCAGCCTCTGCAGCACCGGTTCGATCCCAGCCGGCCAGCAAGGATCCCACATGGTACAGCAGACCTCTCCTGTCGTGCTCGCTCCTCCCCTCAGCCATGTATTTTGTCAGTTTGTCTGTTCTGTTCCCTGCTCTGTCTCTGATGAATCCTCTCACCCTCCCGCACATCTGGCCGGTACCCCGGTTCTTATGTAAATGAATAAATAAATCTTTGGGGAAAAAATTAAAAAAAAGAATTAATAATGATACAATCAACATGAATGTGTTATTGGGATTATTAGGACATTTTTTCATAAGTTGTCTCAGGCACAACTTTAAAAAGACATTCTTATGTATTATTACATATTGTTTAGGATCCTATACTCAAATTATCCTAGAGTTTACCTATAGTATTTTATAGATAATATTCTACCATATTTTACTTTAAAGATTAAAAAAGTCCTTTATTTTTGGTTTGCAAAGATTCACTCAACTATTGCAACCAAGAATTTTTTGCTCTGATTTTTTTCTTTGTGGTCTGTCAGGTAACACATTAGACAATTGATACTCTGTTTAGAATGTAGAAATTGAACATTTGCAATAGTCAAAATGTGAGGAAGAATTTCACTATTTTGGAAAAGTCCTATAGAATTGACCCAAATTTTTTCCTAAAAGACAAAATACACTTCATCGTTACAAAAGCTGTAAATATCCCACTTACTCTATTTGGGACAGAGACTGTGGTGACTGGGAATCTAAGAGACAGAAACAGAGGGCTTGGGGGATAACACAAATGACTAAAAGCTTCAGTATGAAGTTTGTCTAGTTTTTTAATCACTTGTTACTTGCAGAAATAAGTAAGTCTAATAATATAAAAATACATAAGTAAAGCAAAAAAATTTTTGTAATGCTGCTTGCAAAAGTATGGAAGACAACACACAACTTCAAATAGAGTAAAAAAATCATACACAGATAAAATGCAAATAAACAGAATCTTAAAACATATGCATAATTACACATAACAATGACTAAGTACCGAAAGCAGAAAGGTGGTTGGTTCAGTGAGTGAGTTGAAAATAGTTACTGAAGCATCTAAATAAAGCTATGATTAAACTAGGAAGACTTTATGACTTAGGGGGGTTTTAAAATCAGTATATTTAAGGTTTAGGGAAGAAGAGGAAACACATTTCCCCATCATTAGAGAGTTAATATAAACTTCAAAGGACAGGAATTGGGGGGGGGTTGTCAAAAGGTTACTTGGTTTTGGTCTTAAATTTGAAGAGGACTCATATATTGGCTGTTACTCAAAGTCAAGCTTATAGAGGAAGAGAAATGTAAGCTTTTATACAAATGTCTATATCAATATGGAGCTACATTCTCCATTTAGTTGTCTGGGTACCATATTACAAGCAATCATGAAGATTGCTGCTAAGCACTCATAATTAATTATAGAAGGGGAGCCTTTTTTTTTTTGAGAAGGTCATAAACCTAGGTTCTAATTCAGGGTAGTTAATTTTATGTGTCAAATCTGCTAAACTCTGGTACCCAACTGTGTGTTCAAACACCAGTCTAGATGTTGCTGTGAAGGTATATTTTAGACATAATTAACAGTTAAATCAGCAGACTTTGAATAAAATAGATTACTCTCCATAATGTGAATTGGCCTCATCCAATGAAAAGACATGCAACATGTGATGTTTGAAACTAGCAAGAAGTAAGAGATTCTGTTTCATTGTCTTTGGTGTTTGGGCTGCAACATCAACTCCTCTCTGGATCTTTAGCTGCTGCACTGTCCTGGAGATTTAGTGTTTGTTAGTCTCCATGATTTTGTGAGCCAATTTCTTAACTAAGTCTATCTACATCTGAGAAAGGGAAGAGATAAGAACAAGTATCCTCAATATCCAAATGTTGTCCAGATGTTATTGAACCAATTGGGAAGTCTACTGCCCTTTATAGCACAAATATAATAGAGATCAATCTTGCAAGGTGACCAAGAGGATATTTTGAGCAGTACCATAAAGAAGACAACACATATTAACAAATGTGAGTGTTAAAACCACAGGTATATTCTTAAATGATATTTTAGTGATAAGGATTAAAAAATGTTATAATTCCAATACAGCTGGGAAATATGATTTGTATTTGGAAAGTTGAGAAGAAAACAATATGACAAACTGAAAAAATAAAGGCTCTTTTATTAGATACAATGGAAGGATCAAAACTGGGTCATGCCTCTGAGATACATGGGGAAAATTGGAATCAGCAACACAAAAAAGAATGAGCAGTCTATATAATGAAATTTGGAATAGAGACAAATGAATATAACGCCACTGTACAGTAATTTGGTGCCACTGACACAAGAATTTTAAAGAATGATCACAAATAATACTTTAGAAAAGTTATAAATGTGTGGTTTATTGTTAGAAAACATTTCCAAAATTTTTTAATTGCCAATATTTGGACTTGCAGTATTTTCCACTAATTATTGTCTTCCTCAAATTTAAACCGCATTATTAGTCCACAGCCAAAAAGAACATTTAAAAAAAGATAAATGGGGGAGGACTGAAATAAGAAAAGCATGAGGACAAGTATGTTTTATTACCTACAAATATAGTACAGTGTAAGTCTCCTTTTGGGGTCAGACAGAGTCGCTGCTCTGAATATGTGTGGGTGAGCTACAATATTTTTGTTAAAACAATGGCCTGAATTTTCCTGCACTAATATTTGTCATGTAACATGTTGTTCGCTGAAGGTCATTCCTTCAAGTACATGCTGTGCTGTGTGAAGTTTGAAACTAGTAATCTTAATGGTACATAAAATGGTAGGATTGAAATGTGGTCTGGACAAGATGCCACAAGATGAAATACCAGAAGAAAGGAGATTACCACAGCACTGTTTTCCTTGTAATCATTCCTATACCTACTTACTTTAGTTTTTCTGTTTGTTTTTAACTCAGTTATAACCTGAATATTTGAGTTAATCCAGCAAATTCTTATTTGATTTTTGCAATGTAGACAATTACAGCTCAATTAAAAAATGTTTTACTTAGCTAAGAGGATTAAAAATAGAAAATTTGCAGCATTATCCTAAATACCTTTAAAGTCTGGACTCTGTTGTGGGAGACAGAGAAGTCTTTTTTGATATTTTATTTTTAAAGATTTATTTATTTATGCATACAAGAACTGGGGTATAGGCCAGACGTGTGGGGGTGTGTGAGAGGATTCGTCAGAGACAGAGTGGGGAACAGAACAGACAGACTGACTGAAATACCTTGCTGAGGGGAGCAGCAGGAGAGTCAGGAGAGGTCTGCTGTGCCATGTGGTTAGGTATCAAACTTGTGCTGCAGTGGCTGCAGATAGCTTCATAGGTTGCATCTTAACCCCTTGGGCCACCAGGGAGGCCCCTTCTTTGATATTTAAAACTAGAAATTTATCAATCACCAGTCTTCAGGTTTTGATGTAGTTTTAGGGTTTTTTTAGGTGGAGACATTTGACATAATGTATCTGTTTTTCAACCTTCTCTTGAAAACTGAGAACACTTTGGCAACATGAGACCTGAAAACTCCTATAGAAACAACTACCCCTTTCAGAAGAGCCACGTTCTCTCATTGGCCGCAAGCGGCTAAGTTCACTTAAGTCTTATCTACATGGTTTCTGTAGGCATCTGAGTTTGTGACTCCCCACCCTAAAAAAAAAAAAAAAAAAGGATATATCTTGGTTAAGTATTACAATTTTATTTTTTTTGAGGTATACTTGACATACGACATTATTTTCATTTCAAGAATATAATATGATAATTTGTGTTGGTGTACATAGTGAAATAATTACCATAATAAATCTAGTTAACATTTGTCACCCAATTTTTTTTTAAGATCTGCTTTCTTAGCAACCTGCAGATATGCAATACAATATAACTATAGTCACCACAGATTGACATCTGTAGCTTCCAACAGGGAAGCAGTTTGCCTCATCAGGTTGTGTGTCCGTGTATGAAGTGTTAAATGGATGTGGAAGGAATCAAGAAATAGGTGTGAGATTCAGCTTGATGGTCACTTAAAATCTCTTCATCCATTTTCCTCTGGTTTAAATCATTTGAATATCATATTTTCTGAGTACTAGTGCACAAACTTCTTGTCATTTATCTAAACGCCATGCTTACAGGAAAGATAGTGATCTTACATGTTATGAAACCAAGACATATGTAGATATGAATGGAAACTTTCTGTCCTTTAAGCTAGAGTCTAATTGTCCAACATATCTATGTGGTCATTTGGAATTTATTTCTTGACCACCTCTTTTGTGCTCAGGGTCCTGGGAATGTAGGAATATCATGAATAGACAAAGCGTATGCTTTTCTGAGAGTTTATATTTGAGCATGGGAAATATAAACTAAGTATATCATTTCAGAGAGTAACAATGGCTATGAAGAAAAAGAACCAGATTTAGGGAATCTGTGTGTTCTTTCAGAAAAAAGAAGTGACATTTTGTAGTGAATGAATGGTTAGAAAGGGTTAGTTAGTTATGTAAGAATGCAAGGGTAAAGGACTGGAGTGAATTCTTCAAAGCACAACAAGAAAGCCTGGTGGCCACACCTTCAAGGAGAGTTACTATATTGTGAAAAAACAAACAAGTATGTTTAAAAAAAAAAAGAACCAAAAGAAACCCTATGTAAATGAAGGCTAGCGGGCAAGGGAAAGAGGGTAAGAAATAAAATGATATTGAGACGCGTGTTCTGTGTGCAATGGGAAGAAAGAAGATTTTAAGCTGGGGGGTTATGTCAAGTGTTTTAGGATTTAAAAACTACTTTGATCTATAAAGAATAAGCTGGAAGGGGCAAATAAGGATGCAGGGAGGCTGACTGGGAAACTGTACCTATAATCCAGGATGGGTCATGATGGGGAAGTGAGGAGAAGTAATGATACAGGTTTTTTTACTGGAAAGAAAGAGGGAGAGAGAGAGAGAGAGAGGGAGAGAGAGAGAGGAATCAAAGACAACACTTGTTTTCAGAGACAGCAAAAAATGTTTGCTAGTGGTAACACATTAATCTTTTCAGGAAAAGACAAGGCATAAATAAACAAGAGAAATATATATTGGGACCTGAACATAAATATAAAATTAATATAACTTAGTCTCTGATCTTAGAGAGCTTATCGTCTACTGAGGGAAAAACATGTCAAAAAAAGTCAATACAAATTTATACCCAATATGGTAGGGATGTGGACAAAGTGAAGGAGGAAGGAACTTAACGAAAATTCCATTGGATGCCTCAGAATGACTAATGGCAAGACACAAACTTCCAAAAATCAAAATCTTTTTAATCATTCATTCTTTTATTGGGAAAAGATCAGATTTTACTTACCCTTTCCTCAGAGGTCTGATTTTCTAACATTTTAATCATCCTGGTAATTTTCTGATTATCCCTTTATGTAACATCATGGAAAGAATATGGAACATGAAAGAAATTTTCATTTCTCTATGTTTTCTTTTTCTTTAAAAAATCTTTTTCTTTCCTCTATAAATTCTAATCTCGTTTCCAATTCCCTATCTCTTTTCTGTCTCAACAGCAACCAAAGCCTACCAAGTGTTTTTTAAGAGCTCATTCTGAGCCAAGTACTCTTTTCTTTCCACATTCTCTTTACTTTCTGGCACTTTCACCTTTGAGTATGCTAAAATTTCCAGCTGTGATTTTAAAAGCATTTTTAGACTTCCTCTCTCCCTGACTGGGAGAAATTTTATTTTCTCCCCCATCTCCTATCTGACTCTTTCATCTTGTTCTCCATTTCCCCCTTTTAGCTTAAGCACCAATAACCTGATAGTCCTGGCCATCTTCTTCCTGAGATTTCTCTCATTCCCCTAGACATGCTCATCTTTTCCACTTCTTATTCTTCTGGTGGAGCTTCCATTTATTCTTGTAACCATTTCTCTTTATTTTTCTAGGGTGTTCCCTGTCTATTCGCTTAATTCTGTTCTCTTGAACATTCTCTGCTTTCTACCATTTCTTTAGTATATCCATATTAAAACAAATTGAATGTTATTTTTTATGCAACTTGAAAAAGTTGGATATGTTGGTTAGATTAAAAGTGTTTCCAACATCATCATGAATAGTTAACCCCACCAAAGAGCAACATCTGTGATTTTCCCTTCTTGCTCACTGGGATTTTCAGTGATGCATGTTCCTAAAACACAAAAACCCTACAAACAACTGATCTACACTATCTAATTGGCTTTAATTGGCAGAGATCAAGAAAAGACTGTAATTTAGTAATTTAGTGTGATCTAAGACAACTAGATAGAAATCCAAATAAAAGGTTAAGAAGTTAATGTGACATAAATGAAAATATACATTAAAAAAATGAAAGGAGTAAAAAAATTTTCGAAGATTTTTGCTTTTAATAGATATGCATGAGCCCCTAACTAGAAATTTCTCTACTTCTAGATTCAGGAAGAATTCTACTTCTACTTTGAAGAAGAACTGGTTTTCTGCCCCCCTCCTAAAGACATCTTAAAATCCCTAAAGTATTTTGTTTCCTTATCTAGTATCTGCTTTTAGTTTATGCTATCCCAGTATAAAAGTATCTCTATAAACCACCCCAAAGAGTTTCTGATATGAGATGCAATATAAACACCCTTTCCTAATAAATGTAACCATTTGGTGTCACTGTTCACCCTCTTTCTACCTCAGTCTTAATTGACTAGAATAGGAGCCATTTGGTTAGAAAAGCTGTCACATTTGGAAAGGACCAGCCAGTCAGAGAGAAATTAACTTGTTTTTCTTTGTCTGCCGGCTGTTCCAAGTTTCTGCTGGCATTGCCAGTCATTTGGAGAGAGAAGTGTGGGGCTTGTTCAGCTGTCAGTGAGTGTGGAGGAGGCTGGTGGACACATGCCAGTCTGTCCTTTCTGTCATGGAGTCAATAACCCAAGACCCAGTAGGCACTGGGGTGACTCCACCAGGTCATCCTCAGAGGAAGTGGGCGATGCTTTCGGGGGAGAGAACACTTTGTCACTGTTGTGAAACAGATGGCAAGGGTCTTCTAGGCAAAGCTCATATTTTCCATTTTTGTATCTCTGGCATTAATCGTCTCTGTGGACAAAATAACCCTAAGGAAGAATATTCACCAAAACTGAACTTGCCACAAGGTTAGTTTGGTCATCCAAGAGGGGTGAGATGCTGAAATAGTAAGAATTTCTTTGTATGAGTCAGTCCCTTGAGATATCCCTGGAGTTCAGACCCTTTTGTACTTGAATGTGGAGAATGATGTGGGAGATTTTTTAAAAAGATTTATTTATTTATTTGTTTGTTTGTTTGTTTGTTTGTTTATTTATTTATTTATACAAGAACCGGGGTACAGGCCAGATGTGTGGGAGGGTAAGAAGACTCACCAGAGACAGAGCGGGGAGCAGAACAGGCAGACTGACGAAATACACTGCTGAGGAAGATTTTAAGTAGTGTTGTTCTCCAGTGCAATTCAGGGAATGAGAAAGACATTGGTGGAGTAAATCGATACTTGGTTACAAAAAGTTACTGAGGAGAAGTTAATCCTATGGAGAATGGTGAAATATATATGAGCCAAGGAGCCCACTGTAAAATACAGAAAGCAAGTATGTGCTATTTAAATGAAGAGACAGTTTGTCAAGCTTACAGTGTTAAGTATATATTTATTTCCAGACCTATTGCAGGAACCAATGACTTCAGAACTTTTAGAAAATTGAGAGGCTTTAGGATATGACCCTTCCTATTGGAAAAGCATGTGTTAAAAAACTACAATAGGAAGAATGTATTTCTCTTTTTCCTCCTTTTGATGTTTAGTTACTGATTATCTGTGCTAATATACTAATGGCTTTGAATCATAATATTACTTACTACTTATAACAAATTTATGAAAACATGTTATCACTTTCATTTTTGAAATGAAGAAGTAGAGGCCAAGAGAGTTAATGAAATAACTTGCCCAAGGAAAGTTGCCCAACAACTTTCCAGCTTTGACCACACAGCTGGAAAATGACAGTGCCATTTTCAAACTCAGGCCCTGCTCAAATGATAACCATTATGCTATATATATTTTATTCATGATATAGGTGCAAGAAAGAAAGTAGAAAGAATCTTTACTCTTAAATCTGTCAGTCAGACACAAGCTAACATTTGAAAGAGCTCATGTACCAGATTCATCTTCATCATTTTTCATGATTTTGTAAAAGGATCATCTCACTTATTAATTGTGTGACCTGTTCTAGGTACTTCATTTCTCCTAGTTTCATTTTTCCATTTGTGAAATAAAAATAACCGTACCTACCTTATTAGGTGGTTGTGATGATTAAATGAGTTCAGATATGTAAAAGATGGCACAAGTCCTCAAATGTCAGCTGTATCATTGTTAGCACTACCATCATATCCCTTCATCCCTTTCTAGTCTCACAATATTCAAAGTACTTTTTATTTATAAATTCAATTCATTATACCATAAACTGTGCAGTGGGCATTGTTATCACATCTGTTCTATGAATGAGAATACTCATTCATGGAGTGCTTATACTCTGGATATTTGGGTTTGGCGTTGACTTCCTTAACCATAACCCTCAGACTTTTAATGTTATTAGCAGTCATACTGACCTTAGATATCAAGAAAAGGCTAGACCAGGAATTTGGAATAGTCCTTTCCCTAGACTGTAAGTCTAGGCTATGCGTGTCTTGGTTTAAACTGGGAACTGATGAGAGCTGAAGAATTGAAAAAAAGATTCTTCCTAACAATCAGAAATGTACTAACAGTGCAGGCTAACACCTGAATAACTTCCAAAATCAGATTTTCTGGGAGAGGAATTAGATACACAGGGAAAAATTAGGAAAATAGTGGAAACAAGCAAGAAGATAAATGTGGGTTCCTATGAGCTGTCCACTCATGAGCAACTGTGACCTATTTGCTATCTACAAATCACTGCAGAACATTCCTTGACTACCTACTGAGAATAGCCCATATCACAAGGCAGGCCAGGGACGCCTAGGCCACTGTTGACCTGATTACGTGACTATCTCCATGGTGGTCTTGGACGGATGACTCTGCCTGTGATAACATCATAATTTGCTGACACAAATGTCTCTTGACATATGGTCACGATATCTCCTTCCCTGTTCCTCGTAAAATTTTGTCCCCTACTTCCATCCCACCCTTCGGATCCTGTTCCCTATACCATTGTCGCACAATCAGCTTTTACTAGCCTTTATGATTTCAATAAATGTCACAAGAACTGCTCAAGCAAACCTGCTCCATGACTGCTGTGTCCCTCACCGTGTTCCTGCCTTGCAAACCTGCTCCATGACTGCTGTGTCCCTCACCGTGTTCCTGCCGCAAAGCAGCAACAACAAATTTCCTGTCGCAACATATAAATTATATTAATATAAAAACATAAAATAACAGGATGGGTCAAAGGAAACCTAAACAGAAACAGATTACCAAATTGAAACCCTAAAAACTCATTTCAACAGACAAAACAAACTGGGAAGAAAATAATTGAATTATGCTTGTTTACTATGATTTATTTTTGGATAATAACTGAATTAAAATGCTTATTTAATTGGAACAATCTTACAGAGGCACAATATAATTTAACAATTTGTATTCTTTAATGTATCAAATCAGTTTTTATATCAGTTCAAAGTTATTGAAAATACCTTCCATCTATCTTTGTGAAGATTCAACTTGGAAATGTTTTAGTGTTTTCTTCAGGTCAGTTATCTTTTACTGGATGCTCAAAAGACTGTTAGCATTCATGCCTATAATATAGTATCACAAAATACAACATATGAACAAGATAAATGACCCAGTTATTCCAGATTTCTACCTCCTTTTGTAATTTTGGCTCTCACTCTGCAAAAATCAGGAAAGGCTGTTTATTAGAACTTTCCTCTTACATTGTTCTAGATATTGGGGTTTCGGTCATAAGAAGACAAAGACAAACCAAAGTCCCTGCTCTCCCAAAATGAAGGAGAACAGTACAGCATTGAAAAAGTGTTTAAAAACAAAAGAACAACACAAATGCTTGCAGTCATCTTTTTAACTTTCAAATAATATTGAAATAGGAATAGCACTGATGATGTAATATGGGATAGGCAAAATTAATTTTGAACTTTTTTCTGCAAAATACTGCTTAGATTTGTACATACATTATGTCTTTGGATACTCACAATTCATACATTCGGTAAGTATTTACTGAGAGCCAGGCACATTTCTAGAATCTGCCTTTCATCAGTGAACAAAACAGTCTGTGCTTTGTTGAAGTTTACATTCTAGGACTAATAAGAAGTGAAAATACTTTTAAGAAGATTTTAAGTGTTCTTAGTACAGACACACACACAAACAATAGAGGGGACTGAGGAAACTTTGGGAGGTGATGGACTTGTCTATGGCTTTAATTGTGGTGATAGTTTCACAGATGTGTACTTATCCCCCAACTCATCGAGTTGTAGATATTAAATAGGTAAAGCTCTGTCACCTACACTTCAGTCAAATGTCTTTTAAGAAGATACGAAGTTTTATGATTTGGCAAGCTGGACTGATGGTGAAATCAAGGGTAAGTGTAGAGTACTTGGGAAGAAGAACTATTCTGAAAGAGATAAGACAGTTTCTAACAGATGGAATGTTGAATTTGAGATTACAGCAGGCCTTACCCTGTGGTCATTTGTAAATACAAGAGGGGTTGCTGGGAAATAAGAACTGGAGGTGGGATTTGGGGATTATCTCCTCAGAGGAGATAGTTGAAGCAATAGTCTTTGTAAACTCACTACTGAAAGAGCGTGAGAGAAAAGGATAAATGGCAAGGACAGCCGGAGAGACAAAAAAGAACAGAATGATGAATAGTGGTTAATTATGAAGAGAAGCACCAGTGAGAAAGAAGAAGCCAAGAAAATTCTAAGTATAGCAGGTTCATATATATATATATTTTTGGCAAGAAGATGATTGCTGATCATGTCAAAAAAGAGTTTTATGTAGAGTAGAAGCAAAGGGACTGCAGAAACTAAGTGCAAGAGATGGCAGGGGCAGGAAATGAAGGCAGCTGATGCAAGGAAGCAGAGATAGGATAATAGCTAGACTGGGTTGCCGGGAAGCTCCAAGGACAATTCAGGGTTACTCTGTTCCCATTAGTCTCTGGGGACATAAGGCTAAGGAAAAAGAAATTAGTTCCATGAAGATAATTCTGTACAGAATTTTGAAAAATAATCCATTTTTCTGCACAGTAGTTGACTTTCAGAATACAACCAAACACCCGGAACAGAATGCAATATAGTTTTTGAATTTGAATTAGAATATCTGTGGCTGCCAATGTGAAAACTTTATTTGACCATCTTCCTTCACATAGAGATTTATTTTTGCTGTCAACAGGAAGGGAAAATTCTCCCCTGGTAAGCAACAGGGTGTGAAGCAAAGGAGAAAATAAAACATACTCTGTCACAAGGTTGCATTTGTATTAGGAAAATATCATTTTGGCAGAAGAGACACTGTAATTTGTCAAGCAGATTAAGTTTGCTAGTGGAAAGTCATAATCCAGTGGCAAAGACATTCATCTATCTTTTGCACAGCCAGCCTGGCCTCAACCCTGTATCTGCTATGGGAGTGAAGAGACACACACTATCTGCAAGAATCTAATGAATGGAAAGCATGATAAATTTGGAGACTCTGGAGAACTAGATTTGCTCCATTTTGGCTGTTCCCACTATCAGCAAATCAGCAAAACAAGTAGAAAGGACTCAATTAGAGCATAACCTCTATATAATACCTTAACATTCCTTTGATGTGTCTATAGTTTTTCAATGGCTAGAAAATGAAAGAAATGATCAGAGCAATTTTTCTTTCTCTTTCACTCTTATTTACATTTGTTATATATTCCAAAGAAGCAAAAAGGAATTGACAGGGAGAAAATTCAAAGCAACACACCAAGAGCTAGAATTTTCCCTCAAATCTCTAAGTGCTGTTCCAGTTGAAACTATATTTAATGGCAAGTTCATTCCAATTATACTCTGAAATTCTTGTCTCATTAAGGAGTCCGTCAGGAGATATTTATTTACTGATAGGTGCATGAAGGCTGTACTTTACATGCTGGCACTTCTCCCTGTATTTAATTACCAGGAATGGTGGTAGAGATAAGTGGCTCTAGAATGCTGAGATATTTGGCTGTATTTCATCACTTAGTGCCAATTTTTGTCTACCCCCATGGTGGTTAGCAGAATGCATTAAAAGTAGTAAATAGTCATAAAGCACTATTCAGCCTATAGAGATAAAGAATGCTGTTGTGTTTGCAACTGCAGTACAGTATAAAAATCCCATCAAGATGCCAGATGGACAGATTTTAAGAGCTTAATACATATTGCTAATTACAAAATAATCATTTTATTGGATATTGTAAATAGACTTGTTATAAAAATATCCTGTTTCCAGTTATTGGTAATTTGGGACTCTTTAATCACAATTTGTAATAGAGGCAGATTATATCCAGTGTCTTCAAAAGGAGGCTCTGAGGAGTCGGGAGCAGGAGGGGAAATAGAGCACATTTGACTGAACGCTGCCTAAAATGTACATAAACTACCACTACTTTATCAAATTGTAGTATCTCTCCTCTCAAAATCTTAGACAGCCTGTGCACACCATCTGCTCTTTGTCTGTCTTCCTTCTGTGCTTTTCTTAATCTAGAAGAATGGTTCTTGAAATTCTTACAGGACTCTTTAAAATGTTTGCCACATATTTTGAGAAGCATCTGGTTGGAAGCCGTCTGCTTTCTGTATTTCTTCCCAGTTGTCTGGTGTGTGCCATGTTTCTCATGAATCTAGTTTTGTTAACTTTTGGGGTAAATGCTTTTGCATTGCTTCGGTGCACATTTATGGTGAGACTAATCACTCGAAGCAACTTGCTAAGGGTTGTATAAATGAAAAACTCAGTGTCAGGAAAACTTGATTAATTTACCTGCCATCTAATTTGCACAAGGTTACCTGGAAATTGGTGTTTGTTTCTTTTGCTTGATGATTTCAAGATGGACCTTGTCCCTTTAAGGAATCCCAGATACCTTGAATACTTTCTCAAACATCTGCTCCGATTTCATCAGGGAGATTTTGGAATAGCTATAATTCACATAGCTTTTCTTTAGCAAACAAGGGAACTACCTGTCAGTAAGACAAATTTTTCAAGGAGCAAAAAACTGGAGATTGTTATAAAGGAGCTCTGAATCTTAATAGGGATAGAATTTTCGGTTAAGCTAACTGTGCAAGGTTGTCAGATGCTGGCTACTTTTCATAATTTTTTTTTGGTGTTAAATTATTAAATAGCTATTACAAGCTTGGGGATTTCAAACACATAAAGAAGAAAATTAAAGTCATACATAATGCCTAGATATAATATTAAGTAGCCAACACTCGTAGGATTTAATATGTAATAAGTGCTACTCCAAAAACTTGACCTATGTTAATTTTTTAACTCTATTGATGATTTTAATAAGATAGATACTATCATTGTCCTCATTATAGTAATGTGGAAACTGAGGCACAGGTTAACTTATTTGCCTAAGGACACTTGGCTAGTAAGTATCAGGGGAGTATTAAAATACAAGCAGTCAGAATCTGGATCTAACTCTTAACTATTATGCTGTGCCATCAACATTATTATTTCTATTTATACTTACACGAAATACCTCCCAGACTGCTTTCAATCAAGTTTTTAAAGCAAGTTGAAATCAAAGACTGTGTTTAATTATTTGTCTTAATTTTGTTTATTTACTCTTCTAACACATTTTCTCCAGCATACCTATAAACATTTGGTAAGCATCTTTGCAGGAAAGATATTTTAATTCAGCAAAACTGTGGAAAGCACTGATTTCATGTGTCACCTATTCACAAATGTATACTTCGCTTACTTAGTACAAAAAGCTAAGTCAGTGCGGGGAAAAGTTTGAGAAAATAGCCTTTGGTCAATCCCTTAACCTCTTTAAGCCTTTCCTCACCTATAAAATGGGGATAATGATATTGATAACCTGGATTACAGACTTTTTTTGATGACTTTGAATTGTGATTAAGGAAGTGTAAAGTCATTTACAAATGTCAGTGATTACATCTAATATTAACAAACATAGCCAACCATAACTGTCATTCCTCTTAGGCAAGGGATTTGTCAAAAGTAATGAACATAAAACATTGTCAGGAACTATTGATGAATACATCATTAATGGTAGTAGAAGTGTTGAAAACAAAAATCACCTGCATAAAAAGATTTCCATGTATTTCTTTCCAGGTTTTTTTCTATCAAGTTTTTAAAGCTTGTCATTTTCTCCTTTCTAGTCCAATGTCAACAAACTACTAGGTCAATTGCTTTCATTTTCTTCTCTTTCAAATTGGCCACAAGCTGCTGCTTCTGCCTTTTTTTTTATTTTACTTTGTAACTTGCTTAACTAATTTCTTTTTTTCTCTTCCCTTGTCATCTATGTAGGAAGCTCTTCTGATTGTTGGAAGACCAGGTCTTGTATTAAGGACTGGAGTCTTGCAGTGGATCTTTGAGAGGAGCATGTCCATTCTTGTCGTCTGCCTTCACACAGGACCACATCCAAGCAGGTTTGAGTACAGAGGCTGGGCACATGTTCTTGAGTGGAAGGGAAGGAGATTCTGACCCTCTGTTCCCACAGTGCTATGGCATGCACCCATAACTGCAAGAACCAACTTATTAAATGAACTGCTTTGTCACTGAACTGGCTTAATCACTTAAGGAAAAATATCCAAAATCCTAATAAAATTATAGAGGATGGATTGCTTCTTAACCCCTAGTTCCTTCTAAAATTAGTTGAAAATACCTACAAAAAATTTCACTGATGGCATTTTACACAAAATGAAACACTAATTCTCCAAATTCTCCAGCTCTGGCCATCGCTGAATATTGTTGACAGTGGTTCAGCACCTACTGACATGTTTTTGAATTTTCTTTTAATTTGGGGCCTGGCACTTGCATTAGAAATCTTAGCAAGACTGAATGTCAGACCCAACTGAGGTGGAATACCTGTCTCATAAACTTGTTATGGAGATGAACTTGAGACAATGTGAAAAGAGAACTTGCATACTGAGAAGTGATCATCAGTCTCCTCAGATCGATGTCACCATGTCCAGAGAATGTGTGATAGAATATTCTGTAGTAAGTCTAGACAAAATATTTTTGAATGCTTTAAGCATATCTCTCCAGATTAAATGTTGTTGCCAAAGGGTTAATTGGACTCAAAGATCCCTCCCCCTGAGGTTTGAAAGTCTGTGATGTAAATTCCGTCTGTTCCTTGAAGCAGTTTATGGGTTTGGCAATATGATGTGTTGGCCTGACAGTTGTTTAAAAATCCCTTTTAGCCTGATACAGGTATAATTTTTTTTATAGTATCCAGATTTATTTTCTTCAACATCTAATTTAAAATTAGAACACACTCCAGCTCTGTGTCTGGGATATGAAATTTGTTCTGAATGTGAATACTGCATAGCCATTTCTTGACCAAAGAGCTGTAACTTTCATACTGTAGTGTAGAAGAGTTCTTCCCCCAATTTTAATGCTGTGAGAACTTGAATCTTATAAATAGTGAAAGTCAGTCGTGAAATATTTCTTAACTATACTTTACTTCAGGGCATGTTTGTAATATGTCTTCAGTGGATTATAAGATCTGAGATGATCTCTAGGTTTATGTAGACAGTGTGTGCTCACTTTCAATGAATAACTTTCATGGAGGAAAAGTCAGATTTAAAAGAAAAAAAGAAGTAAATACAACCTGAAAGGGGAAAAATTAAGGAATGTCAGTCAGAGAGAGGGTGAAAGTTGGAAGCGATAGAGGAAGCATGGTCTCTTTGCCTTAGTCATGAAAGAGAAGGGTGGGCTCCCCAGTGACCCCCTTCATCTCCCTCAACCCTGGATTTCAACTTTATAAAAAGAGCTACCTTGGCTGTAGTCATTCTTGGACAGGGAATTCCTTTAGGTCTATCTGCTTTAATGTCCTTGTGTCCTGTGGAATATTTGGCTTTTTATCATGTCTCCCTTCCTCTTACATAGATTTGTTTGGTCAAGTGATTTAAGATTCTAAACCTTTCTTCTGACCTTGCTTCTCCTTAAATTCTGTTTCTAATCTAGTAATTTTGCCTGGCTCCACACACCACTTCTGCTGGCAAGTATCTCCACTCCTTCAAACTGCACTAACCACTCAGGAAACTTGCTATCTGGACTGATATCAACTCTCATATGAAGAAAGAGATTGGACAACATTTGCTAACCATTGTTCAGCTTTCAGGAAAAGTCGAGTGTTTGATCTGTAGGGACACTGAACCACCTTCTGTATCTGCACAGTCTATCAACAGGAGGTTGTAAGCCTTCATCTGCCCTCTGCACCAAAGCAGGTGTCATGTTCCATTATTTAGAACTGAGGGTAGCAGGCTTCTCACACCAGAACAAGATGTTAATGATTTCAGGAGCCCTGGCTAGTTGAGTGGACCAAATATATAAATCTGAAGCATCAATTTCTGGGAACACTACTTGTCTCTAACCTATAGATACCTTGGGACATCTTACTAATGACTCAGGCCCACTTCACTCATGTACCCTTCTGTTTTTTATTGACATACCTCTTCTTCATTAAATCATAATAGATTCTGGAAAATTTCCTTATCATCTTTTCCAATTCTTGGAGTCCATATTAGTATATCTGGAGTCCTCAAAAAGAAGAAAACTGTTATTAACTTTATAAAGATTATTAGTGTCATGACAGAGCTAGCATCTGGAACTGCTGCTTGCTTTTGTGGATGCCTGATCTCTTGGGCTAATGTTTATTCCACCAGCTGCCCTTTTGAACATGCCCAACCTCCCATGAGCCAGATAAAAAGCTCTATGTCCACCTGTTTTTCCACTCAGAACTTTCTTCTGGCTCCATTCCTCATCATCTCCTCCAAACCTCTCTCTTATTAGGTATCATCAGTCTCCATGTTCTTTAAACGTCACTAGGCTCCCCCTTTTTTAGTATCCCTTTGAAATGGCAGCTTGATTTCAGACTTTCAAGCTGGCTCTCATCTGCTATCTCTTCAAGGTGGTGTTTTGATAAATACCTCCATCAAAAGACATCAGATCTATAACACTGCAACTATGGCTTTGGTTTCCTTGCAACTTTAGACACCAATTGAATGCTGTGTAATTTTTATTGGTTAACAAACAAATCCAAGGCTCAGAGTCAAATGGCATTTCCTGCCTCTAGAGCTAAGAGGTAATCTACTTCAGGGAGCTGATTCTATGCTATCAGTTGCATTCGATGTGAGCAGTCTTTATGCTTCTGTGTGGCAGCAATTTTCATATACCCATCACCCAGTATACTGTCTGGCAGACATAATGTCAAGTGAACAGCTTCTGAATGAATAGCCTACCCCAGAAACAGTTCGCGGACATATGTGGAACTTTAGACTAAGCTCTGCATTCTATCAAAAACTTATTATGAATTTTTAAAAAGACAAAATTGAAGTTTCAGCTCATGTGAAATTGATACTTCAGATGTCAAAGTGACTATGAAACTGATCTCCCTATGCAGCATTATAATTACATTAAAATTATACCCAGGATTTAATTTATAGAGGTATGACTGAGCAATGACAAAGAATGGCCAGTGTTATCGAAAGAAACGTTATTTCTTAGTTTTCCCAAGAGAAAAGGTATGCCATGCCCTACAGAGCCAAGAAGAAACAACAGGTTTTGTTTAGGAGACAGAAGGAGCAAGAGGAATTCCTAGATCACCTTTATTGGGGTTTCTGTGGGAAGGGAAAGATGAGATAAACAGCTTAGGATTGGCTGGGTTTTATAATGTTAATGGTCTCTGGGCTCTAGGGATGGTTTCTAACTATCTGGTAGCTAGTCATGGATAATTTGGAGCAGGGAAAATGTTAGCTTGGTCTGTGAGTTAGACAAGAAATGTTTGGGAACGCAGGCTCTGGATTTGTCTGGCCCCTTCTTCCCCTTTCCTATGGATCCCCACCAGAAGGTGCCTTAGTCTTGTCATGCTTGGGCCAACCCTGTTTGGGGAACTTTGGGTGTTTTATGCGGAAACTGTTTTATCTATTCTTTCCCTTCTCTTCTCTGTATTGCTCACTGATTGTATTAAAGTCATTTTCTATTGAAGGTCTCATGCACTAGAGTGTGTTTTGTCTTGATCCTAAATAGGATGGCAGGACCTATTTAGAGCGTGCACGTTTGGAGGTCCCTTGGTACCTCCGCCTTGCCCAATAACAGAGTTTGGTAATAATCAATGAATTCCTTGATGTTACCCTAGGAGGTGTGATAAGGCAGTGGATGGTAGCTGATCTCTGAGACAAAGATGGGAATTCTAGTCTCATCTGCCATTTACAGTGTTAACATGTACAAATCAGCTTTTCACCCTACACTGTGACAGTCAATCTAGAAGACCTTCAAGACATATTTCTTGCCCAAGTCACTCTTCCAAGGCCACACAGGTATTAAATTTTGGAATGAACTAGGTTTCCAGGAGCCAAGGGGGCTGGAAAATAATCAGAAGATTTAGGAAAAGAGGAAATTCCAGCTAGAAAGAATTGTGTGGTGAAAAAGTATGGTATTCAGACCACATGAGAAGTTGACTTTTCCTAGCCAGTGCAGACAGATAAATATTATATTTCAGCATATTAGTACTCTTATGGTAATAGTATATTTACTATAAAGTATAATATCTCATCTATCTATTATGATTTATAGTTTTATAGTCTATTTATACATTTTCTTATTTGACTGTCAGGAAGACCTTTGGAGTCTGGAAAATGTGCTATAATCATTGGCATCCTCCCTATCTTTGAATTACAAATAAAAATTGGAGGAACATGAATTTAAGATACTTATTCCCAATAAGAAGTAGGCCAGGAAATTCTGTTAGGGGACTAATAACAACTTGATGGAAGATATTCAAACCAATAGAAACCAAATTTAAACTCAGTTTTGAAAGTGATACTCAATGTCACATTCCAGAGAAGTGATTGACAGATGAGGAGGTAATGCAGGTTTATAAGAAAAGTATTTATATATATATACGGAGCCTCCGGGTCAGAACCTGGGCCTATCTATGGTGGTAAAAGAAAATGGCAATCTCCAAACAGCATCCTAGAAACTGGGTGGCATATTAATCTCCCACAGATCATAAAAGCATTAATGAAACAGGCAGAGTCATTCAAATAGGGAGTGACTTGACCAAGTTCCAAGCCTCAAAGACTGATGATTTGGGGAGATTTCCCTTCTACCTTAAGGCAAGACCACACCTCAACCATCCCTTATAGATAAAAATCTTCACTAAGAAGACATCAAGAGGAGATTTCTCAACTATCTACACTTCAAACGCGTCTTTGTTGGGCCCAAATGAGTCAAAATGATCTGGGATCTGTCAACTATACTGACTGGCAGTATAAGTTGGATCTTGGGAACTGCCTCTGACATGGTTGACCCTGGACACCAGTCAAACCAAGGTGATGCTTGCAGTATAGAGAAGGCTGTGCCTTATCTGTGGGTACTGAAGTTACTGCTGAGTCTTTGGCATTTTTGTAAAGGTAGGCTCAGGCATCTGACATCATTCATTTCCCAAGTCTAGAGCTTAAGAATCCCCTTGGAAGGTATTTTATTTTATTTTTTATAGATTTATTTTATTTATGCATACAAGAGCTTGCGTATAGGCCAGAGGTGTGTGTATGGGAGTGGGGTGAGAGGATTCACCAGAAACAGTAGGGAGCAGAACAGGCAGATCTACTAAAATACACTGCTATGGGGCTAGACAGGAGAGGTTTGCTATGGCATGTGGGTCAGCTCCCTGGATGGGGATTGAACTCATGCTGCAGTGGCAGCAGATAACTTTATAGTGCTGAGGCTTAATCCCTTATGCCATCAGGGAGGCCCCCTTGGAAGGCCTAGACACTGAGACATATGTGCAATTGCTTAATTCTACAGCTTATCAGAGAATGCCAGGCAACATAAGCATTATTTGAATGTTTGAAAAAGAAAATCTTATTTTTTTTTAATTTATAAATATTTGTGCGAGTAGAAAAAATATCCATGGAGATCAATAAGCTTTTAAAATACTTATACCTACAAAGTGTGCAAACACACAGGTTTGCTGAAAAGGGGCTATACTTGTTTGCGAAGGGTCATGTATTCAATGACTTCTGATGTCATCTCCCTTTTTTGTAGTCATTGGAGAGGCCAAAGAAGGTGAGATCCATGAGATTATGCCATCCATGAAATCCTTGCCTAATTACACAGTAATTTCCCCAGTCTTTTTTCTTAACTAGCAGAAACTGTCCAAGCAGGTGATATGCTAATCATATTTCTTTTTCCCTTTTGGGTGACTCACATCCTTCACTCAACAATCTCTGGAAACATTCCTATCATCACTGGAAACAGCAATCTCCTCATTTTCTGGGTGAAGAAATACTCTTCTTACAGCAGAAGTGGATTAGTTATGTTTATGTTCAACACCAAAGCAAAAGTCATAATCTTATTTGATGATTAGAATTAAGTAATCAAGCATTAATTCCTCCTTAATGATGATATCCATCATATCATGATGGATTCTTTTGAGGTTTCTCAAGTAATTACATGTTGTTTCATTGTTCCTGAAAAGCACAATACATCTCACACTTGATCATAGTCCAAAAATTGAGAGCTCTTGAAAATTCTGCAACTACATGATAGTTTTAGTATTATTTTCTTATGATTCATCACTGCTCTGAAAAATTTTTAGGTATTGTTATTTCTCATGAAAAATCACTGTTAAACATTTTACTGTGCAAGAAACAACACATAGATGAGATTTTCTTTGCTGGGTCTTGTTTTATGCTTATGGATTTTGTTTGCTATTTGTTTGCTTTTTTCTGGATAATTCTACTAGAATTGGAAGCAACAGAGCACACACAGACTTAGAATCCTCTAAACATTTGGAGAGAGTTTTTATGGCTTCTATAAGAGTTTTTCCAAACTCCCTGTTTTTCCTAAACACAAAGCCTAAAATTCTAACCAGTTTTGTATCTTCTGTTAAGAAAAGAATAAGCTGGGTTTTTTTCTTCATATAAGAGCTCTTTCAGTGTTCACTTAGATTCTTCCAAAGAACTTATAAATATCTATGGCTAACTACCAGTAATGCACTGCACGGCAGCCTAAGTAAGGAGTTAGAGAGAGAAGGCATGGACCAGTTGTTCTGATGTGGTAAGAACAGTTTAGGTAACATCAGTAGGTGAGGTTCTGGTTTACTAGGTTATGAAGTAGCATTTACCTTTTAATTTTCCCATAAATGGGTTCGCATGGATCAGTCCAGATAAAATCATAGTGTTGCCTGTCCTCCTTGTCTAACTAAAGCCACCTGCTGTGGTGGCTCGATTAAAGTCCTTAAGTATTGATTGCTGAAACAATGGAGGTTGGTGTCTCATTGGCTAGAACAGGACTTTCCTCTCACAGTGACTTCTTTTTCTTTTTCTTCTTATTATTTTGGCCAATTTTCTTAAGTTTTTCTATATCTTTTTTGAGGTCCTATAGTGCCTTTGTATTTGATTCTTGGAAATAACAGAGAGAACGTTGGATCAGAAACTAAGAACTTTCTTCAAGTTCTTCTATTACCCTTTAAGTAATAGAAGTGTATTTCAGGAGGAATCTTGACCTTCCTGTACTCATCTGTAAGGTTCTGAACTAGATGAGTTTTCTAGAAATCAAATTTTGTGAGTGTACACATTCTCATTCAACCTTCTGTTTCTACATTCTGTACTCTGGCAAATTTTATATTACTGTTCTTTTAAAAATAAGAGTAACAAGTATTTTGTGAAAATCTTAGAAAACTCCTGAAAAATAAGAGTGTAATTTAAATACCAAAGCCACTCCTGCCCCAACCAGGGATAACTACTGTTAAGATTTTAATTTTTTTTTTAAATGAGAAAACATTGGTTTACAATGCTGTTTACAATTTATAGAAAGGGATCACATCTCTTCAAATATATATTACTGGCCACATTATTGTGTTGGTTCCCACTCTCTTTCTTTTGCATATGCCTGGGTGTATTTTAAGGAAATGAACATGATAATTATAAAAATTAATTATTATAATTATTAATTATAAAAAGTAATTATAAAAATTACTTTATAAGTAAATAAAAATATATTTGGAACACATATAGTAGGGTTGTTGTAACAAATTACCACACACTGTGTTAATTAAAACAATAGAAATTTATTCACCACAGTTCTAAAGATCAGATGTCTGAACTCAAGTGTCATAAATTTTGAGATGAATATAGCAGTTAGAGAAAGAGAAATGCTAAGAAGAGATTGAGAAGATTATAGTTACTTCACAGTCGTTGGCTATTCTGGGTTTTCTTTTTCAGTCTTTGTTCTTTTTGCTTTTTTGGTTTTCAGATTCTGTTTGAAAAACTAGAGGATTCTAGTTCACAGATTCTTTACTCAGTTGTGTCCAGTCTACTAATAAGGCCATGAAATTTTTTATTCATTTCTGCTACTTTTTATCCATAGCATTTCTTTTTGCTTCCCTAGGATTTCCATCTCTCTGTTTGCATTGATTATTTATTTTTGCATGCTATGTATTTTATCCATAGAGCACTTAGCATATGACTTATTTAAAATCGATAGTCTTACAGTATCCCTGTCATGTCCTGTTGTGATGCTTGTCCTATCTCTTCAAATTGTGTTTTAGCTTTTGATACAGCTAATACATTTTTTTAAATAGTAAGACATGATATAATGGGTATGCAGAACTGCTGTAAATAGGCCTTTAACAATGTGGTGATGAGCTATGGAGGAGGGGAAGATTTCAGTGGTTCTATGGTTAGGCCTTAACTTTTAGTTAGGCTGTGCCTCTGGATTATGAACTTCACTTGTGCTTTTAAATGTTTTTCTCCTTTTCTGAGATGCGAAAGAACGGCTAAAGTGGATTCGATTTGTGGATTTCCCTTCTCTAGGTCAATTAAATTCTGGTAATATCCCAGCTGTTTAAACTCTGGTTAACTAGTTTCACTTGAGGGCAAGTCTTGTTAAGAACATTTTCTGGTGTATTTCAAAGTTATTTCTCTTCCTGCCCCTCCCACCACTTACCAGAAATCTGGGGCTCTTCTGTGATTTACTATGGGAAGCTGGCTGAACTCCTGGAGCTAAGTCTCACAATTTGATTGGATCCTAATGGAATTTTTAACTCTCAGTTGTCTACTAAGCCAAGAACAATTTATCAACTACAGTTCAGGTTTTCCTGCCCCATCACTGGTTTCTGAGATGTTTTCTGCTCATGAATCTCTGCTCTGGTAAGACATAGCTATACTTGTATTTGCCTGTTTCTACAGTCTTGAGGGGTAGCAGTGTGTCCTTTTGTTCTCTCCTCTCTTATGGATCTAAAAAGAACTGTTTTTTTTTTTTTCCAGTCTGTTCAGCTTTTGATTTGTTATTAGGATGAAGTGGTGACTTTCAGGTATTAGAAACTGAAGTCTCATCAACTATTCTTTATGACATGGTGTCAAGTCCACATATTACCAGAGACTCGGATGTCTATACATGTTCCAATTATATTTCTGAAGTGTGTAACTAAAACTTCACCCAATACTGCAGATATAGTTCAATCAGAAAAAGAAAGAAATGTTAGTACTACCCTTATTTTGCATAATATAATGTTAATGATGCAGTCTAAGCATCCAGTCATTTATTTACCCATACAATAGCAAACTTGTATGTATCCTTTCTAATTTACAGAAAACTATACATACTTAGTTATAATTTACCTTATTTAGCTATCAATCTTTAAATTTTTTTTTCTGTAGTTATTGTCCATCTTGGAGCTATATAGTTGATTTCTTGAACCAAGCTACAGCCTTTACCATTTATTTGTATTTAATAATATTTGATTTCACTTGTCCCATTATTCTAAATTGACATATGTTTCTGAGTATTCTTGGTTCCATTATTAGCTATCTTTCTCAACTATTTTGCTATCTTCAAGTTTGAGTTACATATTATCTATAACCTCAGGGAAGCTACTTAAAAAAGTTAACAAAAACAAGGCTTAGAGAAAAATCCTGTGGATTATCATCAAAGACTTCTTCTTTCTCACATCATAGCTGACCTCATTCCATTAATCAACCAACTCTCTATATAGCTTAGCCAGTTCAACCAATTAATTATTTTCAATCAATATTTTCCTGCTTTTTCATAGTGAGGAATTTATCCAAAATGTTTCTTAAATTGAGATACATAATATTTTTGAGCTGCCTGATGTATACATATAAAGGTATTTTAGTATTGTATATTTGAGCTAAGCCTGTATTAGCTTTATATAAATGAATTCAATACATCCTGGAAAATTTTAGAACACGTAATAATTCAACAAATAACTTTTCTGATGCTGGCACTGAGTATAGCTTTGAAAGGAAGAGATTTCTAATGAGAACAACTCTACTATGTAGATATCCTACTTAGACCTCAGAGGCTGGAGAAAGGCAAAAAAAAAAAAAAAAAAAGTAGGAGTATGTGAGTATCTACAGCTCCAGTCACATGAGCCTCAGATTCCCTTAACTTTCCCCTTGTGTGCTTTCTGTTCCTTCAACAAGAAAGCCAATTAACATACTATATTAATTTACTAAAAAAAAAAATTCAGGCTGGATAGTCCACCAGAAACTCAAGAAATCCACCTTTTATTTATGTGTTCATAAAGGAAAATTTTGTACTCTCTTTTAATTACATGGGGGAGCTCAAGCATAATTTTTAAAAAGATTTATTTATTTATACATACAAGAACTGGGGTACAGGCCAGAGGTGGGGGGGTGAGAGGATTCACCAGAGACAGAATGGGGAGCAAAACAGGTGGATCTACTAAAATACACTGCTGAGGGGAGTAGCGGGAGAGACAGGAGAGGTCTGCTGTGCCATGTGGGTAGCTCCCTGGCCAGCTGGGGATCAAACTTGTGCTGCAGAGGCTGCAGATAGCTTCACAGTGTTGTGCTTAACCCCTTGTGCCACCAGGGAGGCCCTCAAACATAACTTGAGTGAATATTTGGTAAAACAGTATAAGTTGATATTCGGTCTTAAGGTATGGAATTTTGGCTGTTTCAATCAGAATTACTGTACAAGTATGTTTTAGCTGAAGGAAATACTATATGAAGATCAGAACATTTTCTTATTTGCCTCAACAACTGTGTTGTAAATATAAATTAATACAGGAGTGAAGGTGCTGAATGAGGTAAAGGAGAAAAATGACTGTTTAATATCAAGTAGAATGTCTAATTTATCCCTTAAGAGTGAATTATTTTTCCTAAATGCTTATGTTGATAAATGTAACATTTCCCCCCACTTTCTGGGGAATGAACAAGAGTATTTTTCAATTTAGGCCTGTCAGAAGAACATTTTACCATATCTATATTTCCCAGAAATGTGTCTTTATATGCTTTATAGATCATATTAATTAGAAATGACTTGTTACTTACTGGAAATGGCTACCTACTAACTGGAAATGGCTATTTTTTTATCAGTCTGAAATATGTCCTTTTTCACATTAAGTACACATTATAGGATTTAATTCTTTTTTTTTAGTTCAGGCTTCCTCTTTTCCAAATAGTAAGTGAATACTTTCTGCTTTGATAAGGACATAAGGCAATAAAAGTCAAGAAGGGGAACATACATACAAGCATATCTTGTGCCCCACCTTCCAAATGATATGTTGGAATCTAACCCCCAGACTTCAAATTTGATATAATTTGGTGGTAGGGTCTTTATACAGGTAATCAATGAGGTATTTGTCCAACATTAAGTTATTGACTGAATAATAATGTATATACCCACATGATGGTATCTATCATTCAGTTAAAAATGATGATAGAAATCTTTATCTATTGATATGAAATTGAATTGTGTTGATGACATACTAGCATATAAAAAATGGCTACAGAGGATATGATGTCATTTTTGTAAAAAGAATATTTTACTGATATATTTTATTCATACATATTTCACATATTTATTAAACATAGAGAAATATCTGACAGCAACAAAAGTTAAGAATATTATCTAGAATAGATTGTAAGATTATGTGAAACTTAAAAAAATTATTGCTTTCTGACTTTTCAATAATGGATTTTAAATACATGTAAAATAGACAAAAGAGTGTTTTAGAATTATTTAAATATATTTTTTAATGAGTTCTACATCAAAAAAAGGAACTAACACATTAGGCAGTATTTCACAAGCACATCTTTGAGAATTATCTCATTAAATCTGTATTGTGGAGTTACATAGTTAATAGAAAACACAGATGGAGATTTGTGTTAGGGTAAAATTTGCAATTTGTTGCCATAGAGAAAAATAAATTTCCAAAAATAATAACAAAAATCTAATACTATGTTTCTGCTCACTTCTAAAGGATGTCTTAAAATTTATAGTACATTTGTAATTAAAAAATTAAGGATGTTTAGGGCTCAAAGAAATAATATGAAATGAAGGGGAAATAGACAAATATTAAATAAGGTAGAAATTTTCTACTATTCTTGCTACTGCTGTCTTTATATTTTAGAATAAATCATTGCAAGGACATTGCTTCACATTCAACTCAGTTCAATAAATGTTTATTGAAATCATTCATAGAAATTACAGTCACTATCTTGCAAGAGATCAAGTTCTGACCTTATATTCAAGTAATGTTTAAGTTTTGACCCTCTCATAACCTACTTCATATAAAAGAGAAATCTCACTAGTTGTCATCAGAAATACTACCTAGCATACATTGTGCAAAAATCAAAAATGATGTAAGAATTATATAAAATAAAATACATTAAATAAAAAAAAAAAGAAATACTACCGAGGCTTTGTGAATCCATGATGTTCTAATACTTTAACTATTAGTTTTCTTTCATCCATGCTCTTCTGAATGTCATTATAGGCAGAAGATTGAAGTTAAAAAATAATATTTCCTTAAAGTAAACATTGTGAACTCTACCTTTTCCTTCTTCCATAGCAAATTGCTCTGGCTTGGTGCACTCGGGCTTCTATGACAACTACCATGAGTAACTAATTTGTAAACAACAGAATTTTGTTTCTCACAGTTGTGAAAACTGCGAAATTCAAGATCAGCATTGATCAAGTTCGGGTCAGTACCATCCTGATTCAGAGCTGGTGTGGCCTTGCTGTGTTCTATCACATGGAACTAGCAAGTGAAACCAAGGACAAATGGTTAAATTGACCTCAAATACTAAAGCACAAAAAAGAAAAAAAAAAACTTACCCAATTTTCTCTTTGAGATCTGTTTTTACAGATAAAGCAAAGACAACCTTGAGCTGAGCTCCAAGGTTGGCTAGGAATTAAGAATGCAGAAGAAGGGGTACCCAGAGGAGGAGGTGCACACAAGCATTAATTAAAAACTCTACTCATCTGAAGAAAAACCTTCATGTTTCAAACATAACTTCATGTTTGAAGTGTTCCATGACTAGCTAATAAACTTCAACCAAATCCATATTTCTTTGCTCCTAAACAGCTTTTCAGATTCTTTTGATCTTTGGCTTTTGTCTCCTGATTTGCCTCGTTTCCTTTGTCTCCAAAAGGCTGGAGACATAAAAATTTCAAATTATTATGATTCAAGGGTATAAACAATTGTGATTATAATCCTGTAACAGTCAGTCATATATTGATTAAAGATTTATTTATTTATGCATACAAGAACTGGGGTACAGGCCAGAGTTGTGGAGGGTGAGAGGATTCACCAGAGACGGAGTGGAAAACAGAACAGGCAGACTGACTGAAATACACTGCTGAGGGGAGCAGCGGGCAAGTCAGGAGAGGTCTGCTGTGCCATGTGGGTAGCTCCCTGGCCAGGGATCAAACTCGTGCTGCAGTGGCTGTGGATATCTTCATAGGTTGCGTCTCAACCCCTCAATCATATTTTAAGTTAGGGAAAAATTCTTCTCCAGTATGGCCCCCAAACCCTTTTCAGCAGGAAGCAGTTCCTACTGCTTAACTATTAGTTTTTTTTTTTTTTTCATCCACACTGTACTGAATGCCATTATAGGCAGAAGATTGATGTTAAGAAACAATGCTTTGAGACAGCCCTTTGCCCAATGCCCCTAAAGAACAAGGGACAGTTTGTAGACATCCTTGCTCCTTTCATCCTTTCTCTGCTCCTGCTTACATTTTTTGCAGACAACACCAGAAAATCAGGTAAGATATCAAGATGGAAGTAGAGTTCAGAGAAGGGTTAAACCATAGCCTCATTAGTATAGTAAAAAGCATTTCTACCAGTGCCATGACAGAACTGGACAAACCCAACTTGGAAGAAAAGGAGGTATGAACAAAGTTTCGGGAAGCTCCCACCTATTTCTTTATAATTCTACTGATGCAGACCCTTCAGCCTCTCTTGACTTTCTAGAGGTGAGCAACTGAACCTGTGTCTGATAGGAGTAGGAGTCTCCAAGAACCACTTCAGAAGGCACTAACCCCATTCACCAGGCTCTGCCCTCCTGATAGAAGCATTTTTCAAAGGTTCCATCTCCTCATACATCATCTCTGGCACTGGGGATTTTGTCATTTGGATTTTGGGGATACACAAACATCCAGATGATAGTATGTTTCAACAAGTGTTCTAAGCATTGCTAACACTAAGGAATGGATTCTTGGTAATGGATATCTTTTGTTTTACTTAATTGAAGTGATAACCAAGTTGAAGGTGGTTATAATTGCAATACAACTCTGTTATGTTATGCTTTGGATCTGCTTATTTAGATATATTTCAAATACTTATTAAAAGATACTTACGTACACTAGAAAATAACTAGAGCCCAAGGCTAAAAAATTAGAGGAAAACATTATAATATTTTCACTCCCAGTACAATTTTCAGAAGAGGCTATTATTTTAAACTATTTTCTTATATTTGCTCTATGTTGCTAAATAATATAGTGTATTCTCTGCTTCCTATTATGATGCTGGAAATTTACTCTTACACCACCCTATAGCTTTACACTGCTCCTTATAAAAGTATAATCTTAATTTTAGGTAAATCAATTAACAATATTTGCATTAATGAGAATAAATAAATGTATTCTATAGTGTCTAGTATTCTTTATTTTCTATAATTTCTTACTTTTTATTGTGATATAGTTAATGAAAGTTACCCTATTGGGTATATAAATTAGAGAACATTATTATTATCATTATTTTCCTATCAACTCATTTCTCTTTTTCTTTGGGACTTTTTCCCATTTATCTTGTTTACCTTTCACATGATGGTTTATTTTTTAAGACATGATTATTTTCAGTTAAAAAATGTGACTCTGGGCCTCCCCGGTGGCGCAGCGGTTGAGCGCTGGGTTGCGAAGCTGCCCGCAGCCTCTGAGGAGCCGGTTCGATCCCCGGCTGCTCCCCGGCCACCAGAGGAGGGTCCCACATGGCGCGCAGACCTCTCCTGCCGCCCGCTGCTCCCCTCAGCAGTGTACTTTGGTCCTTCTGCCTGCTCTGCTCCCTGCTCTGGCTCTGGTGAATTCTCTCACCCTCCCGCGCTTCTGACTGTACCCAGTGCATGTATAAACAAAACAAAAAACAAACAAACAAACAAACAAAAAAAAACATGCCTCTATTAAAAAAAAAAAGTGACTCTGGTGTGTGTGTGTGTGTGCGTGTGCGTGTGTGAGTGACCCTCGCCAGCGGCCGTGGGAGGAACCGGTGCTTCAGAGGCTGCGGGCAGCCTTGCAGCCCAGCGCTCAACCGCTGCGCCACCAGGGGAGGCATGTGACTCTGCTTTTGATTTCATTTTTAGTTGGCAGCCCTCTCTACTGGTGAACAGCTAGGGGACTCCCAAATATCAGAACACCAGCTCTCTGAAGTTCTGTTATCTCCAGAGAACAGGTCTTCTTTCTTTCGTCTTTAAGAATGAGATTCCTGACTACTATCTTTTTGCGTATTCCATCTGAAATGGGGTGCAGTGGTATGGACATGGGTTGGGATGACCTTATGTAGACTTTCAGCGAATCCCAAATTTTCAGCACTTCATCTGATCACCTGATTACCATTTCCATGTCTAACTAAGCGTTCTCTCTGTGATCTGCAGGAGAGGTGACATTCATTTTTTTCTGAAGTCTCTCTACAGGCATTTTAACAACATCTTCTCTGAGGAGCTGCATCAGTTATTACTTTTCCCACTGCTTCCCATTTTCTGAAGTTTTGAGAAATCTTTTGTCCATTAATAGCCCTTTTCCCATCCCTGGTCATTCTTAGGTGTCACTTGGTCATCAAGTATTTATCAAACACTGGCTTTTTGCTGGTGAGCTGTGAGAGGTGAAAGACAGTTGTAAATGGTAAAGACTGCCCAAATGAAGCTTATAATTTAATAATACAATAAAAAAGAGGAAGGAAAATAATCCTTCTCCAATAGCAAGAGGTCTTGTGGCAAGAAATCACCATCTGACATAGCAGCAGGCAATAGGGCCTAAACAGACCTCTGGGAACATTTTTACTTTCCTGATTTTAAAAAGTCATAAAAATTTCAAGCACCAAGGCTGCAAGCTCTGTGGTCACAGAGAGTTCTGCAATCAGAAAAGTCTTCCTATCTCCCCTCTGATTAATGTTCTGCTATTATCCTATAAAAAGTCCTAATAAATTTACTTTTGAACTTGTATTCAAAGTCAAGTCCAGTGGGACAATAGAGCATGATGAAGAGCCATGGGGTGCTGGGTGATAGTACAAGCTCAGCAGACAAGGCAAACAGTGCAGTCACTAAGATAGTGCACTCAAGTTCTCATCCACATAACCTGGGTAGTTAGAAGTCCCAAAATTGTGGTGCAGGGAAATGGATCTAGAATGACAACTACAGCAAATGAAGGAGCAGGCATTGGGGATGTGGTAGAACTCAGTGGGAGGCTAGCAAAAAAAAAAGATAGAAAAATATAATTAGATGGCAGATAAAAGACATACAAATAATAATGAATTGTGAGTAGTGTTGTACAGCACTGAATTATATGCCCCATTCTTGTAGAGCTGTGGGGATTCAGAGCACCTGGAGCAAGTTCTGAATGACAGAAACATTTTGATCTTAGAGAAGGAAGAGAATTTGCTAAAAGTACATCTCATTCATCTTTTGAAGGTCTTTACTCAGGAAAGTGGAAATTTTATAGCCTCTTAAGGAAGTTGACTGGGTAATGCAAAGGTTAAATTTTGAAGATTAGTAGGAATAGATAATCAAGTCCTTAAAGTTTGAATTTATGGTTATCATGATAATCAAAAAAATACAAGAATTTATACACTACATGACAATTTATCTCTTATAACTCTGTTGTGCAGATAAGGAAACCAAGGTGCTGATAATTAAATTTTGTCTAGAGTAGTAAAGGTAGGAATCCAGCATGGGGATATAGCACCCAGACTCCCTGATAAAGAGTCCCTTTGCACTGCATGGGGTCTAAGTCTAATCTCTGTTCCTAATTTGTAGGTTTTGTTCATGTCAGAAAATCCTGCACATACTTAGAAATGTTACCAGTTGAACATTATAATGCATAATTGTGAAGCAGAATGCAAGCTGTATACAAAATTATTTTGAATAATGTTCTTTGGTCTTCATGTACTGATTCATTCCTTTGTTCATTAACTCATTCAGTATTTTAGTCATTATTTCCATATAGGTGTTAAATGCTGGGAAAACAAATACAAGTGAGCTACCTCCTTCTACGTGTTCAATTTGTGAAAATAAAGGGACTGTTTTGCTTAGTTTTGTATGATTCAAACAACTGTTTTGCTTAGTTTTGTATGATTCCCATTACTGTTTTGCTTAGTGTTTTTAAATTTTAACATTTATCATTTTTTACATTTTTTTTAGACCATATTTGCTTCCCCCCACCCCCTCAGGTGTAGTCCCCATAGAATTTCCTTCCCCAAGGCACCCGTGCACCATCACCACAGTCCCCTGTGCTCCTCCCTCCTTCCCTCTCACCCCTCTCCCTCCTCCTCCCCTGCAGGATGTCTCTGGTTTATAATTGTCTGTTTTTTGTTTTGCTTAGTTTTGTATGATTCAAACAACTCATTCAATTTCTTGGATTATTAGGGTCATTTCTAGTCCATGCTAGTGTTTCTCTTTTGTTCTTTTGTTGACACGTCTTCCACAATCTGAAAAGCAGAGTTCACATTTTTCTTTTTCCTATTAGCCCTCAGTGATAAGAAGAGTTTGGCTGGATATTGGATTTAGCAAAATTATCTCAAAATTATTCTTTCCAAAGTATTTTTTCTATTATTTTTTACTGGGGTAGTGTTGTTTTATAACAATGTATGGGATCCAGAGGTTTAGAGTCACAACTCTTCAAATGTTTGTTAAAACACCAACACGCATTGTTTCCCACCATAGTCAATTGGGCTCCTTTTCCCCTTCACACCTCACTCTCCCCCTCCTGTTGGTACCCTTAATCCTACTGTCACATTTCTATGGCATGTTTTGGTTTAATTTTGTCTGTTTCTTTGTGAAGTCATCCTATTTGGGTATTGTTTTTTTCCTTCTGGCTGACTTTGCTTAGTATAATCCCCTGCAGTTCCATCTATGTGGTCACAAATGGCAAGATTTCATCTATTTTTGTAGCTGAGTAGTATGCCATTGTGTATATATACACATCTTTATCCATTCACACATCATTGTTTCCATACCCTGGCTATTGTGAATAGTGCAGCAAATATTTGGAAAATTATTTTGGAGTCAGTAGAATCCAAAACACAACATAGTCGGAACATTTTCTCTCCTGATTTCAAATTCTGAGCCATTTGTATACAACAAAGCATAGTGTTATTTGGGAGAGTAATTTGATGAGTTTCTGGTATTCATTTTTTAAATTCCTACTTCTAAATGCACCTCCACCATCCTACCCAGCCCTAAATATTCAAGTTCTCAAAAACAAAAATTCAAAAGTTGAGGTAAAGCATATGTTCATGGCCCTATTCCACACTTGTCCTTGTGAGTGAAGTATGTTTCAGAAAAACAAGAAGGAGGGGAGAAAAGGGAGGGCAATTTCTTCCTCCCAATGTTTTGGCCCATGTATTTCTGCTGGATCTTCCGCACATGCACGTGGGATCAGGAAGACAGAGCAGAACATTCTTTTTCCTTGAAGAATATACTGGCATGGGTATTTCTGTTGGAGCGTGGGGCTTTTGGAAAAACTCTGCTGAATCAGAAGAAAAAACTGTGATGGAAAGTTTCAGCACCATTCTGCCTTCTCCTCCATCTAATTCCCAAGAAATAAAAAAAAAAAAAAATCCCACAGAGAATATGCAAGACATTCCACGAGAGTTGTTCACTATGAGTTTTAGTAGCCCTTAAAATTTATAAAGAAATACCAAATTAACCTGATAGGGTATGTAGTTTCATATCTTTTTGCCTTCCAATTGCTTTTATTATTACTATGCCATTGCCATTATTATTATTATTACGGAGATCACGCTATGATTTCAAACAAAAGTTTGGCTCCCATTATTGAAAATGTCATAAGAACTAAGCTCCCTGTAAAATTTTAAGGAAACATTGTAGGACTAAAACTGCACAGGTTCAATCTGAACTTCATGAAAGGCCTCCTTGGAGCCAAAAACATAGTCTTGTGAAGCCTATTAGTGTGATCTGGAGATGCTGAAGGCCTGCATACTTTCTCAGAATCCAAAAGTGCCTCCCTGGAGAGGGTACCCATCCCTGAATTATGCTGTTTGAGGCCTTTGCTGGAGCCAGGTAGAATTCACATCTCCTTTCTTTCTCTTGATTCTGTCAGTTAGGAAGACATATGAGATAGTGGTAATCTGTCTGGAGAATTAGCAGGCAAATGAAGGAACTTCTTTAGTGACAGGCCTGCAAGAGCCTTTCTTTTTGTGGAACCTGTTTTACTGCAGATCCTGAAGTTGCTCTGTGGCATATATATGTATTTGTGATTCCTTAATTTAAAATGCACATTTCCTCATTCTATGATCAAATATGTAACAAGGAATTTATTGGAAATAGAATTCTTTACAGGGTCTGGAATCTGTCTTTATCTCCCTGGAAAGTTTACAAAGAAACTTCTGGTCTTGAGGAATGGACCCAGGGATGCACAGGTTCACTTAATTTAAAAAAAAAAATTTTTTTCTATAAATAAAAAACCAAAATTAACAGGCAACTATAAATCAGAGATATTCTGCAAGGGAAGGGGGGCGGAAAGGGATCAAAACAAGGGTGGGAAGAGCACAAGGGACTATGGTGAGGGTGCACGGGTGAATTGGTGGAAGAAATTATATGGGGACTATACATGAGAGGAGACAGCACACATTGTACAAAAAAAATGATGTAAAATGTATAAATAAAAACAAAAATAATTAAAAAATAAAATGTTGCTTCTCATTAAAAAATTATTTTCCAAAAATGAACTATCATTCTTTTACAGACTTGTTAATTTTTGGACAATGTAGGATTTCCCTCTCAGGTGTGGTCTCTGTAGGACTCCCAGCACCAAAGCACTGATTGTCCTTCACAGAGACCATGTGCGCTCCACCCTGCATGCCCGGTTCCATCCCTTCCCCACCCCCTTCCTCCTCCTCTTCTGGATGTCTCAGATTTATGATCAGCTTTCAAGCGTTTGTATTAAAGTTTTGTCTTTTTCTGACCCTAGTTTGGTTTCTTTATATTCCACATATAACTGAAACCACATGGTATTTATCTTTCTCCTTCTGCCTTGTTTCACTGAGGACAATCCCTTCCAGCTCCATCCATGTTGCAGCAAATGGAAACATGAGTTTATCTTTTTTGATTACTTGGTAGTATTTCATTGTGTACATATACCACATCTTCTTGATCCAATCATCTATTTGGTGGTATTTGGACTCTTTCAATATCTTGGATATTATAAATAGTGCTGCAATAAACATAACAGTGCAGGTTTCCCTTTGAGTTAGTGTTTTTGTGGTCTTTGGGTAGATTCCTGGGAGTGGAATTGCTGGGTTTTATGGCAGATCCATTTTTTTTAAAGACATATTTATGCATACAAGAACTGGTGTATAGGTCAGAGGTGTGTGTATGTGTGTTGTGGTGGGGGGCGGGGTGGTGGTGAGAGGATTTACCAGAGACAGACTGGGGCACAGAACAGGCAGACTGACTGAAATAAATTGCTGAGGGGAGCAGTGGGCGAGGAAGGAGAGGTCTGTGAGCCATGTGGGTAGCTCCGTGGCTGGCCAGGGATCGAATTTGTGCTGCAGAGGCTGCGGATAGCTTTACAGTGCTGTCCTTAACCCCTTGCGCCCCCAGGGAGGCCCCAGATCCAATTTTAATCTTTGGAGGAAGCTCCACACTTCTTTCCATGGTTGCTGAACCAGTCTACACTCCAACAATGTAAGAATATTCCTTTTTCTCACCAGCACTTTGTGTGTGTGTGTGTGTGTGTGTATGTGTTTAATATGGCCAATTCTCACAGGTGTGAGATGGCATCTCATTGTAGTTTTGATTTGCACATGCTCACTTTTGAATTCACTTTTCCAACTCTTATAGTAATTACTTTGATATACCCATCTAACTAACATTTGTAGGTGATCTCCTATGTAATAGACACTATCTTAGGAGCTGGGGGAAGTGGTGAATTAGGCAGACAAAAAGGATCCCTTGAGGAACTACCAATAGAGTAATGGAGACCATAAACAAATGCATGTAATTTTTAATAATGTTTTGGATACTGCCTCTTAGGCCCACGTAACTATGAAGGATGATTATGGGTGCTTTGGTGGTGAATAACATGCACCTGAAAAGTTATGAAGTTATTCCCCTAATACTTTTACAGTATTGTATATGTTTGAGTGTTGAGATAAAGCAATGTTACCTCAAAAAAAAAAGTTGAAGAAAAAAACATTAAAGCAAGATAACAGGATGGAAGATGGTGGGTATGTCAACTTTTGGTAGGGGTGGAAATTGTTTTAGATATGGCAATCAGAGAAGAACTTCTTAAGGAATTGACATTTGAGAGATAGGTATATGTGATGAGAATGAACCATGGAATATACGGAGAAACCCATTCCAGGAGAGAGAACAGTAAAGTCAGTACCCTGAGCTTGGGATGACTTAATTAATTAATTGGAGTGACTCAATTAATTAATTATTAACACTGTATATCACTTCTTCAGATGTACATCACCACAGCACCCCCACCACCAAAGTACCCAAAAGCCTTTACCATAACCTGCAGGGCCCTGTGTCCCCCTTTGTTCCATCCACCCTCCCATCCCACTCTAATAATCTCAATTTTGCAGTTACATTTCTAGGGTTTGTTTGGCTTAGTTTTGTTGGTTCTTTTGTTTTATTTCTCTATATTTCACATGTGATTGAAGCCATCTGGTATTTGTCTTTCTCCTTCTGACTTATTTCACTTAGCATAATCCCCTCCAGTTCTATCTATGTTGTCACAAATGGCAAGAGTTCATCTTTTATTTTAGCTGAGTAGTATTCCCTTGTGTATATAGACTAAATCTTCTTAATCCACTCTTATATCATTGGGAACTTAGGTTGTTTCCATAACTTGGCTATTGTCAATAGTACTAGAATGAACATAGGAGTGCATATATTCCTTTGAATTAGTGATTTTCTATTTTTCAGCTAGATACTTATGAGTGAAATTTCTGGATCATGTAATAGATCTACTTTTAATATTTCAAGGAATCTTTATACTGTTTTACATACAGTCTATATTCCCATCAACAATGTACTGTTTTACATACAGTCTATATTCCCATCAACAATGTAAGAGGGTGCCTTTTCCCTCACATCTTCACCAACATTCATCATTTCTGCTTTTTTTGATATGGACTGTTCTCATGGAAGTTAGGAAGTATCTATTGTGGTTTTGAGTTGCATTACCCTAATGATAAGTGATGTTGAACATTTTTTCTATGTCTGTTGGCCATCTCTTTTCCTTGGAGAAATGTCTATTTAGCTTTTCTGCTCATTTTTTGATGTTTCTCTTTGTTGAGTTGTATGAGTCCTTTGTATCTCTTGCACCCTGTTGGATATACGGTACAGATATTTTCTCCCAGTAGAGCTTTTTTCCGCCCATTTTAACAATAGTGTTTTTTCACTATGGAGAAGCTTTTTATTTTGATGTAGTCCAATTTGTTTATTTTTCTTGTTTTCCTTGTCATTGGAGTCAAGTCCCCAAAGACAACTCTGAATCCAATGTCAGGAGTGTTTTGCCTATGTTTTCTTATATGCATTCTATGGTTTCCAGCCTTTCATCCGCATTTTTAATCCATTTTGAGTTAATTTTTGTATATGACATAAGAGAGTGGTCTAGTTTAGTTTTTCTGTGTGTGCTTGTCCAAATATTGAGTTTGGGATGGTATTTGTGTAACTGAGGAGAAACAAAAATCCCAGTCTGGATAGAGGATGTTGCAATAAGATATACTATTAGAAGATGAGATTAAAGCATGTGGTATACTGAATGACTGACTCGTTAATGCTGAAATGTATTTCTTGTTCTTTGACCTTGGGTCACTCACATCTTTTCTTTGGCTAATGGCAAATGGGTTGGTACTACAGGATGCTAGTTTGAATGGAGCACATGTCTCTTTATACCATAACTAATTCACTGGTCTCTGGAGCAGGATGAGAAAGACATAGGGAAGATCCTTAGATCTTCATCAGCTTTCTGTTTACCAACTAGAGAAATGGAATAATAACTGTTCAACCTGCTTGTAAGATGATCATGATTATATGTATATGTTAAAGCATTTTGAAAAAAAGTATAAAGGCTTATACATATGGAAAACATAATTGCATAACTTGAAAGTTAGTCAAGGTCTTTGCTAGTAAATGATAATTAGTACTATATATATAAGAATTCCTACTAATTTATTTCAAAAGTTGTAATTAGTAAAAAATTCTAGGGAATTTTCATTTATAGAGACTATTGGTTAGAGTAAATCTGAGCAAATGTGACCTGCTATGTCTCCTCTTATATTTAAATTTTGAGCTAATATGACCTGACACTGTAACAGAAAATACATCAGGCTTCTTAAAAGTGCTTTGCTATTTTAGAGGTATTAGGAAAGGATTTGAACTCTTCCAGATTTTATTTATTTTCTGTACTAAAAAAGTGAAGTTGGAAAGCAAAATCTCAATGCACTTTCTCTTTCAGAAAAAAAAAAAAATTACCCAAATTACAGATGTTTCCCCATGTCCAGGAATAACTTCACCCATAGTACACGAGTTGTCTGTTCTAATGTTTGCCCTAAGAGCGAAAACAAAAAATAATGAAAACTTCCGTGCATGCTTTTCCAATCTCTCCTGCCCACTTCTCTATAATCCCTGTGTCATTTGAGGCAAAATTCTCCTCCACTTACAAAAATCACTGTAAAAATTTCATGTGAACTGACATTTTTAAACCAAACTGCCCATTTATATTTTATCATTTGATCAAAAATTTTCTTGATCTTGTTTTCTGAATTAAACCAAAAGAAGCCGTAAGTGGAAGAGTTGAGTGAGGCTGCGAGACATTGTCCAGAGGAGTGTGACCTGGCCAACTGGCATTTCTTCTCAGGTAACAGGGAATTTCAGACTTCCCAGCAGAGATGACCAAGAAGTAGACTTTTTTTTCCCCCTTTTCTTCGCCTTTTCCTGCCCAATCTGGCAGAAGGGAATTATGGAAGGAGCTCACTATCCAGTTTGGGACTCAGCCCTCTTTTATTCTGCACTCTCATTATAAAGGTGGTTGGGGCATCTCTCCAGGGACCCACTTGCTTTGTGCAAGGTGACAATAGACTGTGTTGTTTCTTATTGCAAAATAGCAGCGAGTCCTTTACATTAACGTTCTGGCCTTCATAATTGTTGTGGGCAATTATAGGTGTAAAAATCCAACCATTTCCCTAAGAGCTGAGAGACCCATGAGTGTTGGTATTGCTGTGACTGGGAAGGCAAGTAGGGTACCACTCCCTGCCTTTTTCTTTATGATATTATAGTGTAACACTCCTGTTTCAACTGAGATATTTATTTCTTGATGTCATGTTTCATGTTTCCTTTCACCTTTTTTTGCACTAATATTGTTTATAGCAATTCCTGGTTGTGGTATTTGAATGTTAGGATAATGCACAATTCTGTGTGTGTGCTAAATATGTATATTGTGGTGGATTGAGAATCAGATGTTCTTAGGATATTTCTGAAGATGCCACCAACTCCGGAATGGGGTAAATATATTGACCCCATTGTATTGTCTATTCCATTATGTTAGCCTGAAGCCATTACAGCCCTGTGTGAGCCAAGTTGACGGGAAGTGGGAAGTATTAGCAGGATGTCCAGGGCAAGAATGAGAAACTGGAAACCCCTTTGTTCTCAGTTAGGCTTCCTTGCTATCACTTCCCAGTTTTGATTTCAGTCATAGATTTCAAAATTCCAGGACTTATGGCTGCCTGGGAAAGAAATTTGGGCACGTAATACAACTTTTCATAGTTATAAGTATAAAAAGTTTTTAAGATCTTTCTCGCTTGTACTAACCCAAAGATTCTATTACAACCATTCAACTCATATGGAGCACATTTCTTTCAGTGCCCAGCAGACCAAGTAGGTTAATTCCCCTCTTTACTTGGTGGACACCAGAAGGCATTTGCACTGTCTGGAGTTTCCTGAAGATGAGGCTTCCTTTCTAGTCCTCCTTGGACTATAAAAAGGTTGTATTTGAGCTTCTGAATTTTCCTTTATCCTCTTCTTGAAATCTTTCATCAGACAGTATCTGACAATAGCTCTTCTTTTGACCTCCTGAAACATGTATATTTAGCAATTTATATCTACTTTTGTTGATCTTCTTTTTGAAAGCAATTCAATGAAGAGCCTTAAAATGTTTAGGCATTTCCTGCCTAAAGAAATTCTAGAAATAATGATGGAAATAGTTCATCACTAATTCAGCACTTTTAAACCTTTCTTAAAAATTTACTAACACTAAAATACACAAAGTTGAAATAATAATAACAATTCTTGTAAAGCTAAGAAATAAAATGAGAATTGATTATATATATCACTAGAAGTTGTATGCTGAAAATTTGACCATGAAATTTATTCTCCAAAGGGAAATGGGTTCTATATTCCATGCAATGACTCTGTAACCTCTGAAGGTCATGCTACAAATAATGTTGATTTAGGTTCCAATACTTACTCTCCCATGTTGAGTTTGGGGGGGGGGTCACCTTAATTTTTAAGTATTTGAGTCTCCTTATTTCTTAGCTGGAATTCTGTAACTACTCTATGCTTTATACCATTTAAATAAGTCTTTATGCAGAAACACTCTCAGACACAGAGGAACCTTCACATAAATACTATAAATCAGAGAAGGCACATTTTGCCATCTTCTAAAAATCAAACTACTTTATATGAATGAAATATTTTTAAAGTTAATTAATGTTTCCAAGTTCAGAAGTGCCATTAGGACACAAAACTAAGGGTATCAATTTGATATCTATAAGAAATCAAAAAACCTGGAGACAAGAAAATAGAATAGAGCATATGTAAGCATATGAATTGTCTGGATAACATGTTTTAACAAAATATTTACTTCAGATCACCCTGTTTCATTGAATTGAGTTGAAGACTGTCAACCAAAATGGCTAATTAGTCTCCAATCATGAGAACTAAAATACGTAGTTGATTCTCTGAGCATGTTCTCACGTTTGGAGAGTGTTTTGAATGAATTTAGCCTGCCTGACTGATGTCGACTTGAATAGGCCATTTGTAAACTGCCATTAAGTGAGACAATTATAGACTGCCTATGATCTCAGACTTAACTCATCAACTAAACCAGATGCTTCTATCCAGACCTCAGATCTGCTCAACTTCATGAGGAGATGATATTCTGGAATTGAGGTCAATAATTTCACTTGCAAACTTGAATTTAATTCAGGGGTTTGAAAAAGTCATCAATGCTTAATAATCTGTTGTCATAGCAGAATTCCAATATTTTCTTTCCCTTCCTCTCTTCTTCCTGCCTCCTCCCTCCTTCTCTCCTACTTCATCCTTCCTTCCTTTTACCCTTACACCAGTTCTTACCATTTTTAATTTCTGTAACTGATCTTACTTTTTTTTAATTCAGAGTATGACATAATAACCTATTTTTGAAATATATCATATTTAATTAAATACAAAGTTCTTCAAGATATACCAAATTAGGCTTAGAGGACAGATTAGGAAAAGTTTAACTGTATTTCATGCTTCTAATAAATAATTTTAGCCTCAACATTTATTTTTCCTTTAATAATCAAAACCAATATTGCTCAAAATCCAACATCTGTTGGACTTCTGTGTTTAATTAGCTATTTATTTCAATGACTGTGAACCTTTGTCTTCATGTGCATTTCTCCTTTTCTTTTCAAATACATTTGCTGGTCTATTACCTTCTTCATTAGATTGCTCTCCTTCTTAATACTTAATACTTCAAAACTGGAAGCTCTTATTATTTTACCTTTTTTGGTAACCTGTATTAAATTAAAATTTTTTCTTTTGTAATTTTACAAGAAATCCAGTCCATTTACCAACTAGAGGATTTTTCCTCATTAGCCCAATCTAGCTTGCTACACTAGTCATGGTCTTCTATATCTTTTCTTATGTTATTCCCTATAACTTCTGTCTTAGTAGGTATTACCAATCTTGCTCCACAGAGTTTCTAATAACTTGTTTCTCCAAGGGATTCTCATAACACTACTTACACACTAGGACTGTAAGAATTTTCATTATGTGGTGAAATAAATTTTTCTGTAGTTTAGGTAGAGAAGAAGTTAGAACTAAGAAAGCTTAGTTCTTAGATGTGTAGGTCCTCTTCCATTGTTTTAGACAGAACAACAGCTCCTGTTTGGTATAAACTTCTATTTCGTGCAGGTTTAACTCACAACCTGGAATTCTGAACTCCTCTATGTTGTAGCTATAATTTTCAGGTTGGTCCACTGTACTCCTGATTTGGGGTTCTCTTGTCTCATGAAAATGACATATCTTTAAGCTTTCCTCAGACTCCTCTTACATACATATTCCTACAGAGCATTTCAGAAAGTTTTGTCTCCTTGAACTCATTTGAGAGTAAATTATCCCCAGTTTTGTGGTGAATGCTGTCTATTGGTTTTTAGTTTTTACCTTAGTTTTTGCTCTCTTTATTTTATGGGGGGGATTTTCATGGATTCAAAGCTCCTCATCTATACTCTTCCCACAATCCCCTCTATCATCTGATTGTTATTGTTAATGTGGTGGAGGGTCCTACTTTTATTTTCCAGTTCCTAATCTTTTCTGGACCAAAAACTAAGCTTGTGTATAAATCAACAGTATAAAATGATCTGAGTGAAGATTTTTTGGATAGTCCCATAAGCAAACGACTTGCACAGTAGAATGGATTCTGGAATCATTGGGGTTTAGGACTCAGATCCTATTTCGGTCACTTGATGGCAGTGTGACCTGGAACAATTCCTTTAACCTCTCTAATCCTCAATTTTCTCATGTATTCAATGGAGGTGCTGATAGATTTATCTCATAAGGCTGCTATGAGGATTCAAAAGCAAGGCCTGCGTTTAGCATAGAAAATACATAGAAAGATTTCAATAAATGTTATTTAATAATGAACAATTTTTAAAATTTATCAATTTTACTGAGAATAGAGCATGTGGAATAAATCATTCTCATTTGGGAGTAGGAGGCACACAATCAAGTGAATTGTTTCTTCCTATTTATTTAGTCATTCCATTAGGTTCTGCAAACATCAGAAGTGTTTCATTGGTTTAGTCAGATGCTTAGGTAAATAAACTTAGCTCAACACAAACATACAGGTTCTTCGAAAGTGTGAGGGATCTACTTTTTAGATTTGATACAAATAAACCACTTTATTCTTTGACATTTCATGTCTTCAGCACAAATTGAGATGGCGAATTAGACAATCTTGCAAAAACACTGTCTTCAAAATATCGACATATTTCATGAATTTTTCTATTATTTTTGCAGATTTCTCAGTCCTCTGGGAGTAGAGGATGGAAAAGAGTGCAGAGTGGGGATTGAAAGAATTATTTTGTTAATATGGAAGGGATATAACACAGGTGTACCTGGAAATGAAGAAACACTACAATTAATGAAATGCAGACCAGATGAAATCATGAGATTGTGATTTATGATTATACTTGGGCAAGCAGTATAGAAGGAGCCAGTGTGCTTGATGGATAGAACACAATGCAATATTTTGACTTGAGGAAGCAAACATTTATGAGAATCCCAGAAAGAACTTTTTTAAGAACTTAATATATATATATATAATGTGTTTTATATATATAATATATATTATATGTAATATATATTTAAATATATATGTATATTACATCATTGGTCATTTTTGTACAATGTTTGATTTATCCTTAGGTGTAGTGCCTGGAAAATTTCCACCACCAAGTCACCCGTGAATCATCACCATAGTCGCTTGTGCTCTTCCAGCCTCTGTTTTAATCCCTCTCCTTCCCCATCCCCTGCTGAATATCTCCGATTTATAGTTTCCTGCTAGTTTTGTCTTTTTTTCCCCCCTGATCTCTTATTTGGTTTCCCTATATTCCTCCTATAAGTGAAACCATCCAATAAAAATCTAAGAACTTCTCGAGAAGGGATTTTAACTCTGTAGAATTGACCTAACAGAGTTGTTTGCTAGAGATCAGGTTCTTTGATGCACCAAGGTCTAAAAGTACTATTTTTTAATTTTTTCCCCACTAGCACCCCTAAGTCCCCTTGTCCCTCTCCCACCCTCCCCTTTCTAACCTCAGAGCCCTCATGATGTTTACTGACATTCACTGTCTGCTATGCAAATGTGCGGTATTTGTTTTTATTATTCTGACATGCTCTACTACAGATAGTTCTCTCAAACTTCCTCCAATTTGTTGAAAATGACTTCATTTCATCCTTTCTTCTGTTTGCATTGCACTATGTAGCGTGGATATAACACATTTTCTTGATCCTGTCATCTGTCTATGGACATTTAGGCCACGGCCATAGCCTAGCTATTGTAAATAATGCTGCTGGGAACATTTTGGAACATATGGATTTTGGTATTGATGGCTTAATTTTCTTTGGGTATATGCCCTGAAATAAGATTGCCAGGTCATACCACATCTCCATTTTTTGTATTTTAAAATAAATCATATTGCTTTCCATAATGATTGTACCAGATAACATTTCTACCAACAAGGTACTAGGGTTCCTTTCTCCCACATCCTATCCAAGTCTTAGATTTTGCTTTTCAGTGAGGCTCTTTAGTCTTCTTTCTCTCTTAAATGTTAATCTTTCTGGAGAGGGTCTGGGCTGGAAGTCCTTTACTTTATGTGCTTTAAATAAATCATTCCAGGGCCTCCCCTGGTGGCGCAGCGGTTGAGTGCTGGGCCTTGAAGCTGTCCGCAACCTCTGCAGTGCCGGGTTAGATCCCGGCTGACCAACAACAATCCCACATGGCGCAGGAGACCTCTCCTGCCTCGCCCGCTGCTCCCCTCAGCAGTGTATTTCGTCAGTCTGTCTGTTCTGTTCCCCACTCTGTCTCTGGTGAATCCTCTCACCCTACCGCGCATTTGGTCTGTACCCCGGTTCTTGTATACATAAATAAATCTTAAAAAAAAAAATTTAAAAATCATTCCCATTGCCTTCATATTTATGTTTCTACTGAAAAGTCCACTGACAGTCTGATTGGTGTTCCCATCGATGTCACCCTTTTTTCTTTTGATACCTTTAATATTCTGTCCTTGATGTTGTCTTTCAACAACTTACTTTTAATGTGTCTTGGTGTGTGTCTGTCTGATACTAATTTTTGTAGAACTCTTTGGGGCCTCTCAGATCATGACATCTGGTTCATTTCCCAGATTGAGATGATTTTTAGCAATTATTTCTTTAAAGACATTTTCCCCTTCTGGGATTCCTTGACATGGATGTTATTTCTCTTTAAGTAGTCCCAAGGTGCTCTCACACTATTTTCATTTTTTTCTTTGCATTGTTCCATTTGTATGTTCTCCAACATTGTATTTTTGAGCCCATTAATTCTCGTTGTTGCTTCTGTTTATCTCCTGTTGAGGGGGTCTCGATTATATTTTTCAATTCAGTTATTTCTAATTTCAACTGCCTTATATTTTCTTTATCTTTATTTTTGTTGCTGTTTTATACCCTCTATTGTCTTTTTAAGGGCCATACCCTTTGTTGGAGCTGTTACCTGAGCCTTCATTCAGGTTCCGCAATTCTGCTGGACTGGGACCCCTCTCAGGGATTTTTTTTCCTCCAGCCTTTATGAGATGTCCTCTTTCCTCATTTTTAATTCTTATGGGTTGGAATGGGGGTAGACTTTCAGACCATTGTTTTTGCGCCTATTGAAGTAATCAGAAAACTAGTAACAGCAATGGGTATAGTAGGTATATAAGAGGGCCAGGGCAGGAGGGCACCAAAGTATCATCTCCAGTAAACTGAGAAATTAAAGTTTCCTACTATGCTCTGGTACTGTGTGGTGGGTATACACAGTAATCCCCTCCTCTACGCAAGCCCGCAGTATCATTATCTCTTATAATTTGATGTCTGCTTCCAAGTATAATTTGGTGCCTGCTTTCAAGTATTAGGTACAACACTGGGCATGGATTTTAATTGCTATGGGGTCACAGGTGGAACTTGTCCTCTTATCCCCAGGCTTATTCTGGGGTTTGCTCTCGTTACTACAGATAATTGAGCATTAGTTTATTCAAGTGTTCCTTTGTTGTTGTTGTATTTTATTTTGTTAGCCCTGTGGTAGGAGGTGGCAGGTATTTTAAATATTCCATCTTTGCTTTTGAGTATTGGCCTCTTATGTGCGGAAACACAGGTGATCCAACCTGTTTCTCCCAGTCATTCAGCATCCAGCTGTTCTATCCTGAGAACCACAGGCTAAAATCAGCACCCCTTCCTCTGCACCTCCACTCATGAGGCTCTCCAATTGTGCACTTCGCCCTGGGCATCAACCCTGTGCACCCCTGTAGGGTAAGAAAAAATGTCAGGCTTTTCTGCCCTCCCGCCATGAGGATAGATGATGGATACTTGTCCTGAATGCATGCCTGATGGCGGGCACCTGGAATAGGGTGTGGGCATAGGTAGATGGGATTCACTGGGCTGAGACTGGGCTTTTAAGGGCGGTGTCTCGGGGATACCAGAATGAAGCCGATGAAGAAGCCAAGAAGCAGCAGAAGCTGAAAGAGAAGCTGAAGAGAAGCCAAGAGAGAAGCAAAGAAGCAGAAGCAGAAGCAGAGAATGCCAGTGAGCCCAGATAGAATGAAGGAAGACTCGCTGGAGGCTGGGAGGCCTGCCAGCCTCCCGGCCCCCCAGCATCCCTGCCTGCCGCGTACCTGGTAATCCAAATAAAAACCTGCAAAACAACTGAGGACTCTGACTCCTCCTTTACCCGGTCTGCATGGGATCAGAAAACCTGCACTGTGTTCATTCCTGCCCTTACAATTGGCGTAAGTCGGCAAGATGATCCATGCAGATGGGTATGGAGCCCTCCGAAGACCTGGAGGGACTAAGGAGTTGTAATAGACTGTGTGTGCCTGTGACGACGCTGGAGGCGTCATGGTGGTATAGGAGAGGTACAATGTTCAGGAGCTACAGGATGAGACCTTGCGTGAAGGAGATGCCCGGGAGGACCAGCCAACGACCCCCTGAGGCAGCAAGAATCGTCAGGGAAGAGAGGACCACGATTCGGAGCTTGCCAGTGCTGATGCAGGGAGAGGCCAACGAACTTGGCCTAATGGACTTGGACTGATGGACTCAGACTGATGAACTTGGACTGACAATCCCGCCAGAAGGTGGAGAACCTTGGCAGGTTGTTTTTTTTTTTTGGGAATCTGGGGGTGACCAGTGGGCCTTGATGGCCAAAAGCAGCCTGTATATGCCCAGTGTAAGGGGCAGGACAGGACACGGTGCAGGTTTTCTGATCCCATGCAAACTGGGTAAAGGAGGAGTCAGAGTCCTCAGTAGTTTTGCAGGTCTTTTATTTGGGGTTCACCAGGCATATGGCAGGCAAGGGTGCTGGCTGGGAGGCTGGGAGGCTGACAGGCCTCCCAGCCCCCAGCAAGTCTTCACTCTATCTGGGCTCTCTAGCGTTCGTTCTGCTGCTTCTCGGCTTCTCTTTCGGCTTCTGCTTCGGCTTCTACTGCTGCTGCTGCTGGCGTCCCCGTGACGCCGCCCTTAAAAGCACAGCCTTAACTCAGCTGAATCCCATCTACCTATGCCCACACCCTATTCCAGGTGCCCGCCATCAGGCATGCATTCAGGACAAGGATCCATCATCTATCCTGATGGCGGAAGGGCAGAAAAGCCTGACATTTTCTTTACCCTACAGTCCACCCCCTCAGGGTTTTCTGCCATACAGTCTATACATATATATTACAATTTTCTAAGCAAATAAACAATGCAGCCATGGCCCACAAAAGCAAATACATCAAATATAACAAAATACAATATAACAAAATACAACAGAACACAAATAAGTCCAGGCAGGGCACCAACCAAGTGCAAAAGACAATTATTGGTACCAGCAGATGAGCCACCAAATCTGCTGCCGAAGGCACTGCTCATATGAGGGAGGGGAATCACTCACGGCATCTACTATATCACACCAGGAGCCGTCAGGCTTCCTGGCCTTCTCTGGCTGTAGTCTCGGCTACAAGGCACACACAGCATCCACCCCCAGGATGCACTAGCTCTGGGATTGGCAATTTTATTCTGTTGGGGGTAATCGCCAACCCTCAGGGTTTCTGTCTGCAGTCGCTCCAACACTCGGCCTTCACGGCCACCAATGCGACTCACAGACCCCTGCACTCAAGCAAACCCACTGCACAATCACATGGGTCGGGGATCCAAACTCTGCATTCGGCTTGGGCTCCACCCCAAGCCACGTTCCCCACCCGTCCCCCAAGGACAGGTTCCTCAGCTCCTCACCCTCACTCAAGAATGAGCAGGGCATCACCCACAGGTGATTTTACGAGACTCACAGGTCTTCAGCATACCCAGGCTGCTTAACAGCCGCTTAGGGCTTCTCAACTTAGCATCAGTACCAGCTTTTGCCTACTTAGTTGGCTTTTCTCCTCCACCTGGCTGCTGGGCATGCACAGGCTGCTTTTGGCCATCTAGGCCCACTGGCCACCCCCAGATTCCCATCTCTTGGGGTTTACAAACAAAACTGTTCCACCCCCAGGGTCCCAAAACATATCAACCTGCAAGGTCCTCCGCCTTCTGGCGGGATTGTCAGTCCTAGCCCATCAGTCCATCAGTTCAAGTCCGTTGGCCTCTCCCTGCGTCAGCAATGGCCCGCTGCCTCAGGGGTCATTGTCTGGTCCCCTCCGGTGTCATTGGCTGGTCCTTTCTGGTGTCGTTGGCTGGTCCTCTCGGACGTCTCCTTTACTCCAGGTCTCATCCTGTAGCTCGTGGACGTTGTCCACCTTCTGTGCCGCCATGGTGCCTCCAGCGTCATCACAGGCAGTCTGTTCTCCTTAGTCCCTCCAGGTCTTCGGAGGGCTCCAATACCCGTCTGCATGGATCCTGCCGACTTACGCCAATTGTAAGGGCAGGACCTGGCCACAGTGCAGGTTTTCTGATCCCATGCAAACCGGGTAAAGGAGGAGTCAGAGTCCTCAGTAGTTTTGAAGGTATTTTATTTGGGGTTCACCAGGCATATGGCAGGCAGGGGTGCTGGCTGGGAGGCTGGGAGGCTGACAGGCCTCCCAGCCCCCAGCAAGTCTTCACTCTATCTGGGCTCTCTAGCGTTCGTTCTGCTGCTTCTCGGCTTCTCTTTCGGCTTCTGCTTCGGCTTCTACTGCTGCTGCTGCTGGCGTCCCCGTGATGCCGCCCTTAAAAGCACAGCCTTAACTCAGCTGAATCCCATCTACCTATGCCCACACCCTATTCCAGGTGCCCGCCATCAGGCATGCATTCAGGACAAGGATCCATCATCTATCCTGATGGCGGAAGGGCAGAAAAGCCTGACATTTTCTTTACCCTACACCCAGCAGCCAGGCAGAGGAGAAAAGCCAACTGAGAAGGCAAAAGCTGGTGCTGATGCTAAGTTTGGGAAGACTTGAGCAGCTGTTAAGCAGCCTAAGTATGCTGAAGACCTGTGAGTCTCGTAAAATCACCTGTGGGTGATGCCCTGCTCGTTGTCGAGTGAGGGTAAGGAGCTGAGGAACCCGTCCTTGAGGGACGGGTGGGGAACGTGGCTTGGGGTGGAGCCCAAGCTGAATGTAGAGTCTGGATCCCCGACCCATGTGCTTGTGCAGTGGGTTGGCCTGAGTGCAGGGGTCTGCGAGTCGCATTGGTGGCTATGAAGGCCGAATGTTGGAGCGACTGCAGACAGAAACCCTGAGGGTTGGTGATTACCCCCAACAGAATAGAATCGCCAATCCCAGAGTGAGTGCATCCTGGGGGTGGATGCGGTGTGTGACTTGTAGCCGAGACTACAGCCAGAGAAGGCCAGGAAGCCAAGCCTGACGGCTCCTGGTGTGTCACAGTAGATGACATGAGTGGTTCCCCTCCCTCGTATGAGCAGTGCCTTCGGCAGCAGATTTGGTGGCTCATCTGCTGGTACCAATAATCATCTTTTGACACTAGGTTGGGGCCCTGCCTGGACTTATTTGTGTTCTGTTGTATTTTGTTATATTGTGATGCATTTGCTTTTGTGGGCCGTGGCTGCATTGTTTATGTTTGATAAATTGTATATATGTAGATTATATGGCAGAAAACCCTGAGGGGGTGGACTGTAGTGTAAGAAAAAATGTCAGGCTTTTCTGCCTTCCCGCCATCAGGATAGATGATGGATCCTTGTCCTGAATGCATGCCTGATGGCGGGCACCTGGAATAGGGTGTGGGCATAGGTAGATGGGATTCACCTGGGCTGAGACTGGGCTTTTAAGGGCGGCGTCTCGGGGATACCAGTATGAAGCCGATGAAGAAGCCAAGAAGCAGCAGAAGCTGAAAGAGAAGCCAAGAGAGAAGCAAAGAAGCAGAAGCAGAGAACACCAGTGAGCCCAGATAGAATGAAGACTCGCTGGGGGCTGGGAGGCCTGCCAGCCTCCCGGCCCCCCAGCACCCCTGCCTGCCGTGTACCTGGTAATCCCAATAAAAACCTGCAAAACCACTGATGACTCTGACTCTGCCTTTACCAGGTCTGCATGGGATCAGAAAACCTGCACTGTGTTCATTCCTGCCCTTACAACCCCTTTATCCAGTATGGTGCCAGGTCTCAGGGGTCCCTGGCATTGGCATGTGTCTGAGTCAGTAATTGTAGGGGATTCTGCATAGCTGTCACCCTCCTCTTGTGGGTTGTACTACCCCAGGATCGCTATAAACAGAGTTTACTAAAAAAAATTGTCCTGCCCCTTTTTGCTGTGATTGTCAATTTTCCCCTCAGAGGATTTTTGGCTTTGTTCTACTGCAATCTAGTTGCCAGTCTCTGGGGAACGTGACCTCAGTGTCTTCATTCTGTCACCATCTTACTGGAGTCTATCTATAAGTTCTAAATCACCTAAGCATCTCACAAGGAATGACATTTTTTTTAAACTCCTAAAATGGAGATGAAGATCTCTCTGCATCTAGTTTTAAAATGTAAATCTATAGATACAAAACAAGTAAAGGTGCCTTTAAATTATGATCTTCAGCTAGAGACATTTGGAATATACTAATACAATGTAAAAATGTTTAAAAACATTTTATTTTCAGGAGCACTTGAATAGAAGTCACAAATTAGTCAAGTAAATTTCCCTTTATAAATCTGACAGTCGTCAACGTGGGTGATCCCATGGGAAGCAATAGGTGTTTCCTGGCCTGGATGCTCTATTGTCCTTTCTGAGACCCAGTTAATCTTTAATTTTTTTTTCCTTTTGTGAGACTTTGGGTAATTTTTAAAAAAGATTTATTTATTCATTCATACAAGAAATGGGATGTAAGTCAACGGTGCAGGGAGTGAGAGGATTCACCAGAGAGAGTAGGGAACAGAACAGGCAGATCTACTGAAATACACTGCTGAGGGCAGCAGTGGGTGAGGCAAGAGAGGTCTGCTGTGTCATGTGGGTCAGCTCCGTGGCGGCTGGGATCAATGGAACTTGTGCTATAGTGGCTGGAAATAGCTTGATAGCACTGTGTCTTTAACCCCTGCGTCACCAGGGAGGCCCCACTTCAGGTAACATATTTACAAAATTGCTAAGTACTTACACTGTGCTAAAGTACAATAGATCATTCACTCTAAAGGATCATACATCCTTTAGAGCTCCGGTAAGAGGATGCTTCTCACCTCTATCTGTCAAGTAGTTTTACAGTTGGCTGTCAGAGGTAATCATGAATCTGGTGAAGTGGGTTGTGTTGAGAATAAACACTAAAAAAAGTAGAGGGGGGGGATAAAAATTTAGAAATATTAGAACAAGAGTAAAGCTGACTGTGGTTATATTTTGTTGATCACTCTCCCCCAGAGCAGGCATCAGTTACACAAGGAAAATACAGAGCTTGGGGTGGGGAGGGAACAGAACAATGGCTTTCTGGTTCTGTTTTGGCAACTATCACATCCTTTCCTTCATTTGAGTGTTTGCAAATTCTCTGGGCAACATGCAATGTGAATTAGTCATTCTTGCCACTTTTTCTTTGTCTTTTTTGTTTTTCCATCTCAGCTTCTTTCAGATTCCTTGAACCTGAAGTTGTAGATGAATAGGGAGGTGTTGGCACGTTCTTCATTCATCAAATAGGTATTAAGAAACTCCCATGTGCCAGACACTATGCAGGTGTGGTAGCTTTTGGGGGAAAGAGATGAGAGAGGTTATTTGAGCTCCTTTTTCTCTTCCAGTTCAAGCCCTAGGGGTGATGACTAAAAACTTTAATGAGATATTGGAAAGGACTCAGCCTTATCCATTTCTATGATGATTTGATCATTTGATGAAAGAATGAAGATGAGCACAACGTGATGTCTACAGTAACACCATATTAAAGCTCTCCCAAGGCAATATAAAGGGGATAGCTGTATACTGCTGTGAGTCCAAATGGCACCTACCACTGAGTTTCATTGCAAACACAGGTAAATTTAAGAAACGTTATAGTGGATGTGTTAGGGGAAAAAGGATGTCCCAAAGCTAATTCCATATAGGCTTTGTGGACTCCACCCCCACCCTAGGTCAGAGTCAAAGACACTGGGAACTCCAAATCCCATCACCACCAAAGGGAAGGTGGCTGGGACCTAAGGGTGGGGTTAAGCAGCCAGGTGGATACAAAAGGCAGACACGTGGGCTTTGGGGATCCCCCATTTTGGCTCTCCACCAGCTCGCAGTGTCCGGCCATCTCTGAGAGTGACTTTGGGTTTCCAGGTCGTCGGATCGGGTAGGACGCGTTAAAGACTTTATTTCCCTATTTTCTCCCTGAGTTGTACATTTTCCTTATTTCTTTTTCTCTTGTAAATAAACCTTTTATTAACCCTTTTGTGTGTGTCTGTAGTAGAGTATTCATAAGTCCCTTTAAAGCGCGCGGGTGAGGACCCACAGCCAGGAACCCGTTTAATATCGGGGTTGCAGTTGCTCTATAACAGATGGTCTAAAGGTACCCATTTGCATGAGTTGATTAGGATAGGAGAAGTTTACTGCAAAAAAAAAAAAAAAAAAAGCCAAGTGGAAAAAATGGGTATGCAGACAGCAGCAAAGTATCTGTTGTTAGTAGTTTTGTCATGGACTTATTCAGAGACTTATGGAAAGAGAGACTTCGAGTAAATTCCTTACCTTGGGGCAATAAGAAAGTCTTCCTTGGCAGCATACTGGTATCTTTTTTTTTTTTTTAAAGATTTATTTATTTATTTATACAAGCACTGGGTACAGTCAGAAGCACGGGAGGGTGAGAGAATTCACCAGAGACAGAGCGGGGAGCAGAGCAGGCAGATGGACTGAAGTACACTGCTGAGGGGAGCAGCGGGCGGCAGGAGAGGTCTGCGCGCCATGTGGGACCCTCCTCCGGTGGCCCGGGAGCAGCCGGATATCGAACCGGTGCTGCAGAGGCTGCAGGCAACTTTGCAACCCAGCGCTCAACCGCTGCGCCACCGGGGAGGCCCAGCATACTGGTATCTATATATGAGGCAGTAGGAGGAAGAATGTTCCCCTACTTCTGCTTAAATATAGCACCCTGAGGTTGCTGATATCAGGAGAACCAGGACAATAGTTTTGGTACAATCATTAGAATTATTTGTATGCTTCCCATTATAGTTTCAAGCCTAGGCAGCCTCAAATAACTTCACAGGTAGTGACCATCACCATGTGAGTGTGAGTCAGAAGAATGGGCCAGATTCCAAGTAGTTAATGTGACTGACAGAATGGTTGTGATAGGTGCAGTGCACTCCCTTATGCATTGGTAAACATAAATAGGTGAAACTTCCCAGGAAGACCACATCTTTTAAAATATGAGTCATTATTAATAAAATTAAATTTGGATTGCACATACTTGCAAAGAATACTTGCATAGATGGACAGAAATAGTTACTGTATTTTAATTTGGTGATACACACACATATGTATATATACAGACACACCACCAATACATATATATACACACACATATATATACACCATCAAATATATATATATATATATATGGTATATTAGAAGGATGTCAGGATTCAGTTAATATTCTCCCCGACTCCCTTAGTCTTTTTTGAAGTTCATTTTCTTTAGACTCAATGTATTAACTGGATGGCTACAGGCTACACCAGTACTGGGGTTAATTGGCTCATACCCTGGCCCCTTTCAAGGGCCCTGAGACCATTCCCAGCTGAGACTCTGGAAGAAGCTTTTGCTGAACTCCTAAGTGCTCATCATGATGATACAGGAGGGATAGCCTTGATGAACCTTAGGAAGAAGGCTGCAAAGAGCTCCCTAGTGCCAGGCTCAGCTGGAATCCCTATAGCAGCAGCCAGGTAGAGTGGGCATGCTAGGGCTTTGTTCTCTCTGCCTCCACTGCTCCCTGGATTCACTAAGTATTCACCAGGTTGGAGTCCATCCCTGAGATAGCAACACCCACAAAACTGATGCCCACAGGTGGTTAGTCATTTGCCCATTAAGCTAGGATTTCATCAGCTCATAGTTGAACAAGTACAGGGCTGAGAAGAGCACATCCTTACAAACAGCAGGATCCTATCTCAGCCAGTGAGCAACAGCCACCCTGAGCCACGGCAGCCGGACACAGGTGCCCTGCTCTGGGTACAACACCTCTGAGACTGCAGCTTTGTCTGTACCAGCTGCAGGGGCTCATCACAGTCACAATGCTCAGGCAAGGCAGGGCAGCAGTAACTGTGGGTACAGAGAGGTCAGGGGTCAGCGTTTGACCATGGAGGAAGGCCTTGAGTTGGTTTTAGGTGTAGGTGTTGGTGGGCACAGTAATCACTAAGGTGACAGGGAGGCCATTCCACATGATCCTGGTGCTTGCCATGTCTTAGTCTTCACAAAGGCACCCCTGGTGCTAGTGAAGCAAGTGGGGTGCTGAACCTGCATGGCACAGTCAGCACCATTTGGACACAGACACAGGGGCTCCAGGTCCCCATTGCAGTACAGGAGGTTCTTCCATTTGGCACAGGAGAGGGTCTAAAGTTTGGAGAATGGCATCAGCTAGCTGGCCCCTGAGGGGCGCTGAGACAGCAAGCACACCTTTACCATATCTAGGGTGTCATGAAAAGTCTCAGTGCTGAAGCCACCATTTGTTGGAAATCTCCCCCCCATCTCAGTCAGCCATGATGTAGTTTCAATTCTAACTCTCAGCTGTGCTCTAGCCACCGGGCCCTGAGGGCTGGGCTGGTGAGAGCAGCTCCTTGGCCAGTGCAGGCTCCGTGTACTTGCCTCACACTGAAGCTGAATCCAACCCCCTACACTCTCCCCTTGTTCTTACAGAGAACGAGAAACCAGATTTTAGTAATCATTTGGGTCTGGTTATCATATGCCATCGACAGATTAAGAAAGCAAAGAGTGAAAACAGGGCCCCACAGCTTGTGCTGTGGGGCAAAACCACTGCCAAAGAGGCAGGAACCCTTGGAAAAGCAATAGCGAGTTCTCACCTAGAGTTGCTGCCTGTGGGGCAGCCCCCTGCTCCCAGCTCTAGAAACTGCTTGTGGGCAGTGCAAGTGGCAGCAGGTGGTGGGGATTTTACTGCCAGCCACCACTGACCCCTCTGGGGCGCAGGCTGCAGGCAGAGGCCATCAGTGATGGTGGATGGCTGTCGTTTCCCTACCATGTCACTCTAGGGCATGCAGCCCCTGTTTCAGTCCTGCAGGAGGAGCATGGGGCCCCACAGGGCCAGCTCCAGTGCTGTGGTACCCTCCAGCTGCAGACTGTAGAGAGGCCCGAGAATTTGGTAACTGCATACTATAATGGCCTGATCAGGTGTGAGCTATGAACTGATTGATGTTATAGTTCAATCGGTCCAGTCATACTTGTAGATGGGTCAGGGAAGGGCGAGAGGCTGAAGGAGGCTATAAGACAGGGCAGAGGCCAGCTTGGAACTCTCGTAGACTTGGACTCTGTGACTTTGTTCCTGGCCTGCGAAGAAAGAAGAAAGAAGCAGCATTTTAGGGTAAGTGAATGGGTCAGTCAGGCTTTTATGCCTCTAGCCTTTGGCTATCACCGCTGGCCTTGAAAGCAGAAGGTGCTTAGGATTGTGGGTGCGGGGCACAGGTGCCTGATGGTGGGCACCTGGAAGACGGTGTGGGGGGGCTGCGTAAGTGGGCGCACCTGGAGGCGGAGCCTAGAAGGACGGCATCTCAGAGACTTGAAATCCAGCATGGCGGAGCGGCCATGAAAGGACAAGCAACAGCTGCAAGCCGAAGAGACCTTGAAAGAATGCCAGAGAGTCCAAGAGAGTAAAGAATCACTGGGGGCTTGGTTGCTGCCTGTCTCCTGGCCCCTGGCCCCCCTGCCTTGTCAGCCTGCAGGCTTGCCCGACAATTTGTGTAGAAAGTGAATTAAAGCCTTTAAAATCCACCGAGGACTCCGGGATGCTCCTTTATCCATCTGCCTGAATCGATAGAGATCCGGCCCTGTGCTTGCTTCTGCTACAAGCATCCAGTAGCCAACCTCCAAAGGAAGAACAGAAGCTCAAAAACTTCACAGAAAAGTTAAAGTGCTTTTTACAGGCTAAGGGCCACTGCCCTCCAGCCCTGCCTTTGCCATCACTTGGAAGGAACACCAAAGGCCCCAGCCTGGTGTCTCAAAGAGTTTATTGTTGGTGTGGGCCAACAAATGACAAAGAACTGTAGCATTGGTGTTTCTGACACTGCCACTTCCTAGTGATCAGTGTTCAGCAGCACTCAGTGTCTGGGTCACCTCTGATAGCTGTTAACTGCTCCTGATCACCCAGCCCTGTATCTGGGTACTGTTGCCTCCGGTGCTGTCCCCACCCACGCCTGGTCCCATGTCTGGTGCTGTCCATCCCGTCCTTCAGGCTGTTTCTGTGGCTGCTGCAGCATCATCTTGGTGGATCCGCCTATGAACACCTCCAGCTGTGGTAAGTTGGATCCTGGCCTGCTGCCACCAGCTCCAGGCCCTTGTTGGTGGGATGGTGACATCGTGGACTTTTGTTTGGGAGTTTTGGACACTGGACACTCTGGGATGAGATAGCTGGCTGCTTGTGGCTTTGGGGACTTTGTTTACCCTGTTTGTGAAATAAACCCCATTGTTTTTCCCTGAAATTGAGTGGACTTGAAATTGTACATGCTGGTGAAGGACCCACAGACAGTGACCTGATCTCCACCTGGGCACTGCCCTTTTGATGCCCACTCTTCCCTAAGAGCACTCTTTCAAGGGGAGAATTGACTAGGAGATGTAGAAGGACTAAGAAACTGTGACAGAAAAACCAGACAGAGAACTATGGGTGGGAAAAATAAGTGGAGAACATTAGTCTCAAAGTCAGGGAAAAAATCCTGGAACATTTGTACAAGAAGAGTGGAAGGAGGGAGGGAGAGACCACTGGCCAGAAAATGCCAGGTTAATAAACCTAAGAAGACTGCTTTGAGGAACACACATGTAAAAATCACAAGCAACATAAACATTCCCCAAACTTAAAATAACTATTTTTTTCTCACCAGGTCATCAGCATTTAGGTGGGCACTGACAACATGGCTGGACTTGCCTGTTCTCAGGTAGGCTTGCTCTGAAATTAGCTATTAAATTGCTGGAGTTGTTTGATGTAGGAAAACCTGGTCTGGGTGACTTCTCAAGTGTCTTTCACATCCCTCCAACAGGCTGGCCCTGGTCTGTGCTCATGGCAGTGAAGGGATTGTGAAAGAGGAAACACTCAGGTGTTTGAGTCCAGCTTGTATTGTCATTGGCCAAAGCATCATGGGAGAGCCCCATAAAAGGCACATATGCAGGAAGATGGCATTATTAACATTTACAAGTATCATTTGCAAAGTTCACACCTTACTTTGTATACAACAGAGAACCTCTCTGGAGGTTCTAGAATAGATACAGTAGGAAGCTGACTTGATTGGCACCTACATCTCATTTTTGCCCCCAAACCCATAATGTTTAAACATTTTGATTACAGTCTTTTGTTTAAAATAGTGTGGTAGAGAGCGAAACTCTACTGGTCATGATAGAATTCTTCACATGCATTTAAATTTTGTTTTTTCTCATTGAATGGTTGTAAACTTTAGTTTCATTAAGTTCTACTTCTGAGGAAAGCTCCTTAAAATATTTTTTTTCTACTCAGAATGGAAGCATAATTATCTTGGTCTGGCTTCATTTGAATTTAATATTAATATTTTTAATGGTATACAAATGTGTGCAGCTGATATGTGGAATCCATTAATTTTATCCAGAAAACTATTCATAACAAGATGAAAGGGGAAAAGTAAGAAAATAGGCTTAAAACAGAACTTATAAACTGTGACTGTTCCTGGGTAGTTCATCAAGTTCACCAGAGCTAGGCATAAAACATAAAAATAAAAAAAATAAAAAGTTACGTTTATAGATGGATGTTCATATAATTTACAATATATTTCATAAAAAAAATAAGTTCCAGAACACTGCATAGGATATGGTACACTTAAAAAAAAATTAAAAGCAGCAATAACAATACATATATTTTAGGAATACTTATAAAATAAAACTATTTTTATAAATGCAAGCAAATGGTATATGTGGGATTCAGTGTAATAGTTACCTTGAGTGGAAGCTGAAGAGGGACAGGATGAGAGAGAGTATTGGGAATTAAAACTTTTTGTTATAGTTCTCAATAATGGGTGTAGAAATACACAGTTCTATAATTATTTAAAATCTATTCATACATTGGACCAAGGAGACCATATATAGACCAATCATGGGAGTGTGTAATGAATCAAAGATTATGTTTAATTCTGTTCTGTACATCTGAGTTTATTTTTTAAAAAGCACTACTTAAAAGATTTAAATGGAAAGACAAATGACAGAGACATAAAATGGTTTATATGTATATCCCCCTACCTCTTTTTAAAGTGCTTTCTTCCCCCCCCTTAATGCCTTTAAAGAAATTTGATTTGGTAATAGTAAAATATTCTATATAAAATAGACCCCAAGAAGTTTTAAAGCTAACAACAGCAACAAGTACCAAAATTACTACTACCAGTCATTACAAGTCTTACCCCTTTTTAAATTTGATTCAGTAAACTACCAGTAAAATGTGAATTTTGTAATCTGGTTTATTTCCACATTCACCATTCTGTGACAATATTACACACAAAGTTAATTTTTAACATCTGATCATTTGGCTTCCATGGTTAATGAAGTTACATAGTGTAGTAAGTTTATTTTTCTTAGATTTCAGAATAACAAGCGGGAAAGACTCTAATTGGGTTCCCATTCAGTTGAAATTTCTAGTTAAAACAATGATGAAAAGAGAACATAAACAGAATTCTGACAAAAGATTTCAATTTCAGCAGGACAAATAGAAATTTAAGTGAATTATTAGTGACTCTTCACTGATTGAATTATGTGAATCTTATCCCAAGCAAAGGAAAAGATATCATCAAGTACCTCGCTATACAATCCCAAATAAATAAGAGGGAGATGAGTACTGCGAGACAACAGAGAAAAACAAAACCAAGCACTCACCCTAAAGGCAACAGCAGATGTTTCCCGTCAAAGATGATTACCACTGGGAAGCAATTAGTGATAGTCAGGGCCTTCAGAGAATGTCCTCATTTAAGAGGATGCTCTGAAAGAACTTACTTAGAGAGGCACAACACTCCCTGTGTGATACTAAAATTAAGCTGAATTAATTCCTCAAGGCATTGACCATAGGGAAGACGTCCGTAAAAAGGCAGCCTGAGAGCTTGAAACTTGTGAATTAGACAACAGAGGAATCCTTTTCAGAGGACAGTTACCCAGAGTTCACTAGAGAAAGTCAGGGCAATTATGGGAGCAATGGATGAGACATCGAAGAGCTCTGCTTGAGAAGATTGCTTTCATTTTTGAGACATTCACTCTTTGTTAGAGAAGAGTATGTTATATTTGGGCTTGCTCCAAAAAGAGTCTCTGTCTTTGAATTCCATGACACATTTTTCTACCACCCTTTTCCAATATATTTACTGATTGTAATATATTTACTGATTGTAAATATATTTTTATATGTGTGTCATATATATAGAGAGACCACTTAGTGTTTAATGCATCTAATTTTTTTTAATATCATCTTCCTGAGTATGTTGACGTTTTCTAAGAGAAGGTGAGATTAAATGTGAGCTAAAATTTATGGCCCCAGATGCACAAAATGCTTGATTCTTTTTCTTGTATCTGGAGTTGGTGATCCTGGAAAGCTGAGAAACCAGGGTATGGTCTTTCTAAAGCACTGACAGGCCCTTCAGTGAAGACAGTGAATCTGAAAGCAGCTCTTTGCTGTGGCAGAAATTGTCGATGCCACAGAGGTTATGTCAGAGTCGTGTGGAACAGTGCATGTTGACAAGGTACATATATGTGCCCTGGGACTAAGTAATGACTAAATCAGGTTAAACTAGGATCAAGAATTTCCAAAGGAACCTTTCCAAAGAATTCATTACGTACATGGAAGAAACCTGAAGATGGAACACTGTTGAGTTCTGTGAAGAACACAAAATAAACACCTACTTAATCATGGTCATGTGCAGAACAGAAGTCTTTTAAGTAATCTAGGAAATAAGATTTGATGAAAAATTTCTAGGTATTTACTCCTAGCAGAATAGCTTTAACAAAAACCAGCTTGGGGAAGTGAGGGGTTGCTTGTGGTGATACCATATTTCCTCCATAATTACAGAAACAAAAAAAAAAATATTTGTGGGGTCAGAAGAAAAGGCAAAATGATTTCTGAGATGATATTGAAAAGATTGACACTAGTGATGAGAAAAGTCAGGGCCTCTCCACTCGCTGACCTCTCTATTTGGAATAGTCTTCCCCACCCTCTGCACTAGCTTTTGGTGACCCTAGCAAGAGCACAGGGGGATGCCTGGCTTGTCACCTACCCTTTCTCTTCCTACCTTGATTCTGTCTTACACCCTGAAAGACCTCACGTGCAAGCACTTGGACACCCAAATTGCAAGGTTGATTTCTATTCCAACTCACTAGGCAAACATCCACCTTTTGGCCTCCCATCTGGCAGAGTGTGGTAAGGGTGCAGGGGGAAGATGTAGTCCCCCTCAGAAGGAAGAGAAGAGATCTGTATAGGTCCTAAAGTGGACTCAGTGTCATTTGAGCATGAAGGATGGTCTACAAGAGGGCAGCATGGCCTCTGTGGCTACCTCCCCTGGTGCTATAGACTCTGCTTAGTGGGAAGGATATAGTTGCATGCCTGGAGGGGGGGCGGGCTGTCTCACAAGTGCAGAGTCCAGAGCATGGACTCTGACTGACTGTTGCCTGCTTTACCTCCAGGTACCCTCATGGTTACTCCCTCATGGTACCCTCATGGTTACCCTCATGGTTACTCCCTTACTCTCTTACTTTTATTAGTATGGGTAATTTTAATAATTTTCAATTGTTTTGGAGATTTTCCATTTCAGATCTGAAGGTATTAACTCAGCAGAGTCATCATCCACTCTGTTTGTGCTATATATACAAAGGGTATTTTCATATTTCAATAGTAAATAAATCTTCCAGAAATTAAAAAATTTTTTTTTCAAAACTTTTGAGTATCACAAGGAACAAAGTATGTTCAAGAGAAGTGGAACACAAAAGATGGGCTGGTGAAAGTAAGTCATCTCAGTCTAACAGGTGAGCACCTTGGACCATGAAAGCATTTTTCACATCATGGAAATCTTCTGTGCCCTTCACCCTGAGTCATAGGGTAATCAGGGTGAGTGAGGAAGGAGGATAAAGTATTCTCTCTCTGTCAGTGATTCAAGTCAAGTTGAACCAACTCACAGAAACTGATTGCTAAGGTTTTGGGAAGTTTTGCAAAATAAAATTATGGTATATATACAGCCATTATTGAAATCTAAGCTACATTACCTTCTATAATTAAATAATTTATATTTAAAACATAGGTAATACTAAGTCCTTTATCTTACAATTTTTTTCTTTTCTACGCTTTAGGAGATATTGATAACTGTTATATATGCATCGAGGCAATACTGTATAATAATGTGCCCTTGTCATTCCTCCTCACTCTGGGTTCAGTAGTATGCTCTGGACCCCTGAATTCTCCAAATTCATTGAAATTAGGAGAGTCATTTAAAGAGGGATAATTTTTATTTCTATGAACAGATTCCAAGAACAAGATCAACCTTTCAATATTTCATGTGAGGTTTTCTTGTAACCTCTGTATGTAGCCTGACTGTCTCAGTCTGATTAATATGATGTCATTGATATGACAGATCAATGGAATGTTCTATGTAACATTCAGACAATTAGATCCATTTGGACTGTATTCAGAAAGAGGTAAGAGAGTTTAGCATAGCCCTGGGGAAAAGCATGGGTCTGTACCCTCATTCATTTCACATGAACAAAACTGCTTCTGATGCTCTTTCCTGACAAGGATAGAAAAGAGCAAATTTGCTGCATCTATGGCTATACAGCACATGCCAAAACTGTGCTAATTTGCTATTGTCAAGATACCACATTAAGCACAATAAATTAGAATGACTTTGCTAAAGTTTTTATTTGTTTGTTGTGATCCATGTAAGCTTTACAAGTTGAAACTAATTAAATGAGATATGATGAGGCTATCTTTAATAAGTCTGCAGGGTAGAATTAATATCTACTGTCTATAGCTAATATCTCCTATACCCAGGATATGGTAATTTCAAAACTTATTAGCAGTGTTGGAGGGGATCAGTTTCAGTCAATTCCATTTAGCCTTCACCGCTGGCTAAATGTTCTTCCGCCACAAATCAAGTAATTAATGCGGGTTTCTGTGAATGTCTAAGTATGTCCATTTATATATACACACAAATTTTGAGGAAATATTTAGCAGGTGGGACTGTGTGTCCCCAGTGGACTCACTAGGAACTGAACCTGGACCAGTCTATTGGCTTGCACAGAGGTAATGATGGGGGTATAGTAGTACTCTAAATATCAATATCAACTGGGACTTCATGTCTAATCATCCTTGAAATAAGCTAGTATTATTCTTTTCCCAATTACTGGCTATCCAAGTGAATAGGCCTGGTACTTCAGAGTCTTTTCTCAGAGATCTAGCCTCTCTTTATGTCAGAGAGTTCTGGGTCCAGATGCTATATTAGATCTGGAAACTGAGCAAGGATTGTGTAGCTTTCTTTCAACTTTTTTGCTATTCCTCCTCAGTTTCTCACCATTATATAAATTTAGCAATATATATGTTGGCTGTCCATCATACCTTTAGGTCGATCATATATATATATATATATATATATTTAAAGATTTTATTTATTTATACAAGAACTGAGGTACAAGTCAGAGGTGTAGGCAGGTGACAGAATTCACCAGAGACAGAGTGGGGAGCAGAACAGGCAGATGGACTGAAAGCACTGCTGAGGGGAGCAGCAGGTGAGACAGGAGAGGTCTGCTGCACCATGTGGGTATCTCCCTGGCCAGCTGGATCAAACTCGCGCTGCAGAAGCTGCGAACAGCTTCACAGAGTAGTACTTAACCCGCTACACCACTGCGTAGGCCTTAGATCATATATTTTTGACCATTTCTTAACTACCTCTGTATAGCTTGGGCCACTCCTGGCTACCACTTCAACTTTGCCTCTCATGCAAGTCTTAGAATAAAGTCCAAAGCCTGTCCTTTATTGTACCTGTCCCTTATCAGCAATAGACTATGGATTTTATTTAATGCTTCCTGGACCCTCTCTGCCTTTTACCTTAAATTTTGATTCATTACCCTTCGCCTCTCATTATTTCTCTTTAATTACTCAAAAATGTACCAAATCAATTAATGCTTTTACTCATACGTTCATTGCACCACTTTTACAACAGACAAGTTATGGAAACAACCTAGTGCTCAATGACAGATGAGTGGATTAAGATGTGGTATGTATGCACAAAGGAATGTTATGAAAATAGATGAAATCTTGCTATTTGTGACAACATGGATGGAAGTGGAAGGGATTATGCAAAGTGAAATAAATCAGATGGAGAAAGACAAATAGCAGATTACTTCACTCATATGTGTAATATATAGGAACAGACGATACTAAACCAAAATAAACCCTAGAAATGTGACTATAGAATTGAGGCTACCAGAAAGGGAGGTTGGAATTGGGGAGCAAAATGGGAAGAGAGCACAGTGGACTGTGGTGGAGGACTATGGGTGCCTTGTTGGTGGGCGTCATATGGTAATCTATACATTTCGCTCATATACAGTGGTGTAAACCAATGTTCTCACAATAAAAACTATAACAAAGGGAAATAAATGTATTGAAAAGACTCAGAGAAATAGCTACAAAAGGATATAAATTTGATAGTTAAGATATTTAGAGAAAATTGTAAAATCCTGAAAATCTAAAAGGATTTGACATGATTTTTGCTTCTCTAAAGTATTTAAATTCTTGTATCTTTAAAAAGCTTGAAATTGGAAATTTCAGTCAATGTTATGGTGTAGTTTATGTATAAAAGACCAGGTGAAATTTCCGTTAGAGTATATATTCTCAAGGGAATGGCTTTCATCCCACATCAAAAGACTAGAACTTCAGCACATTTTTATTTATGTTAACATAAAATATAAATTCTTATTCTCTAACCTTTCTGCTTAATCAGCAAACTATAAGACTCAATTCCTTTGGCTAAAAAAATTTCTATTTTAACTTCATGCATTTATCTTAGTTCATAATAAATTAATTTTGGTTGACAAGTCACTTTTTTCCCTGAGTCACAACTGGTTTTCAATCCTCTAGTTAAATTTACAATTATTTATGAGATGGGATAGAACTATTACTCTATCATGGATGTTTTCATAGCTATTCTTGGAGAGGTAATGTATAAATTAGGACATAGTATGTCCAAGTGTGTTGTCTTTGTTGGCAATTTTTATTTATTTTTTTAAAGATTTATTTATTTTATGCAAGAACTGGGGTACAGGCCAGATGTGTGGCAGGGTGAGAGGATTCACCAGAGACAGCGGGAACAGAATAGGCAGACTGATGAAATATACTGCTGAGGGGAGCAGCGGGAGAGACAGGAGAGGTCTGCTGTGCCATGTGGGACCCTCGCTTGCCGGCCGGGGATCAAACCGGTGCTGCAGACACTGTGGACAGCTTCACAGCATGGCTCTCAACTGCCTGCGCTACCAGGGGAGGCCCTGTTGGCAATTTTTATATGTGAACCCTTTCCATATGATTATAATGTAACATTTTAGTCATTTCAACAATTACCTGTGAACTCTAAAGACTTTTATTGTCCAGCATTTCTCCATTACCAATAGCAGTTGACTTGTGATAGCCAGTTGTAACAACTATTACTACAGGTCTTAGTTTTGGTTTAGAACATTTTCCTTACATGGGCAAAGCTGTCTTCAAAAATTACTACTGAATTTCAAAATATTCATTTGCATGATTTCAGAAGGTGAATTGCAACAAATCGGTGACAAGGGATTTTTGTGAAAATCAAGGGATTCAAGTTACTAAATACATGATAATACAAACTCAACCAATTATGGCATTATAAGAAACCCTGAATTCCGAAAGGAAGCTACTTCAGGGATTTTACAGCCAAGATGGGGTGGGAAAATGCTGGCATTTCAACCTGTAGTTTAACTCCTAAGTCATCAGACTAGGAAGAGCTTTATCATGTCTCTCTGTGTTTATGTTAACACTAGAGATTTTTCTCCTGTGGCCCAAATCCAGTCACTACAGTGAGCTGGGAAGCTATAAAATTGGCATTTTCATCTATTTAACATTCTAATTTTTAGCTAAAATATTGGCAGAATTTTGGCTTAATTTTTGGAACCAAAATATACCTGACATATAATGATTCTTATATGTTTGTGTACTATAGGGCAACATATCATCTAAGTACTTTTTTCCAAAGATCCTCTGGCCTCCTGCAGATGCTTCTAATGACTATTATGAAATTGTTCCTTCTGAAGCATTTAAAAAAATGTAAAATGCATCTGGCAGATGCCAGAAAACTGAATTCACTGACTACCAGTATTATGAGGGTCACTGTGCTACAGTGAATATTGAATGGAGAAAAGGAAGTTAGGAGTTGCAATGTCAAAGATTTAAGGCTATGAGAACAAATAACTTTGTGAAGTAAAAATAAATTTTCCAATACTTGGAGCTAACCACATATAAAAGAATATTATGTGATATGTTTGCAAGGGCATGGCTGTCATTAAATAGCCAAGATAAAGAGTAGTTATTAACCTTATGGGTTTAGAGTCATAGAATCACTTGGATCGGGACCTACTTAACAGAGTTTTTCCAGCTGTTTGCTAGACTGTAAAAAAGAAGTGTTGGCTTCTGAAATAACACTCATAAGGTATTGTCTAGATTTTTGATTCAATAGCACCCTGAACACATGTCTATAGTAGCATTTATCACACTACCTTAAAATGTCCTGCAGATCTGTCTAATATTTAAGAATATGGACTCATGAAATTATAGAGTACTGCTTGAGGTGTTTTTCTAAATCTGACATCTATAATTTTTCTATACCTCAGTCCTCTTCAGTAAAAGGGGGAGAAATAATGTACCTGTGAAGACTGTAGATTGAGGTGAAGATTAAGTGAGTTCTGTGTATGCTCATGAATAGTGCCAGGCCAGTCCAATTGTTCAGTGCACCTTAGCTGTTATCCTCAGATGTCTTTTCTTTTCACAAGAACTAGTCTGTGGAGTCCTGTCAGGAAGCTGCCCTGCAGACCACCTCTTTGTGTTTTCAGTGAATTGTATGGGTGTTAAGGAGTATTGTTTGATTGGAGAGATCATCTTGAATTGAGGGTTTTCTTTCCATTTTTAGCATTTGGTGGGTAAGTGGAGTTGCTGTAGAGTTTAGTCGGGGAATGAAGTAGAATGGTATGGCAGAAACAGGCTGACAGCTTGATGCCCACATTGAAAAGTTTTGTTTTCTGCCTTCCTCCTCTGCTTGCCTGCTGTGCAGTTCAGAAGGAATAAAAGGAGGACAGTGACCTCTGAGTAGGGATTGAATGTGTGGGAATGTGGGAGGTATAGTGAAAAAGAAAATGGAGAGATTTGACTGTTAAAAGTCTCCAAAATCAAATGTTTTTGCAGCTACAGATTTCTAATTTAATCCTAGAAACCAATTAATCTTTATAAACATTTTCAGACATTTTGGGCTCAATAGATCTTCATGAAAATCAGACAAATGGAATCAGAAATTTACAGTTAAATACCAAGGAGCATCTGTTTTAAAGCTTCAATAGTGTTTTCTTTATCTATATTGGGTATGATTAATTTGTACTTATTTATTATAGTGATACAACTGATATTATAGGGTCATGATTTATTCATCATTACATTCCCAGCATCTCGCATATCTTGCAAATAGTAGATATACAATAAATGTTTAAAGAAAGAAAAATAAGAGGAAGGATAGCAAAGGGGAAGGAAGGAAGGAAGAAGGAAGGAAGGAAATTAAATGTAAATGGAAGGGAGGGAGCAATAGTATGAAGGAGGGAGAATAGAAACCTAGGCTAGTGCAAATTTTTAAAACATTGTAAATGACTACAAACAAATTATTTTTCTGCTCAGTCCTAAGGAGACCAAGAGAATTCAAGCACCTGTAATTCAATCTCCAAGTACTTGTGCAGCATAATCTTCTATATTAAAAAGTAATAGTCAGATGTGATTTTCTGATGAGATAACTGATTTGAAAACTTTCTTCTCTTTGATATTCTATTTGACAATAATTTTTAATTTTTAGGAAATTTTTTAAAGATTTATTTTTATTTACGCATTCAAGAACTGGGTGTAGGCCAGAGGTGTGAGAGGTGAGAGGAGTCACTAAAAACAGAGTGGGGAGAGCAGAATAGGAGGATCTACTGAAATACACTGCTGAGGGGAGCAGTGGGTGAGGCAGGAGAGGTATGGTGTGCCATGTGGGTTAGATGCCTGGCAGGGGATTGAACTTGTGCTGCAGTGGCTGCCTATAGTTTGATAGCACTAAGACTCTAGCCCCTGCACCACCAGGGAGACCTCTGTAGGAATTATTAATACATTTTCTAACCAGTGTTTTATAGCTGAAACTATATCCCACAATTTATATTGTTTTTAGTTCACTTAGTTCAATATACTTTTTTTTTTTTTTTGGTGTTAAAAAGAGAACTTTCTAGGTGTTTTGTTTTTGTTTTTGTTTTGTTTTTTTTTTTTTTTGCCCTGTTGCTATCCCTTCCTTCCACCCCCCTCTATCTTAATCAGGAACTTCATTTATTAGTGCTAGTTTTTATAAGTATTTTGCTTTGTCAAATTGTCTGCTAAGCAAATGTACACTCTTTGTCTTTGTAATTTTAACTTGGTTTACTACACATAATAATTTCCTCAAAGTCCTTCCATTCCACTGAAAATGGTAACATTTCATCTTTTCCTATGTCCAAATAGCATTCAATTATGTGGATATATGAAATACTCTTGATCTAATCCTCTATCAGTAGGCGTTTATATTGTTTTCATGTCCTAGTATTATAAATAGTGTTGTAATAAACATTGCAGAGCATATGATTTTTTGAGTTGATTGTTTCATATTCTTCAGATAATTTCCCAAAAAATGGGATCGCTGGCTCATACCATATTTCCACCTTTAGCTTTTTTTTTTTTCACTTTTAGTTTTTTTAAGGTAAATCCAATAACTTTCTGAAATGGCTACAGCAGTTTATAGTCTCACCAACAGTGTAACAGTATTCTCACCAACTCCTGTTCCTCCACACAGCAGTTTATAGTCTCACCAACAGTGTAACAGTATTCTCACCAACTCCTGTTCCTCCACATTCTCTCCAGCACTTGCTTTTGGAGGACTTTTTAATATGTGCCATTCTCAAGGTTGTGAGCTGATAACTCTTTGTGGTTTTGATCTGCATTGACCTGATTCAAAATGCTGATGAACATTTTTCCATGTGTCTGTTAGCCTCTGGATGCCCTCTTTGGTGAGTTGTCCCTTCATATCTGCCTCCCATTTATAAATTGGATAGTTTGTTTTTTATTGTTAAATGGAATAGTTTTGTATATTAACCCTTTATCAGTTGTATAATGTATAAATATTTTCTCCTGTTCAGTAGGATATCTTTTTAATCAATTTATATTCCCCCCATGCATAAACTTTTAAATTTGAGGTAATTCCAATTTATTTTTGCTTTTATTTCCCTCATTAGAGTAGTCAAATCTCCAAAAACATCTTTAAAGTTAATGTCATCAAATGTGTTGCCAATGTTTTCTTCTATGCATTTTATTGTTGCAAGTCTTATATCAAAGTCCTAATTCATTTAGAATTTATTTTTATGCATGGAGTTAGAGTGTGGTCCAGCTTCATCCAACATGGGTGTCCAGTTTTCCAAACACCATTTGTTAAAGAAACTCTTCTTTCTTTGTTATATGGTCCTGGTTCTTTTAGCATGAATTGAATGTTGATATGTTTGTGAATCTTATATCCAGGCTTTCAATTCTCTTCTATTGATCCTTGTATCTATTTTATACTAGTATTTTTGTAATTACAGTTGCATTATAGCATAAAGTCTGGTAATATAATGCTTCTATTTCCTTCTTTCCTCAGGATTCCTTTTGCAATTCAAGACCTTTTATAGCTCCATTTAAATTTGACATTTTTGGTGCGATTTCTTTGAGGAATATTGTTGATGATATTTTAATGAGAATTACAATAAGTTTACTGATTACTTTTGTTAGATTAGTCATTTTGATTATAATAATTTTCCCCAACCAGAAGCATGAACTCTTGTTCTGTCTATTTATGTCGTGATCTATATCCTTTAATAATGTCTTGTAGCGTTCGTTGTATACACACTTCACCCCCTTAGGCTAATTCTTAATTATCTGATTCTTTTTAAAGTGATTATAGATAGAATTATTTTCTTAATTTCTTTGTCTTTTTATTCACCATATATAAAAATGCAACAGATTTTTTAATTTGTCAGTTTTCTATTTATCATATATAATAACTTATTGATGGAGTCTTTAGGGTTTCCTATATATAGTATCAAATAATTTAAAAATAACGATAGTTTTGGGCCTCCCTGGTGACGCAGGTGGTTGAGCGCCGCACTGTGTAGCTGTCCGCAGCCTCTGCAGCGCCGGTTAGATCCCGGCTGACAGCGAGAATCCCACATGGCGAAGCAGACTCCTCCTGTCTTGACCGCTGCTCCCCTCAGCAGTGTATTTCGTCAGTCTGCCGGTTCTGTTTCCGCTCTGTCTCTGGTGAATCCTCTCACCCTCCCGCGCATCTGGCCTGTACCCTAGTTCTTGTATAAATAAATCAATCTTTAAAAAAAAAAATGATAGTATCACTTCTTCACTTTCAAACTGGGTTCCTTTTATTTCCTATTGTTGTCTGATTTGTCTAGCTAAAACTTCTGCTAATATGAAATTAAACAAGTGGTGACAGAGGGCATCCTTATTTTCTTCTTGATCTTAAAGGGAAGACTTTCAGCTTTTCATCATTAAGAACTACATTGATGTAGATTTGTGATATATAAGGTGAACTATATAAGGTGAGGTGGGTTCTTGTTATTTCCATCTTGTTTAAGTTTTTTTTTTTCTTATGTGTGCTGAAACTTAAGTGATTTCTCTGCACATGATATTTTCATGTGATTTTTATCTTTTAATTTGTTAATGTATTATATTAATTGGTTTATATATATTAAGCCATCCTTGCATCCCTGGGATAAATTCTGAGTATCATGATGTATAATCCCTGTAATGTATTGTTGAAGTCACCTTGCTAGTGTTTTGTTGAAGATTTTCATGTTAGTATTCATTAGGGACATTGGTCTGTAGTTTTCTTATGCTGCCTTTATCTGCTTTTGGCATTAGAGCATTATTGGCACCATAAAATGCATTCAAGAACTTTCTCTTTTTTTTGGATTTTTAGAAATAATTTGAGCAAGATGGGCATAAATTCTCCTTAAACCTTTGATAGAATTTACTTGTAAAACTGTCTGGCACTGGTCTTTGTTTTTAGGAAGATTTTTTTATTGCTGTTTCAGTTTCCATGATTGTGATTGATTTATTCAAGTCTGTTTCTTCCTGATTTAAACTTGGTATCCTACATTGTGAAAGAAATTTGTCCATTTTTTCAAGGTCATCAAATTTATTGGCATATAGTTGTTTATGGTATTCTCTTATCATCTGTGCCATCTGTGGTAATTTCTGCTTTTATTTCTAATTCTGTTTACTAATGTTTTCTTTCTTGTTAGCCTAGCTTGAAGTACTGAAACTTTATATCAATCAAGTGCCTGCTTTTCCTAAGTAGAGAATCTTAGAAATGACATTTTATATTAATTGAAAGAAAAAAAATTGTATGTTATTGTTATTATTTTTATTGGAGAAAAGTCTACTTTATTTTCTCGGAACTTAGGGTTTTCAATTGATTTTCCTCACATGTTCCAATAAAAAAATAGACAGGGACTAAACATGGAATGCTTCAGTTTACAATGATTTTATTTTAGAAGTAACAGTCAACTGTGCATGAACTATGAGAATGGAAATCATATGGTATCTTTGTATGAAGCTGTCTGAAAACTTTCCTAGGAAGTCTTGTAGGTGGAAACTTGCAGCTTTGAGATATTTTGGTTTGCAATAGGCTTATATGGGTTTCAAATTAAACCTATCTTAATGATTTCTATTGTGTAGCAAGCAAAGCATGTAAAAGACTTTTAGTAATATAATGACTACTCAACAGATCACACAATACTAAATTGGCTAAGGTAGTTTACTTGAACCAAATTAAGAAGAAATGATTTTTGAATGTGGGTTTAGTTTATACTTTGGGAAAAATATTTGGGAACATTATCACCTATACTGGCTAGTAGTAATTTCAAGAAAATGACAAAAGAGGTTTAAAGAAAGAAAATTTGGGCCTCCCTGGTGGCACAAGGGGTTAAGCACCACACTATGAAGCAATCGTCAACCTCTGAAGCACAAGTTTGATACCAGGCTGGCCAGGGTGCAACCCACATGGCGAGGCATACCTCTCTTGTCTCACTTGCTGCCCCCCTCAGCAGTGTATTTCAGTCAATCTGCCTGTTCTGTTGCCCACTCTGTCTCTGGTGAATCCTCTCACCCCCTGCATGTCTGGCCTGTACCCCAGCTCTTGTATGCAAAATTAAATAAATCTTTAAAAAATTTTAAAAAAAGAAAGAAAATTTGTTAATGGAGACAATATGTCTATTCATCTATGCAGAGGGAAATGAACAAAATAAAGGATAAATATTAGAGTTGGAAAGGGCAGTGGAGATAATTCATGTATAGTTTACCCTTTCATAAGTTAGCAAAATGAGCTCTGGAATACAAATGAGTTGCTAAGCTTAGTCTTTGATGAATAGAGCCAGGAGTTTCTGAATTTTATGTTACTTATCTCTAGTAGGATATCTTAAATTAACACAATGCTAGACATACAGGATTTTAAAAGAAGTATGTGAATTATGAATGATGCTGAGGAAATGCATTTTTCAAACTTAATTCTAGTGGTGGTGGTGGAGAGAGATTGAAAGGAAAAATTGGGGCTATTAAAATATGGGAACAGATGTTAGTTAACCAGACCTATCATGTAGATCATTTTGCAATATATTCACGTATCAAGTCATTATTTTTATACCTGACACTACCATAATGTTATACATAAATTAAATCTCAATTTTAAAAACATGGTTAAAGCAGTAGGTAGATTAAAAATGACTCTAAGGTGAGAATGGGGTGGGGTAGAGTAGAACACAATGGACTATGGGTGCCTTGGTGGTGGGAGAGCTACAGTGACCACATCTGAGGGGAGAAATTCTGTATGTAAAATATTAACAAGGATGTAAGACAATGGTTTTCATTAAATAAATTAACACTACTTTTAGAACTCCTAGCAGTAGATAAGTTAAAATTTTGGCATCCCATAAAAAAAGGCTAACCATAACATAACACTGCATGTTTTTTAATGGCCATATGGTAATTGATAAAATAATAAAGTCCATGGAAATAACATTCAGTTCAGAATATTGGTTACTTCTAAAGGTGACTCAATCTGGGAGGGTAACATTATTTTATCTTAATGATATTTCATTTTTTTAATCTACCTGTATTATTCTTTAAACCTATATATATCTTAAAGATTACACAACAATGTTTTACAAGATTGAGAATCATCTTCAATTTTACATCAGTTGTAGATTTATGCATGCTTCCTCTCACATACATTTCCTTTACCATCCCACTACACAAATACTGGTTTAAGAGACAAAGATATAAGATTGTTAAGTTGCAAAAATTTAATATATCACAGCATGAGCTTAATTTTTGGTTTCTATACCCTCTCTAACCCTGTCTCTCACTTAATTTCTCGCTACCCATTTTTTCCTATCAGATACATTTCCACTTCTGCTTGGGCCTTAACACTCTTAAACCCATATACTCACTATCATATACAAACTCAGATCAGTTTACAATACTTTATATAAACACTGTCATCCTTACCTGCCCTCCTGTCTTCCTTTCTAAATGTTAGGAAGAATTGATTTCACAAAGTTCAGACCTCTTCTAGTATAAACTAGAAGCATTGTAGGAACTTCAGATTTTCTTAGCAAGCAATTTATATCATACTCTCTCCTGGTAATTTCAACATATTGAAAGTTAAGGAAATTGAGAATTTCCAGGTCTGAATGCAAACAGCAGTAGGAAGATTCACAAATGACTATTTCAGTATAACTATTTCATAATCAGGAGTACTAATAGACATATGTTTTATTACCATTGAAATCACCAGAGTCCACTGATTCTTAAATTTCTTTTGAATAAATGTTGTGAAATTGTCGACTACATACTTAGAACGTCACTAAATCCTTTCACCTAATTTAAGACTAGCATTTGCTCCTGTCCTTATCACATCACTCCTGTTATAATTGATCATCTGAGATAAAGAAAAAAAATAAATTCTACATAGGTGCAATCAATTGTTCATTCAGGTTTAATTGTTATAATGACAATTTTGATTCAAAAATATTGTAGGAGTGCTAATAAAGCACTAGGCAAAGATAAAGCCTAGGATACTACATTGCACTCCAGATATGGCATTGCAAGGGTCTGATTTCTCAGGAACACTGTAGGTACATAGTCAGGAATGGAAATGGAGGTCAAGTTTGTATCATAATAGGAAGAATAAACTTAGTTGTCCGCATAAAAATATCACAAAACAGACACCATATCTAATCTCCTATTTTCTCTATCTTTTCTACCAAATCTAGAACTACAGCATGTGCCATGAGGCAAGCAAATACCATATGAAGAGAGGACTAGTTCAAAATCTTAACTATGGCACTACAAAATATGTTCAGTGCCAAGGTCAGATTATATGAATTCTGGAAATTCCCTGGAGTAAATGTTATGCTTTGGGATTAGCCACTTGAAAAGGACTTACAATATTTCAACTTCCCTGATTGGCTTCAATTGATCATAACGAAAAAACTGGAGATGCCCTCATTTCCCCTCTGCTGGTCTTCAAATGACATTTGTATGGAGACAGTTTTCAGTGAAGCATTCTTCTTTTACGATCCCATATTATTTTGGCTCAGCCTGTGGCATCATAAAAGTCATTCCTCAAAACAACTGGTCGCTAAACCACAGAGTCATGGGCTTTCCTGCATTGCCAGTTGGGAGGGGCAGTGAAGAGTTGGCCTAACATGGACTTCTATTGGGATTATATTTGCCAGGTACATTGTATTAAGATAGCAGAGTTCAGCTATATATCTTTTTTTGGCTTGGAGGTTGGGAGCATCATTTAGGGGGCAGTAGGACATGAAAATGAATCCAGTATTGCTCTCAGATTTCTTTGATGTCATCTTAAGCTAGTTTTAAGCAGAAATGATTTTTTAATCAAATTTCATTGATTTGCCATTCATTTATAGAATTATATAATTTGGGGATGAGAACTTTACACTTCAACATGTGCCCATGTTTCACTCACTCTCCACCAAAATTCCCCTTCCATATCCTCTTCTATCCTCTTGGCTGGTGACCACTTTATTTTTCAGAATATAAGTGTTACTTGGCTGTCTTTTCTAGATTATTTTCTTTGGCTTTTTTATAGTTCACAAATGAGTGAAGCCATCTCGTAATTGTCTTACATTATCTGACTGATTTCTCTTAATACAATCAAATATCCATCCATTTTGTCCATAAAGACACTATTTCATCTTTTTTAATGATTGAGTAATACTCCATTGAGAATATATCACAATTTATCCATTTATTTATCGATGGGCTTTAGGTTGATTCCATACATTATGAATAATGCTCAAGCAACAATTATTAGAAAGGGAAGGATGTGGGTGACAATTTAGTCAAGATCCTTGAGTTTCTATGCCAACAGTTTATTGTTCAAATTGTACATGGAAGTACTATGAAGAAATTTCATGAAAATGTCATGAGAAATGATCTAGACTATATGAGACATAGAGTTTTATTTTTTAAATTGATATTTTTTTCTTTGAACGTTTTCTTTCAAATTACCAAATCTTCCCTTCAAGTTTCCTTTTTTCCCCCTATTGATTTGAGTATTATGTATGTATATGTTTGTGTGTGTTTATTGCTCTGTCATTGTGGCTCAACATTAAAACACACACTTTCATTTAGTCTAACAACAATAAAAATATTTATCAGTCCTCACAAAAAGCACATGAAGATGGTGACTATATATATTATCACTATTTTACAAATTAAAAGGACTCAGGGAAGTTGAACAAGTTATTCAAAACACAGAATTTTGTAAAATGCTGGGATCTAATTCTTCTTTAGTTAAAATTTCCAGTCTTTAAAATAATTATATATGTGTTCAGGCAAATATTCCTCTGTATGTTTTGGGAGAGCAGGGTTAATTTGTTTTTCTTCCCAAATGGAGATAGAATTAAGTGGTAAGTAAAATGCCTAAAGAATGGATAATTTGAGAACTATTTTCTTCCCAGTTTCTGTCTGTGAATGTGAAATTTTGTATCTAAATTTATTTTAAATTAACTTTATAACATGAGAATTTCTATGTTGTCATAAAATCTTTTTTTTTTTAAAGGTCTCTCCTCTAGCACACTTCTTCTTTTTTTTTTCTTTTAAGATTTATGTATTTCTTTTACAAGCACTGGGTACAGTCAGAAGCACAGGTGGGTGAGAGAATTCACCAGAGCCAGAGCGGGGAACAGAACAGGCAGACTGATGAATTACACTGCTGAGGGGAGCAGCGGGCACACAGGAGAGGTCTGTGCACCATGTGGGACCCTCGCTGGTAACCGGGGATCGAACTGGCACTGCAGAGGCTGTGGGCAGCTTTGCAGCCCAGTGCTCAATCACTGCGCCACCAGGGGAGGCCCTGTCATAAAATCTTTATAAGCATTATTTTACATAATATTCCTTCAGAGAGTTAAAATACTATTTACCTCTCCATTGTCCTATTCTGCAAATATAAGTAGTTTTAGATTTTTCTTTAGCACAAATAATGATGCAATATTTATCTTAAGTGGTTAATGTTTCTTGTGTATGTTTATTCCCTTAGGATAGATCTACAGAAATGGAATGAATGGGTCAAGGGATATGAGTATTTTAAAAACTATGGTCAAATATACTAAACAATTTTCCTTTGAATTATAAAATAGTGTGAGTTAGCTTTGTTATAGTATCTGCACAATTAAATATAATATATATACATCCTCATATATGTATATTATATATACAGACAGATATACATGTACAATATATTTTTTCTGGCAGTTACAAATTGATACAAAATTACAAATAGTTTTCTAAATATTCCAGTTTAACTAATAGTGCCAAATATTCATTGATAAATGAAACCCATGAGCTATTTCTTGATAATTGAAATGGTAGAAAATGATATTCATAAAAAACAGTTAAAGGACACTGGACCCATGTCAGGGAGGAAGCTGGATTATTAGCCAGAGACCTCTTGAACATCCACGAGACATCACTAACACCCACTCAGAGCAGCTGAGGTCTGGCAAACTACTGAGGCCCCAGACCATGTCAGAGATGGCGCCAGAGCCACCAGAGGCCTCTAGAGACCCTGCCAGCTCCCACCCAGACAAACAGAGGTCTCGGGACCTCCCACAGGACCAAGCAAATGCCTGCCCATCAGGTTTGCAACCTACAAACCTTCTACAGGAGTACTAAGAGGGAAATATATAGCAATACAGGCCCACATCAAGAAACAAGAAAGAGCTCAAATAAACAACCTTCTTTCTCAAGTTATATTATAAAATCACAATAATTAAAACAACCTGGTACTACAACAAAAACAGACAGACCAATAGAGTAGAATTAGAACCCAGAAATAAACCCACATCTGTATGACAAAGGAGCCAAAAACATACTCTGGATAGCCTTCTTAATAAATGGTGTTGGGAAAACTGGATAGCTGCATGCAAAGGAATGAAGCTGGACCACAATCTCACACCAACTCAAAGTGGATCAAAGAGTTGGATGTAAAACCTGAAACCATAAAATACATAGAAGAAAATACAGGCAAAACATTTAATAAATTTAAGCTTTAGTGATGCCTTTAGGGGTTCATCCCAGCAGCATGGAAAACAAGAGGGCATAAGTATCTGGGACTACATCAAACTAAAATGCTTCTTTACAATGAAATAAACCATAACTAAAATGAAATAAACCAACTAAATTAAAATAAACCAACTAAAATAAACCAGCTAAACTGGAATAAACCAACTAAAATGAAATAAGCCAACTAAAATGCTTCTTTACAGTGAAATAAACCATAACTAAAATGAACAGGAGAAAAGATTTGCACAACATACATCTCACAAAGGACTGATACCAGACATAGGGAAAACTTTTAAAACTCTCTAAAAGCAGAATTACCTAATCAATAAATAGACAAAAGAACTGAACAGACACTTCTCCAAAGAAGATACTAAAATGGCCAGCAGACGCACAAAAAAAGTTTACAGTCACTTATTAGAGCAATACAATCAAGACCATGATGAGATACCACCTCACACCAGTGAAAATGATCCATGTTGAAAAGACCAGAAACAAATCCTGACAAGGATGTGGAGAAGAGGGAACCCTCATACACTGCTGGTGGGAATGCAAGCTGGTCCAGCCTTTATGGAAAGCAGTATGGAGGTATTTCCAAACATTAAACTGGACCTGCCATTTGACCAGTAATTTCACTCCTAGGCAGTTATCCAAAAAAATTCAAAAGCACTAATTCAAAAGGAAACATGAACTTCCATGTTTATTGCAGTGCTATTTACTATAGCTGACTATGGAAGCAACCTAAGTGCCCCAGAAGAGATAAGTAGATCAAGAAGTTGTGGTATATACACACACATACACACAAAGGGATATTACCCAGCAATCAAAAAAGATAAACGCATGCCATTTGAAGCAACATGGATAGAGATAGAAGGAAAATGCTAAGTTAAACATGAAAGAAGGAGAAAGATAAATAGTATATGGAGTCACTAATATATGTGGAATATAAGGTAACTAGTCAGACAAAGACAAGCTAAAAAAAACTAACCCTGGGTAGCTGACTACAGAACCAAAGGACCAAGGAGGGCGAGGCCTTTGGGGGAGGAGTGATAACAAAGAGGGAAGGAAGCACAATGGCCTATGGTGGTGGAATATGGGAGTATCGGTGGTGGATGCACTATGGTCTTCATCGCATCTTCAATATATGGACCAACATTTAGAAACTAATGGTCAGAGAATTTAAGAGTCTTGAGCAAGGTGACACAGCTGTAGAGAGGTAGACTTAGTCTAAATCTTCTCACTCCAAGTTATCAGTTCTGCCATGTCACAGATGCATCACATTGTGCTGGAGAACTTAAAGATTAATCAGACATAGACTCCCCAAGAAGATACAGCACACAGGGGAGATAATTGACCATGATCAAAGTATAAATTGAAAGTACTAGAAAAATAGATAATTTACCATGGGAGAATAAACGAGTGAAAACTGATTTCCACCTGGGGTAGAGGTGAACAGGATTTTTGGGATGCCAAGAATTTGAACATTGGATTATATGGGAGGAAAACACAAGCAGGCACAGAGCTTGGGTCAAGGATCAGGGAACAAGTGGCATAGCTAGGCAGGATCTTGAATGGGAGGGATGCATAATATGGGCAGAAAGGTCAGTTGGGGCCAGATTGTGAAGGAACTTGAATTCCAGACTAAGGCATTCAGATTTATTATCGAGACCGTGATCACTGAGCATAGAAGTTTTCTGAGTAGACCATTGGATTGTGGTGCCTGCACTTGTATCCCCCCCTTTTTATCAAATCAAAGATGTATGCACCTGTTTCTTTAGCTGATGTCAGGAAATCCTTTGATATTTCCCCAGTGTACTATTTTCCTTGTTCACCTCAAAAAGGGAAACTGAAGATCCTATTAGCATTTCCAAGAAATGGGCTGTCCCAGGGCAGTGAGCCCTGAGTTCTGCTTGACAAAATAGGTCTGCTTCGAGCAGGGTGTGCACTGCACACATTGATAGCAATGGGAAAAGCAGATTTTTCCATCTGCCAATAATCAAACACATAAAATCACACAGGAATGTACAGTATGCTGGTTTGAACTACATAGGTATTTGCTTCAACCAAAGAGAAAGAGTTGCCCATTTCTGTCCCCTGGTAAGGACATTAGTGAGGAAAGCTTTGATGTTTAAGCAATCATATAATTGACTCTATTGTTGGATTGAGAAGTGCAGGATTAGTTTCAGTATTGAACACTGAACATTTTTAATGGCATTATGAACAAATGGAGGTGTGGTGAAAAAGTGTTAAGCAGATAGATTATTATCTATAAAATATCCTGATTGAAAAGATTATGGACTTTACTTCTCAAAAGGTAGTTAGCTAGTGTTGCTGAATTTAGGTTTTAGGTGCTGTATCTTTGTGACTCAAAAAAACAAATTCTCATATGTGGTAGTCAGAATATTTGATACAAATATTGTTAGAACAAGGTAGATGGAAAGCATTGGGATGATTGCAGATCAACACAACTGTCCTGGGATTTTATGATTAGACTTGGAGCTAATTCATCACCCTTTTACTTCATCCCATACATCTAATGAATTTGCCCAGTTCTATGCATTCATTTTTTGATGAAACTACAACCATTTGTTCTTCCTCCCACTTTTCACCAACTTATTCCAGGACTTTATGGCTTCTTCTTGGATTAGTGTAAGTTTCCCAACTGATTTTTCTGCTATTTGCCTCCTCTTCTGTCCAATCTGTAAACTAACTCCCCTATCTCCCTATTCAACCTTCAATCATTCCAACTGGCAATCTTGAATACTATTTTTGTGGTATTGCTTCTGTTCATACCACCTCATGGGTCTCCATTAGCTACCATACAGTTGGGCATTCAGGATGCTCTTAAGTATACCAAGTGCCTGACATTCCTGTAATGCAGGGTATATCAACATACACAGTGAACTGTGCTGCATTGTTCACATTTTCCTAATTTCACATTTTATCTGACGTATTCTCCCAGGCCCATCCCTGATTAATATACTCTTTCTTTTTTTTTTAAATAATAAATTTTATTTTTATATTCCCCCATACAATTGCAAACGCCCCGTAATATACTCTTTCTTCTAAACTTCCTCTCCATCAGCCTAAATCTCACCTTAGTCTATACTGGTTTCTAAAATTTCAAATACCATTCCAAAGTTATGTCTGAACTCCTTACTCTGGCACTAAATTCTGGATTACCTTATTTTGTTATTTATCCACCTCACATCTGAACATTATTCCCTAAGCAATTTTATGTAGCATGAAGGCAAGGATCATTTGTGGTTCCACTTTTTTTTTTTAAGATTTGTTTATGCATACAAGAGCTGGGGTTCAGGCCAGAGGTCCAGGAGTGGGGTAAGAGGATTCACCAGAGACAGAGTGGGGAACAGAACAGGCGAATTGACGCAGCTGAGGGGAGCTTTGGGTGAGACAGGAGAGGTCTGCTGCACCATGTGGGTAGCTCCCAGGCCACCCAATCGAAATGGTGCTGCAGAGGCTGCAGATAGCTTTATAGTGCTGTGCTTAACCACTTGCAACATCAGGGAGGCCCCTTGCTATGGTTTAAAGTTGAAATTTTTAACCCATAAGATGATGCTGTTAGGAGGTGGGGATTTGGGGAAGTGATATGGCCTAATTTGAAAAATTTCTGTTGTTTATAAGCCACCTAGTCTGTGGTATTTTGTTACAACAGCCTGAATATTCCCATTCAAAGTCTAGATTTCTTAGAAGGATATCAGGTCTTCATCTATTTATAAATAGAAGTCCATATTTTATGGCAAAATATGATTGTTTTCTTCTGATAATATTTTGTCTGGCTAAAATGTGAATAACTGGGTGAGCATAAAAAGCAACTCTACTAATGTAAGGGAAAATTAGATATCACTGAATGATAGGGGAAGCAATTTTTTAGAAAAAATAGTCATAGAATAATGGCAAAACATTAATAAAAGCATGTCATTCAAGAATTATGGTTTTTATTTTCTAATATGAACACATTTCATTATAATTTATAACCAATAACATTTTTTAATTGTTTCTTTAACCATAATTTGATTTTCATTGAAATTTTGGTTCAGATGGGAGCAAAGATAATAAAAGTTTAGGGAAAAACTTGTACATTTAGAATTATATCTTTTAAACCATGTAATAGAATTTTAAGGAAAATAAATTGCCTAGCAGTTCTAAATGAAAACAAGTAAGAGGAAAATGGATATTTTTTTAGCAGGAAGATTTTGGTAGTAGCTAGTATGAGTTTGGGGGAAAAAAAACGGTCTTCTGACTAAGAATGACAATTGCATAATTTTGACACTTTATGGGATTATGATTAAAGAAACTAAGTGAAAGTTGCATCTTCTTTTGGGAATACCTACATGTTCCTTCAATATTAAAGACATTTGCAAAGTGATTATCCTCACAAAAGAGGTTAATACTTAAAACAATTGCCATCTCCCATCTCAAGACTAAAAACAAAGGAACTCATGAGCAAATGAGTTCCAGCACCTGCAGATAACAGGACAAGTGCCCCAGGATAAGGGGCTGTGCTGGAAAAGAAAAGAGAACAGCATTTGGACTGTGACCCCATACCAACTTCAATTCATGCCCAGCACTGGGTCTAGTGCTTGAAAGAGTAGAAGGGGAGCAGAAGGGGAGATGAGGCGCTCAGAGACACTGAGGTTGGGGAGCGGGCCTAGAGGAGAGGGTCATTGTGGACGTCTACCACATAACACTGGTACCCACAATACAGTAAGAATTTTGAATTCCTGAGTTTGCTAGGGGTTGTACATTGGTATCTTACTTTTCCCAGCCCTCTTTTATACCTACTTACCCCTCACTAGTAATAACCTTCAGATTATTTCAACAGTACAAAGAAAACAGTATGAATTATTCCTTTACAACTCAACAAAATTAAAACTGAAGATACAAAAGGCACATCACAAATTCTGTAGCAAAGAAACCTGAGAGGAGTTCTAACCCAGCAGAACTGCAGGATGTGACAGATGATTTCAAGGTGATAGTTGAAACAATTTGGGAACTAAAAAAAAAAGATACAATGACAGAATAAAAAGATATAAAATATGAGGCAGTTACTATTAGAAAAACAGCTAAGAACAAAATTGTAAATATATAAAATATAATTTTTTAAATATATATAAAGTTATATATATTTAAAAAATGTAATTGAGGTCCTGAACAGTAGACAGCAGAACCAATGGAGAGAACTGATGAACTCAAAAACACACGAATAGAATAGTATAGGGAAAAAAAAATCATTAAATGAAAGTAGTGTAAGAGCCCTTTAGGACTATTTAAAAAAATATATCTTTATCATGAGGGTCCCAGAAGGAGGAAAAAAAAGAGAAAGTTATAGAAAATTTGTTTAAAGAACAATTGCTAAAAATCATCACAATCTGGAAAATAAACCATATGTTATGAACCAGGAGGCCCAGAGTTCCAAACAAAATAATCCTAGACAGGAATACTTCATGACACCTTTTAATAAAATTGTTGAAAACCAAATGACAAGAACAGAATGTTAAAAATATCAGGAGAAAAAAAAGGTAACCCTATAAAGGATCACCAATCAAACTGTCAGCAGACTTTTTAGTAGAAATATTACAAGCAGGAAGGGATTGGAAGTGGATATTTAAAGTCCTTAAAAAACAAGACTTCCCACCCAGATTCCTTTACCCTGCAAGATTAACATTCCAAAAAGAAGGGCTAGTGAGAAACTTCACTCACTGCAAAACAAAAACAAAAACAAAAACAAAAAAAAAAAAAAAAAAAAAACGATCTCCTCCCTGCTTTGGTGCTTTGTTCTGTAGTCAACTATCAAGGGTTAGTTTTTCAACCTATCTTTATCTGACTACTTATTTAGTTACCTTATAGTCCACATATTAGTGATACCATGGACTATTTATCTTTCTCCTTTTCCTTAGCATTATCCTTTCAAGATCCATCCATGTTGCCGCAAATGGCATGAGTTTATCTTTTGATTGCTGAGTATATTCCATTGTGTATATATACCACAATTTCTTGATCCACTCTTTTGTTCTGGGGCACTTAGGTTGTTTCCATAGTTTAGCTATAGTAAATAGCACTGCAATAAACATGAGCGTTCATGTTTCCTTTTGAATTAGAGTTTTTGAATTTTTCAAATAAATGCCTAGGAATGGAGTCACTGGGTTGAATGGCAGATCCATAGTTCTTTCCATGAAGGCTGGACCAGTCTGCATTCACACCAGCAATGTTTGAAGGTTCTCTTTTCTCTACATGCTCACCAGGACTTGTTTCTGTTTGTTTTTTCACTATGGGTTATTCTTTCAGGTGTGAGATGATATCTCATCGACAGGACTTGATTTGCATTTCTCAATAGGTGATTGTGAACATTTTTTCATGTGCCTGCTGGTGGGTTTAATATCTTCTTTGGAAAAGTGCTTTAGTTCTGCCCATTTTTTATTAGCTTATTTGTTTTGTAGAGTTTTATGAGTTCTTTCTATATCTTTGATCTCAGTCCTTTGTCAGATGTATGGTGTGCAAATATCTTCTCCCATTTAGTTGGGTCTCTTTTTATTTTAAGTTATGGTTTCTTTTGCTGGTACAAGATACATTTCTTGTTTATATCAAAATATATTTTGAGGGCACAGATCTTAATTTTAATGACATATTATTTTTCAGTCTGTCTGCCTTTGCTTGGGCTGTTTCTTCTGTTGAGAACTCCCATTTCTCTTCAAACTATCTGTGAAAATCCCATTCATCGGTCAAAAATCACAATTTGATATCTGCTTCAAGATTTTTCTAACTTCCACCAATTTGAGAAAGCTGATATTTTGTTCTCTAAACTTCTGTAGTAGGTATTTATATTTCTCACATAGAACCTCCTTTTGCCTTCAATTTTAGTGCTAGAAGTTCATGAGACACACGTAAGATAAATTCCTTCAGAGTAGAGACCACACTTTTTAAAAGTCTTGTCTTACCCCAAATTGTTTTTTCAAGGTGTCCTCTGTATACATCTTGCATAAGAATCATTTGGGGGAATTTGTTAAAAACCCAGGTTACTGGTACCCTCTTTAGCATTGCTGAATTAAATCTGAGGCGGCAGGTCCAATAACTCATATTTTAAATCAGCATCTTAAGTGAGTCTTGTGTTCAGTAACATTCAAGAATCTGTCTTTTGATTCTCAACTGGATAATTTTTCCCATGAGGGAACATTTGGCAACATCTGAAAACATTTTCACTCATCAAAACTGGGACAAGAGCAGGTGCTATTGGTATCTGGGAGGTAGAGTCCAGAGATACTACTCAACATTCTACAAGGCACTGGACAGTTCCCAGTGAAAAAAATAGCCAGTGGTGCTGAGTTTGAGAAACACTGGCATAAAGCATGTGCATGAGCATGACCAATAAATGTTTCTTGAGTAAGCGAGTTGTGAAGTGTCTTGAGAAATTTAAAGCTGAGTGGGCTTAATGAGGGGTCAGATGCATTCTTTCTAGAACATGTCTAGTGGGACTGCTTCCCAACTTTGTATCTGTCTAGGTGTGTGGGGTTAAAACCTTATGGGGTCAAAAATCCACTCATTCATTGACTATAAATCACACTTAGCAACATTTAATAAGAGTAGCAAACTTTTCTTTTAAAAAAAATGATTACATTAGGGCGTCCCCGGGTGGCGCAGCAGTTGAGCGCTGGATTGTGAGGCTGCCCGCAGCCTCTGCAGTGCCAGTTCAATCCCGGCCACCGGCAAGGGTCCCACAAAAAAAAAAAAAAAATTACATTATAGTAATTTTCTCTTTTTAGTTTTTCATATGGTTTCTGAAATTTTAAAATTACCTGAAATGTATTCACTTAGGTGATCCCAGAATTCCTGGTATAGGAGGTAGCATGACTACAAACTCAAAGTAGTTCCATGGTTTGTGGGCAGCTGTGCATTGAATCAATATCTTCCTTAGGATAAGAATCAATTTTTTCCATACACAAACCATAAAGTCACAATTCCTTTCAAATACTTCTTTTGACATCTTTGGTCCTCCTTTTGAAAATGTAGTCTTCTGAGATGAATAGCACATGCTTGCAATGTGTCTTTTTTTAATTGCTGAACTTAAGTGAATCATCCATCATAACAATATAGTATTCCCTCTGTGTGGAGAGAGGATGTATATAGATTGTCTACACATAGAAGTCAACAGCTCATTCTCACAGTGAGTCAGTTTGAATAGCCAAATAAAATTTCAGGCAATGTTGCATGAATATAATAAAGAAAGCATTTGTTTCATAAGAATAAGCTCTTAGAGATTATACATGCATGTATAAACATATATACACATAATTCTATAATACTGACACTAAAGATTAAAAAATTTAAAAATTTGGAAAGATTCATTTCTGATCCTTTTGCCACAATTTCCCTCTTGATTTTTGTTTGGGTTAAAAGTCCCCAATTTTACTGTTTTTTGTTGAAGAGAATGAAGATTCAATTATAATTTTCCTATTAAAATAAATTCTTATTAAAATATATTTATACAGAAGTTTTTTAGTATATGACCAAAATATTACAACACATTATGAATTCCTCCAGAAGTTCTGTGAAGAATTTGGACACAGGCTATGTTATTTTCCTCCTCTTTTTTTTTTTTAAATATTTGAGAAATTCAGTTCTAGTCTGTTCAGGTCAGAAGTAAAAATGAGTTTAAAAGACTGGAAAGTATTTAATAGCATATAAAAACATTTTTCTTGGGTGGTCTCCCAATAACTCATTTTATTTTCCTCCTCCTTATCACCTATATTTTCAAATATATCCAATATCAGACAAGTGAACTAAGGGGAAATAAGTTCTTTAAAAATCTAGCTAAAGAGAAAGGAGAATACAAAGGCTAATTAAAATAAGGGTGTTTTATGCTTTCTCTTCAGCCTTTAGTACAAGGCTAACTTTCACTGCTGTCTAATAAAATGAACCAAAAGTGAAAAGTTCAAATATTAGACTTTCCTGTGGAGCTGGTTTCATGAGGTCCTGAGAGCCAACATCAGCGGAGTGACAGAAGGGCGTTCATGTTTCTGTCTCGTCTGTGGTGGACTGCTGAGATGGCTACTTTAGGCAAATAAAACTCTCCAAACCAAAATTTAACCTGAGCCTCAGAAGTTCAGTGACCTAAGGTGAAAGACCGTGCTTCATTTCTCCACTGACTTCCTCTGCTTTTCACCGAACCCTCTCCCCAAATTGCCTCCTTAAAGCTAAACAAACAAAAACAGCAAAACACCAGACTTCTCAACAAAAGGCATTTTGTTTTCTACCCAACTGTTGTGTATAATATATGAAAGTCGCAGTCATGGCAGAAGGAAACTTACATTAAATTAACATTCCCCAAAACAACTTAAAATCAATGGATGTGTTTTCCTCCAGAGCAATCCATAATTACCTTGGCTTCAGCACAGCAGAAAATAACAGAGTATCATAGACAGTTTTTTGAGTTGACTATAGTTCAGATCAAGGTCCACATATGCTATAAATCTCTGTAATGGCAAGTAACTATCAGGGACCTACCAAGTCATTTAGCAATTTAAGTGATTCACGCATGAGGCATGTACGAGGAACTTCCAAGTAGAATGGAACAAGTGTTTGTTTTTCATGGCATACCCTGAAATGACCAGTAGACAATGTTAAAGCAAACAATTTTGAGATTTAAGCCTGTGTCTGTAGAATAGGGCTGCCAGGTAAATGACAGGGCACCCAGTTAAATTTGAATTAAGGTAAGCATTATAATGCTTATCTTATATTTTTATTATATTTTTCATTATAATTTCTGCATGTAATAGAATATATATATAGTATGCATACTACATACTATATAATTTCTCTAGATTACATAAGTATGTCTCAAATATTATATAGTACATACATGAACTAAAAATCACTTTTTATCTGGAATTCAAAATGGTTTTAGAAGGCTTAAAATGTATTTTTAAAAGTTGATGCTGAGTTACTGCTCCATCTCAGAAAAACTCCAGAGGTGTTAGGGGCCACTCAAACATGTTATACCAATAAAAATGCACAGCAAACTACCTAAGCTAGGCAAGGCTGAAAGCTGCTGCCTGACTTTCAGCATGCTGCAGCGCTGTTCCCAAGACTGCTAGGCCTGTCAAGAAAATCTGTGGAACAGTCACCTCACAGTTACAAAAGGGCCATTCCTGGGCTGCTCTTACTCAAGAAAAGGATGGAGGCATGTTAATGCAAGATTTCTTTTTGAAGATAAGCTAAAATGAAAATCTCTAAGAGAAAATATCTTCCTTAAAGATACAAAATGAAAATCTATGGGATGTAGCAGAACTGTATACATATTATCTGTGACTTTTGTGGACATTTACCTGAATTCCCCTTGGGAATTGTGGGTTCTTTATAACCAGCTTCTCTGGAAGTCCCTCTTGGTCATGTAACTGGCCCATGAGTTCCACAGTCACAGGCCTTCGGAATGTGGTTAGCAGGACAGAGCCTTCACTGCGTCTGTCCAGAGCTCTCGGAGCAGCTAGTTTCCTGGAGAATTCAATGGTGTCTTTTAATGTGGGCCTTCCTGGATCATCCACAATGATGACAGCCCTGATGAAACCCAGAAAAGGCTCCTTCTAGCAGCTCACTGAACATGTACTGAGAAAGGTTTCAGACCGTGAGGGATGCACTAGGCAAGCAAAGTGTGCACGCAGCTGCTTTCGACAGAGTGGCTTGTGGTTCAGTTCGCTTTGGAATCTCTGCTGGGGCTCGTGTCTGCAGCAGGTAAAGCCAAAGCTCTCATCCTTATGAATAAAGACTTTGCCTGCCTTCCCATATTTCTCAAATAGTTTTCTCGTTTCCTCCTCAGTGATGCCAGAAGGAACACTACCCACAAAGATCCGGCTACCTTGGGTGAAGGTTTTTTCTCTTGGTTTCCTAAAACTCTCAGGTCAATGGTCCAATGTACATTTTTGCTGCCGGCTTGTTGCCCATTTGCAGGTTATTGGTGGGAGCGGTGGTTGCTGCTGCTGGTGATGTTGATGATGTTCCCTTGGAGTATGGTTTTGCTTCTCCAAGTGAACAGTTTTATTGCTCTGCATTTTTGTACCCCTCCACCTACTGTTCTCTCGGAGTCTGAAATTCAAATTTAACTACATGTTCTGTATTTTAAGTTTTATTTGCTAAGTCTGGCAACACTAAGAAGACATTTTTAAACTTCAATTTTAAAAATCCTGTTACATAGCACTAAAATAATTGGACCTATATATTACATACACATAAATGCACATATATTTAAATTTTAAAAACTGTACAGTATAAGGAATATGAGAAATTGAATGCCTGTTCTATGCTAAAAGCCACAATCTGTGCAAAGATAGCTGATGAGTAATAATAAAGAAAAAGTGATGGGGTTTTCCTAAATCCGAGCCATGCTTAACACATTTTTTACACAGATTGGCTCTCTTGGTGCATAATGCTGACATTTTGGGTCATTGGCAGGCAGAAATTTTTTGAGGGAATTTGATATTGAGTTTACGTTTACTGTAATCATAGGCATTAGCTAGTTGATCTAAAATTGACCAAAGCAGAATCATTTGGTATCTGCAACTTAATAGTTGTTCTTAGAAGATAACATTCTATTTGTGTGGTTTTTAAATAATCAAGTGTTATGGTTAACAAAGATTTTGCTTTAAATATCAGCTCGACCATATGTCAGTTTCATGAATTGGACAGGTTATTGACTCTCTCTAAATCTGTTTCTTCTTTTATAAATGGATAAAACTCTCCCTGTTAGTGAATTGTAGACATATTATGTATTTAATGAGCTGATGTAATTAGAACAGTAACAGACACTTATTGTTAAGCTATGAATTCCCTAGACCCCAGGTCCCATTCTGTCCAGTTTATGTGATAGGATCATCACCAAGCACAGTGCTTGAGACACAGAATGATCTAGCATTTTTATAGAATATTATTTCTATAAATAACCACAGTAAGTGGTCCTACTAAATCCCTAAGTACCTGATGAACCAAGACCTTTAATATTTTAAAAGAGAGAATAGGTTTTTATTGGTTGCAGAGGTGTTGATTTTCAGGAGGTATAGAAGAATGTTTTTAAACAGATACATATTTAATTTTGGAAATCTACCAGTAACACTTTTGAGTTACTCCTCTATAAAATAAGCACTCACAGGGTGTTACTGTGATGTCATCTGAAACCTGAATGTAGATGCTACAAATTGAGATATTTTGTACTTGTTCACTAACGAAAAGCAAATGTATTTTTTCTGTATTTCACTGTGCCTTTGCAAAATTAGTATAATGAATATATACACAAAAATTTTGATTGAATCATAGACATGCCTCATATAGTGTTAAATAATGTATGACTCCGGAAATAGTCCATTAACAGCTACTATTCTTTCTAGGCCCATGAGTTGAGCAGGGTTGTGCCTGCTCTCGGAAAAAACAAATATTCCAACCTATAATTTTATGAGGACAGAAGGTATGGGGAAGAGAGGACCCGCTACTCTGTGGTTGAGTCATAACGCAAAGCTCAGAGATAGGGAAATAACCAAAATACAAACACAATGGAGGTGAAAGCTGATGGAGTTTAATTCTGGTAACTGTTGTTGGGAGCTATTTGGTATTTTAATTGATGACGCTCAAGTTGTGCTCAATTCCTATGAAACATATTTTCTCTGTGAGTTATGTGATACACCGAAAGCTGTGTTTCTGTTGCACCTTTAGTGTTCAGTGAAGTGTTATGAAACACTGTTATAACATCCTACATTTGCAAAACTAGCCAAGGGATTTATGTTCCTGCTTGGAGGAAACTGGGGTGAGGAGGGGAGCAACCCAGAGAGAATGAAATGATGAGATGATGTGATATGACCTGCAAAGACACTGGAGCAAAGGTTGAGTGCCAAGAGAGATGGTAGAACTGAACAGAGACCACAAGGTTGGATTTGTGGAACATTTAAGGATTCCTCAGAGATTTCCGGAAATCACTTGAGAAATGGAACACAGCATAAGAGTGGGCTCCCTGAAACTGATTTGGATATTTAAAAGAAATATAACCTTATTTTGCAGTACATGTTAGGTAGATCTAGGGACACATTTATTGCATTATGTTTATCATGGCAGCCAGCAAGTTTAGAACTGAAAGTGCTGCTTAATTGTAATAATAATCTGGAATTCCTGAAAGCATTAGAAGCTACCAGAGAGGAAAATCCTTCTCTCTTCTTAAATGGTTTATGATCACTCTTTTAATCTTTAATATTTAAGAAATTTTTGTTGTTTGTGTATGTTGAGAGGATCTGATGTGTGCATAAGCTAGGATTTAGATATGCTGTGGAAAATGCAACAACAAAGAGACAGCCTGCCAGGAGTCTCCTCCCATGAGTAACTAGGGAAGCTCCTGAAGAAGATGGAACCATTCACATACTTGGTCCCAAAATAAAAAAACAGAATTGGAGGGGAAAATTGACATTGTCACTTGGCTTGTCACTGGTTATGTGTCCATGGACATGTGTCTACTCTTCAGGGAAGAGTTGTAAGTAAAATCAAAATGAAATTTTGTTTTATTAAAACTGCCTGGGAATTTTATGGGGACAGCACCTGAGAGGAAAAAGCATACATTGTCTAAAAAAGGAAAAATGATATGTGTGTCTGTGTGTGTGTGTGCGTGCGTGCGTGTGTGTGCGTGAGAGAGAGAGAAAGCGTGAGAGAGAGAGAGAAAAAAAGAAGGATGCAAGCTCCACCTGGAGAAAAGCAGTACTGCTCTAGTTCTCTCACAAGAAATGTTAGGTCTCCCTACCTTTGGTCCATCAAGGGTTCTGCAAACATTCACTAGTGTCTGTTGGGCGACAGTGGCATTTGTGGGACATGCTTTGGAGTATGGTAGCAGAATTTAATGGGTGAGGAAGGAACAGCTATGAAAAGCAGCAATAGCGGTGCCTGGTGTGCCAGGAAACAACAGTGGGTCTGGCAAATGGAGAAATTCTCAGTGTGAGAAGTAGCAAGACTCTCTCCTTGGTTAAAGGTTAGTCACCTTCCTCTAAACCCTCTAGACCTGAACTTTGGCACCTGTCCTTTTAAGTCTGCAACAAGCAGCAATAAGAAGACTCTTGCTGAGTCAGTTTTATAAGTTTCTCCACTCTCAATATCTGATCACCTGCATCATCCTCCATACTTGGCATCTGATTACCCTGGCTGTCTTTAGCAAGAATCCTGTCAAATTGGTCAATCAGAATCCTCCTTTACTCTTGTAACTCTGCATCTACTCTGACCTTCCTCTGCTCCGTGGCTATAAATCCCTACTTGTCCATGTTGTATTTGGAATTGGGCCCAGTTCTATACTGAGGTCTCTTTTCCTCTATTGCAATGATCCTGCATAAAATCTGCTTTCACAACTTTTCTTGCTGGCTCTGGTTTTCTTCAAGAGAAGCAGTACTCGGTAGATCTTGACACAAGTAGGCTTTGGCAGAACCCTGCACAAAGGATGATGGTACCTGGAAATGTTAGTGTTAGCCCTGATCAGCAGCACCCTAAAAAGGCAGCCATGTGTTCTTAGTTTACAATGAGTCAGCTTTCTGCAGAATTGGGACACACATAGGAGACTTCCCCTGATGAGTTTCAGAATACTTGGGGAGAGAATCTTTCCAGGAAATTAGAACAAGAGCCAAAGAAACAGATTACAATTAACTCTCATAGGATCAGTAGTATTAATTATAATATCTTGTATGGTTTTAAATATTAATATTCTTATTTTACAGGTAAGAAAAACTGATGCTTAGAAAAGATAATTCACCTTGTAAAGGGCAGAGTTGGGACAGGAAATATGTGTTCTGATAATTTTCAGTGCTCATTCTACTATAGTACAGCTGTCTGTCCCTCATTTAATGCCCACACCCCATTTAAAAATTAGATGATGTATGAGTTAATGCATTTCTCATTTTTCTATGTCAATGTATTTCATATCTTTCTGAAATTCACTCATTAAAATTTTAAATTAAATTTATTCATTAAAATGCACTGAATTTTATTAAACAGATGCCTCCCCTCATCTTTATTTGAAGAGAAATTTACTAAATTTAAAATTAGGATATAAATTCTAAAAACCTGGCAAGAAGTGAGAAGATATGTCACTTTAAATATGCAACTGGAAACTTTAAGAAAACATAGCTTTAAAAATCTATCCTTGGAAAGGTCATTCAAGCTAGATGGTGACAGGGTCAAATGTATGGGTCTTATCAGGTCTGTATGGGAAAATTCAGCAGGCGTCCCATTCAATCTGCAAACAGAGGGACCCAAAACCAGAAACTGGAAGTTTGCCAGTGGCTGAGGTGGGTGAATGCCAGAGGGGTAGCCAAGAGAACAAGTCAAGGATTAGGACATTGCCAAAGCAGCAGAGGTAACTGCAGACAAGAACATAGGAAGCTGTTCCTAAGGCTCTGTCTCCATTGCTCTGGACAGTGTCTCTCTTCAGCCTTGAAAAACCTTATGTAACACTCCAAGCACGAGCTCACTAGAATCTTAAAGGTAATTTTCTACACTTGACACCATATAACCCTAGTTTAATTTCATACTCTGTAGTATACCAAATTTGGGGCGGGGGACACTGAGGAAAATAGGCATCTGAGTTATCCAGATTGTTATTATACTGTACAGTCATGCTTCTAGTCAATTTCTTGAGAGCTGTCCATCCATGTCCCTGACACACTGCTTTGGCACTGAAGGGAACTTGACAAACTCTGCCAAATATATGCGGGTTTCCAAGATATTGTTTTAGAAGCAGCAGTGAGATTCCAGATAGAGAATGGAATTAAAAGTTTTTACAGACCAGTTAACCTGCAGCATAGCATGCCTACTTTAAGCCTGGGGGAAGCCATAGAAGGAATGTCTTGCTAATAACCTCAGAAATTGAAAGGTTGGTAGTGATTTACTCAGCTTTTATTTTTTTTTTAAATTTAAATAATAAATTTTATTTTTATATTCCCCCATACAATTGCAAACGCCCCATTCTGACCCCAATCCCTCCCCTCCCGCCCCCCACCCCCCAAAAAATGTCTCTGGTTCATAGTTTTTTGTTGATTTTGATTTTCACTTTTTTTTTTTTTTTTGATGAGAAAATTTCATGTTACTATTACAGAAAATTCCTTTGCACTCTGTGTTCCCAGCCAATTTGGTCTGCTGATTATTTCATAATGGATACTCGTTTGACATCACATAAGCTTTCTTCTTCCAGCCAATGCTTCTGTCTTGAACATCATAGATCTGTTAAATACCTAAGTCCCCTCCCCTGGAATTCTGTATCTGTCTCCTTTCTAGAGATGCATGGAAAAAACAGTGATAACAGAGAGAAGCTCTTTATGTTTGTCCTTTCACAGGAAATTGTCCTCATCCTGTGAATTAGAGAGAATAATTCTCTGTTCTTCTCCTGCCCACATTTTCAACCTCCAGCCTACACTTTCTTTTTTTTTTTTTTTATAAATTTTATTGTTATATTCCCCATACAATTGCAGCCCCCCCCATTCTGACCCCAATCCCTCCCCTCCCGCCCCCGCCCCCCTAAAAGTGTCTCTGGTTCATAGTTTTTTGTTGATTTTGATTTTCACTTTCTTATAGTTATTCATTTTCCTGGTCCCTTATTTAAGTTTTCTAGATTCCTGCTATGAGTGAGACCATCCGGTATTTTTCTTTTTCTTTTTGGCTTATTTCGCTGAGCATGATCCCTTCCAACGCCATCCATGTTGCTGCAAATTGCATGTGTTTATCTTTTTTGAATGCTGGATTTACTCAGCTTTTAAATGCTCAGGTAAAGGGATATGTCATTGGGATTGCTAGAAATGGCCTGCCCCTCTCAGGGATACAATGGCATCTTAGCATCTGTGAATATCAATACTGTAGTTGGGGGTTTATGGCTTTGAACTTGTGTTTTGAGAATCCATGAAAAATAACACGTATGTTTTCTTTTACCCAGAGCTATTTTATTTGACTCCACATAGAGGATTCTCAGGACAAAAATTCTCACAATATTCTGAATAACTGAACATTTAGGCTTTATTTACTTTTTCAAAAAAAAAAAAACAAAAACAAAACCCGGGTTCTTTGAATTCAAAAAATGGGTAGAAGTGGGGTATAAATGGCAGAAGTGAATGTTCTGCTCTAAGATTGCAGTGGGTACCTTCTAGACCAATTGTCTTCAGATTGGTAGGTGGCAGGGAGTATGGTTGTAGATGAAACAGAAGAAAATGAAAAGATAGATATCTTTAGGAGAAGCAGGTATTAGTCTTTTCAAAATCTTCCTGCTGTATCTTACTTCTGTCATTGTCTTGGAGTCATGCTCTTATTTTCCCAATTTAAATCATCTTTTGCATCACTAACCAAATAAACATTGGGATCTTGAATCATTTTCCCTGTAATTTCCATCCCTAAAACTTGCTCTAGGTGAAAATTCATCCCAGAAGCCTCTTAAAATACTTGCATCAAAAACAATGGGATTTAATAGAAAAAAATACACAAAAAATATAAAGAGAAAGGCAAGGCTTTCTCAACCATTCTGTGCAGAAAGAACATGCTCATTTCATTTCTTGTACAATCTTGCACATATTGGAAGTAAAGAGTAATAGGCATTTAATGGTGTTAAAGCAAGGAGAGAGATTTCACTTTAGCAAGTGGCTCACTCAAAGAGTCTACCTCTTGTTTGTTTATGACTTGCTGGGTCAGTAGATTTGGGGGGCATGGTCCAAAATGGGGCAACTGGTGGAGGTACAATTTTCAAGACTGAAATTCCTTTCTTCTCTCTTCTGTGTGTCACAGTGCTTTCAATTTTAGGAGGTATCAGAAAACTGCCAACACATTTTAAATAATAATTTACCTACATGCTGATTATTTCCAGGCCTCTGGAAGTTTTTGAGTCTTTGAGTTGTTGGGAGTTTTCTGAACTGCACATTTTTATTATGCTTTTAATATTAAAGTTATAATTAAAAATCATAATTTTGACATGTGATAACCTTCTTAGAGATATTCAAATATCTTCTTTGGCTGCACAACACTATATTTTTCCAACTCACCATCAGTATGTTTCTTTCTTTTTTTTTTTTTTAAATAGAGGCATGTTTTTATTTATTTATTTTATTTGTTTGTTTGTTTTGTTTATACATGCACTGGGTACAGTCAGAAGCGCGGGAGGGTGAGAGAATTCACCAGAGCCAGAGCGGGGAGCAGAGCAGGCAGAAGGACCGAGGTACACTGCTGAGGGGAGCAGCGGGCGGCAGGAGAGGTCTGCGCGCCATGTGGGACCCTTTTCCGGTGGCCGGGGAGCACCCGGGGATCGAACCGGCGCCGCAGAGGCTGCGTGCAGCTTCGCAACCCAGCGCTCAACCGCTGCGCCACCGGGGAGGCCCTCTTTCTTTTTTCTTTTTTCTTTTTTCTTTTCTCAACAGTCATGCTATTGAGGTCACAAGTAAGCAGCATTTTTCACTATTTTCCTTCTAGTCATGTTATATAGACATATTTTATTGTGATTTTCTTTATTTAGCTTGTGATTTGTCTTATTCACTTTTTCATCTCTCACTTATAACAACATTATGTACAGTATCCAAATTTTACATAAAATACAATTAATGAGTGAATTTTTAATAATGATGATATTTAGTTTTATACTTGCAACTTTATAATCAAATGTATTGACAAATTGCTTATAGATAATTTTATAACTTCAACAGTATACCTTTTAGTTTGTTTTACTTGAATTCACATTTATGTTTTATCTAGTTTTAAACAGAAAGAATCATTGTTTGACTGTCAGGAATATTTGATTTTTTTTCTGGAAAAGTGAGTACTTTAAGTGTAGTATAGGACAGACATTGAATAAGTGGCTCCAAATTAAGTCATATTTGATCCCTGTCACTGCTAAGATATCTTATACAATTATGGAGTTTGAGCTCTAAAAGAGAATTGATTAACAGCACATGGAATCACTCATATCTCATGCCTTTATTGCTCAAAATTGAGTTGATGATTTACTAGAGAAGCTCAGCAGACACTGAGAAAACCAGAGTGTCCTGAGATATTAATTCTAGTGGCTTACAATGTCATCCTACTATAGAAGGGACGAGACACACACACAAAACCAAATATGAGCAAAATGAGCCAAGCACTGTTTTCTTTGTTAAAGACTTCTAGCAAATTTGCCTCATAGTGAAAGGGAAAAATTCAACTACCCAGGGGTTTTTTGTGCCTGTCTTTTATTCTTCAGTGGCCACAAACAGGTATCTTGGAGATTTCAGGATAGTGCTTAGGCATTTGGGTCAAGATTTCACCCTCTGAGAAACATGGTAATATGTGCTGGGAACCATAAGAGATTAGAGGCAAATAACCTTAGGGTACATTGACACAACTACAACCAGGGGTCTAGCTGAGAAGACACAGGATGATCCAGTGGACTTTAAACCTTGATTTTTTGTTTGTTTGTTTACTTAAAATTGTATTTTATTGTGTTTAATAAATCTATGGTTAATGGGTTTTTGAACCAAAATTGAATATTCTCATCATTTGTGTGTGCTTTTTATAAAATCATCCAACAAATATTTAGTTTTTCATTTGGATCTAGGAAATTCAGTATAGAGTATCAACCTTAGGAATTACTTAAAATACCTACATAGCTAAAGCATACACAATTCAGGAATGAGATATTACAAACCAATAGATGCTTTTTTTTCTTTTTTGTTAGCACTTTAAAGTTTTAATATTATAGCATATGTTTAAGAGAGATATCCAGTCATCAGTTACCTGGTATTTGGTGCATTGTTCTCCACCCAGGGATCATTAAAGCCATGTTTAAGTATAATAGTAGTAAATGTATAAGTAATGTATAAGTAAATGTATAAGTAAATGTATAAGTAAACGTATAAGTTTAAGTATAATAGTAGTAAATTAGCAAAGCCTTTTTGGAGGAAATGGCTTTGACCTATTAAATCTTCAGGATTCCTTTGCAGTTCTATTTTTAATTTGTTCAGTGAAACTCATTGATCCTGTTTCCTGGATCTCTCATTGAAGACCAGTTCCCAGCACAGTTCTGTGGATGTCAAACCAGTGTGCTACAACTTTAAAAATCTGCATTTTCAAAAGGGAGGAACACATATGTTCTTCAGAAATATTACCAGGAATGAGCGTTCACAATTGAACATTAAATTTTTGAATAGTTTTCTCATATTTTATACTTCCTATGCATTAAAGCATAATACTTGCTCATTTATACTTCAAATCCTCTCAAAATTCGGTACATAGAAATTTTAATGATGTGCTATTTCACACCTATATATTTCCTTCTTGGAAAAAGATACCATAGAAAACAAATGCATTTATCATTGCAAAAAGCAGTAGCAGATGCAGCACAGAAAGAATAAACATTTAACTTTGATAGCAAAAATATAAAGATTTTAAGTTGAATAAAACACTAGAAATGAGATTGGGGAACCTGGGTTCTGTTCTATGTTGTGTTCCTAATTCTAGTCCCTTCTACTCACCCAGATGTTTTCAGAACCTGTGAAACACTTTCTGGTTTTCTACTAGAGCTCTCCTGGGCAGAGCAGAAATGAGGAAAAGGGCTCATAACGTGGAATTCACCTTCCAAGTATTGTATTCCTCGTCTACCAAGATATAAGTGGTCGAATCCATTAAGAAAATCAGGCAGCCTGCAATTATATCTAATATCTCATATTTTGATCCAAACTGCTATATATAATTGGACAAACTATTATTGAAGCGTCTATTTTGTTGCAACTGGATTTACTAGTATTAACATCATAATAACAGTAATACCAGCAAGTATTTGTTTAGTGCTTCTTATAATGTGCCATTTCCCACGTATTATCTTACTTCCAAAATGACCCAAAAAGTTAGATGCTGTAATTATCCCCTTTTAAGAAAGATTTAAGTATAAAATGTATTTTACTATAAAACTTGCTTATTAACAGTCAATCCTTTTAATGTTTGAGTAATTATTCCAATATACATATTCAGGCAGGCTGTATAGAACACCACTAAAAAACTAGAACTCTGATAACTTGTTTTAAAAGTAATGAAATTCTCATTTTCAGACAAAAGTGGTGAACACAATATGTATAAGTCACAATAAACCTAGGAAAAATAGATAAATCAATATTGTCATAGATTCCAAAATGTATGTCGAATAGACATCAGTTCAAATTATGACTTTTAGTGTCTGTCTCTCTGTTCTCTCTTTCAAAGAATATATAATTAATATAAGGATATATATCCACATATATCCCTGAATACTAATTTTTTTAAGATTTATTTTTATTTATACACAGAAGAACTGGGGTGTAGGTCAGCGATGCAGGGGGTGAGAGGATTCACCAGAGACAGAATGGGGAGCAGAACAGGCAGATTTACTCAAGTACACTGCTGAAGGGAGCAGCAGGCAAGACAGGAAAGGTCTGTTGCACCTTCTGGGTTAGCTCCCTGGCCAGAATCAAACTCATGCCACAATGGCTGGCGATAGCTTGATAGCACTGTGACTTTAACGCCCGTGCCACCAGGGAGGTCCTCCCTGAATACTAATTAATGTTCCTAAGCCTCAATTTCTACATACATAAAAGGAAGATGATAATATGTATCATAGTGTGTTTTATAAATTAAATTTGATAATATAAGGAAAATATTAACATATGACATGATAAATTATTTTCTATTTCCTTCAATCTCCTAATGATAAAGCATCTAGTAATACCAAGCATCTATGGATATTAATCTTTAAAAATGTCAGGTGGGTTCAATATGGCAATTTTGTAATTCACTCATTACCAGAAAACAGGAACAATTTCTTAATAGATACTGAGGGTTATAAGAGTACTGTGAGATATGGAATATTTCTATATAGCAAAAGAAGTGATATGTATAACATATCGGCTATAAGATGACATGTATGAGTATATTGACACAGTAAAGTGCTGAGTATATGCAATAAGAAAGCAAGATGATATACAAGGTACTATCATGTTTCCCAGAGATTAAAAAGAAATTGAAGGAGATAAAGATCATTAAACCCTGAGGCTTTTAGGGAACCGTGAAGATACTTGTGTATATATGGGCAGAAGAAGAGAGGGGTATCTAGACAAGGGAAATATTTGAATTAAGTTATAAAAATAAGGCGGGTGTGTGTGTGTGTGTGTGTGTCTGTCACTTCCAAGCCTTGAGAGCTGAGACAGTCACCCTTTCTTGATCACAAAATTTTCAAAATCAGCAGTGAGAAATAAATTATTCTGAGCAAGACTGTACATTTCTGAACTTCAAGCCCAAGTGCAGTGTTTTATCACTAGCTTGGCAGAGCTTCCCCAAAAAGCAGTTCATTCTGGTCCCTGTAACAACTGGATACTCCATTGTTATGCTTAATTTAGGAACATCTACAATAAACTATATCTACCTGATCTTGATTATGGTGGCATTTTTTTCCCTTGACATCTATGAGAATTAAATCAGTCTTGCTTCATTTTACACTCCTGACACAGCGCTTTTGGTCTACAGCTGAAACCAGCCCTGGCTTGTCAAAGGAACTGACTAAAGCCAGATTGAGTGTTTTTTATCAAAGGATGCCACACACAAACTTTCAGAAACTTTACTCTCAGGAAGTCATTAAACAGTACATACAAAACAAATTAAATGCCTCATGCTCAAGCTTCACTCATGTATTTCTTATTCTGACCTCGGTGGAAATTCAAAGCAGCTGATAACTATTATGTAATCATTCTCACATATTTGATTACTGTTAGTAGATCATTCCTCAGTTGTTTCTTTTTAAATGATGAATTCTAGTTCCTTTTAAATCTGTTACTTGAAACAAACACTTGTTTCATTTCTGGCAAATAATCCCACCTACATCTGTCTGGTGGTATAAGCCCTGTTAGAAATGCCATTGTACAGCGGTGTGTTCAGATACTTCCTAAAAATCTTTTTGGAAGAAATTTACGTATTTCTTCAACACTTCCTTAGCTGTATTTAAACTTCAGTCCATTTGTGGAATGGCCACTGAATTTTGGACTAACATCCCTGTATTTACTTCTCAATTGGGGTTGCCAGACAAAATAAAGGATGCACAGCTAAATTTGAGTTTCACTAAAACAAATAATCTTTTAGTGTGTGTCATATACTAAATAATTACTTATTGTTAATCTAAGATTTAAATTTGACTGGGGACCCTGTATTTCTTTTTTTGCTGAATCTGGTAACCCTAATGAGATCATCTGAAGAGCACTCCTATACAGTAGCAACCATTTTTGTGTTTTCAGTTTAAAATAAGCAATTACCTCTGCCCTGCCTATATCAAAAACAGAAAATATTCTGAAATACATGAACAATATCTTTTGTTCCCTCTAATGTTGATAACTCACTACTGATGTCAAGGTTTGAAGATTTCTTATCTACCAGGGTGGAAAGTTTAGGACTCTTAAATGCCAGTGTGACCATGCCATCTTAGATAAGTTTCTTCATTTCTCTGAATGTTAGAAATTCAACTATCAGTGGGGCTGACTATAAATATTTTCTGGTAGTTTCATTCCACTAAAATCACATTATTTGATTTTAATTTTATTTTGAGGGATCTGATTAAAACAACTTTGAGTATGTAAGTTTTGAAATGGTCCTAAAGCAATACTGGGGGCCTCTTTCTGCAACATCCCACAAATTTTGGTACAGTAATGACATATGACAGGTGTGGTCATAGGCCAGGGAGACAGATAATACTGAGCTATACAAAGTCTCTGCAAATGATATACAAGTCAAGAAACAAAGAAGGCAGAGAATATTAGATAATGGTAGGCAAAAAAATAATCAGGTAAATATGCATGGCCATTAGAAAGGAGATGAGGGAGGGTGCCTCTGAGCTGACAGACTGAGGTTGGAGTAAAAGTAGGCTCTGGCTGAGGAGACTGCAGGCAGGTTTTTAAGAATTTCTATGTAGATACTCTGGTAATTTAGGAAAATGTCCCCCAAAAAGCATTTCTTCCTAGAGCATTCTAAATGTAAATTTTGAAGGGATATAAAGATAGAAAATTAATAAGCAACTATTAATCAAAGACACTGCAAGGGAGGGAGACTATGGTGATGGTGCACAGGTGAATTGGTGGTAATTATATGGGGCTGAGAGGAGAAAGCATACATTGTAAAAAAAAAGGAAGAATGATGTAAAATATATACATAAAAAATATATATAATAAAATTTGTTTTAAAAAGATATAAATGAAGACCATCTAGAAGTATCCCTTTGTTAGTCAAATATTTATTGAACAGTCTTAAATATTAGAAAAATATAAAAATAAATAGCCATGTTAAAAATAGAAAAAAACAGGCCCAAATGGAATCCTTTATGCCGGTCCCCATCCAGAACTTAAATCTATTACAACATGCTCAACTTTTTCCAAAAGTATAATCTTAAACCAATCAACCTGGAGTTACCTAATTAGTCCCTATGAGGTAATCTACATGGTAAGACACCCTCACCCCCCAACATTGTCTCCCCTTAAGGGAAGGTGGTTTTACCCGAAGTAATCTTTACTTTTGCTAATAATCTCAAGCATCCTCTTACTGTCTATAAATACCCTCCATTTTGTGTGGGCCCTACAGTACCTAGATGGGCTGCTGTCCGCCCATGCCATGAATTACCTAATAAAGCAAGTTAAATTTCTAAATTTGTGAATTTTGCTTTTTAACAGTTCTCAGCCCTACCCATAAGGTTATGTTTTATTTGGGAGGAAACACTCAAAATAGGTTAATTTAGTGGCTAAAATTTTTTAATTGAAGAAAAGGAAAAAGTGCTATGGAGACCAAAGACTGACTTAGAATGGCAGATTGCCTGAGGGAATTTGAAGCATTTTGGGGGGTCGCTAAATGGCATTTTTGAGAAAAGACTGGAAAAGACATTTTAGTGATGAGAAAAAACTTGTGCACAGATACAGCAGTGGGGAAGGTACCTGGGAAAAGGCAAGTAGTTCTGTGAGGCATTTTGAGGCAAGAGGTACTAATGTGCTGCCATTGTTACTCTGAAGGTTCTCTATTGCATTACCAAGTTTTTCAGAATACTTTATAGTAGTGGGAATGTGCTTTAGAAGATTTAAGCAGGGAAATGAGAAGAGTCATTGAAAACTGATAGTGAGGAAACAGACTCCCCTAGGTTAGCTAATTTATGCAAAGTAACAGAATTAGCAAGTGGTAGAACTGGCACTTCTAACTGCCTCACTTCAAAATACCAAATTCCAGGCATTTTACACTTTAACGTGGACTCAGAGTGAACGTGTTACTGGTGGAAAAAGTTCTCATCTGTCTTTGCTCTGTGGCCACCCAACTTTCAAAGCTCCCTTCAAAGGGTTATTCCTCAGGGCATTTTATGTGCCAGAGGATGGGAATTTACCTAACTCAGAATGCTCTGCCCTTCCTTATCAACAATGGTCTCCAGGGTCTGCCTCAGGCTTTTTATCCCTTCTAGCAGGTCTGGCCCAAGCAGTTCACAAGCAATAAGGACAAACTTAATTAAATTCAAGTGAGTGTTGTTACCAAGACCTGACAGGCGCAGTTGTGTGCAGCTTGAATAATTGAGTTGTGCAGATTTTTTCTTTGCCTTCTTGGTGGTAGGCTTTTTTTTTTTTTTTGGGGGGGGGTTGTTTTATTTTCTTTGGGTTTCTAAAGATGACCCTGACACTTTTCATAAAGCTGTTTTCTAGTAGGAACGCCTTCCATCAAAGAGACGCAATTTGGTTGCCAGGCTACCGTGAGAAAAGAGAACTCCGAAGTGACAGTGCCGACCTTTTCTGGGAGTATCCAGGGTCTATACTTGCTCAGTACAAAAGTACCTCCCATAGACCTCACAGCTAGAACTCCACAGTGTCACTACCTGAACCCCAGACTGTGAGACAAAAAGGCACAGCCTCGCCTGAACTAAGCTCATAGCTACAATTGAAAAACAAACCATAGCAAATTGGTAGTGAGGAAAGAAAAGGTCACTTAGAGACCCATTTAAAAATATCACTTATGATAAGCACAGATGAAACTAATAAAGGAGTAGTTTTCTGATGCAGCCCTCTGGCCCAGGGAAGGAAGGATGCTGGTTAAGAGAAAGAAGGCAGCAAAGAGTTTGCAGCCTGTTTGCTAATATGTTTGGGTTTGGATCACTTGCTGTCTATACCTGGAATGTTTGAGCCTCAGTAACTTAGATTTTGCCGTTCAGGATTTTTTAGATGATTTTTCTTTCTCTGTCTATTTCAATATAACAACATGACTCAGGGGTCTTCAGATCCTGCTTCCCTGTTGATGGTCAGTATTCACCCAGTTTCTGCAGGTGTTTCCAGTTTTAGTTTAACTCTAGATTTAATTTCCAATATGAAATTTAAAAAAAAAAACATAAAAGTGATAGAGTCAATACTTTAAAATTTTCTGTTGTTTCTGACATGTGAATCACTATTAGAAAACAAAATAAGCTGGTAGAAATTTTTACTTTGCTACAGTGTACACATTTTCAGAGAGGGATTTTGACTTGAATATACCTGATTATATTTCACTGCAGTAGCCATGCTGTGCCCAAATTTATTGAAGTGTTTATAAATTAGGCATACACAGTATATTGTTACTTTTTTCACAATATTTTGATCTTATAACTTCTTCCACCCTGATAATGGTGTGGAACTCAGCAGTTCATAAAAAGTTATCTTTCACAAAGATTATATTATTTTATCTTCTACAATGCTGCTGATATAATTGGGTAGATATTAGTTACCTACATTTTGCACATGACAAAGTGGAGAGTAAGTGACAAGTCATGTACTATGTCTGCAAAAACTAGATTGTTTCTCAAAAACATCCTTGATCCTTGTACTATTGTGCTAAATTAGGGAAATCCTGACTCAGCAATGCCATTTCATTCTCTGCTTTTTAAGAAAATGGTTCCTTTTCTCCTTATCCAAACCTCTGAAGATTTGGACTTTCTAGAAAACTTTCTAAAGTAATATACACACTAATCATGTTGGCCAGAGATTGATACAGAATGTATTTCCATAAACATCATTGCATCATAGTAAACTGGAGCCATTTTCCCCACTCTCACATGAAGCTGCCTTGAATTGTAAGTCCTGTGTGCCATGAACTGGACTTTCTAGCAGGAGAGCTACTGGGAACTAGGGTCAGAGCTGATGGGTAGGTGAAGTTATATAACAGAAAAGGCAGTTGGGCTCTGGGACTCTTACTAAGTATTGACTTTAGTTGGTACCTAGTATTTTGCGGGTTCTTGAAAGGAGATGCATGTAGGAGAAACACGTAGAGATACTTGAAAGAGAAATATGAATGAGAGACATGTGAGGAGGCTCATAATGGCAGCCATTATCTTGATGTGGCATCTTCTTTTATCCCAGCTTTCTTGGACCTGCCTAACCCCTTTCTTGCTGTTCCCCACCAGGAGGTTTTACACTTAAGGCAAGGTTTTGAGCCTCAGCTTCTGTGCTTCAGGCTGACCCTATTAGTCAAAAAAAAAAAAAAAAAAAGTAATAGAAGAAAAGTTCCCAAACTTGGGAAAGGAAGTAAATATACATTTCCATGAAGCTAAAAGAATACCAGCCTATCTAAACATAAAGATACCTATACCAAGATGCTTGGTCATGAACTTCTAAGAGTTCAAGACAAAGGAAGATATTGAAGGTGGCTGGGGAAAAAAGCTAATTCGTATAGAGGTACCCCCATTAGGTTTACATAGGACTAGACTCTCCTTCAGATAATTAGATAAGTAATCTAGCCATATACCTTGAAGAACTAAAAAAAGAACAACAAACAAAACCAAATGCCAGTAGAAGAAATCAACTAATAAAAATTAGAACAGATATAAATGTAGTAGAATTCAAAAACACATTCCAAAAAAGATCAATGAAGCAAAAAGCTGATTCTTTGGAAAAATGAACAAAATAGACAAACCTGTAGCTAGGCTCAAAAGAATAGGGGGAAAATGCCATTAAATAGAGTTAGAAATAAATAGAATCAGAAATAAGAGAAGTAACAACAGACATCTCAGAAACACAGAGGATTATAAAAGACTACTACAAACAACTATATGTCAATAAATTAATCTAGATAAAATGGAAAAACCCTTAGAAGGATACCTTTTGGAACTGAATCAAGAAGAGATAGAAACCCTGAACAGAATAATTACAAGCAAGGAAATAGAAATAGTAATAAAAATCTTCCAAAAACATACACCCATGACCACATGGTTTTACTAGAGAGTTCTACCAAACCCTCAAACTAATACCTACATTTCTCAAACTCTTCCTCAAAATTGAAGAGGGAATGCTTCCAAACACATTTTTTATGAAGCCAACATAAACTGATACCAAAAGCAGACAAAATGAAAAAAAATAAAACTATAAACTGATATCCCTGTGAACATAGATGCAAAATCTTCAGCAAAATCTTAAACCAAATTCAACAAAGCATTAAAAGGATCACACACCACAACCAAGTGGGATTTATTCCAGGAGGGAAGGATGACTCAATGTATGAAAATCAATAATGTAATCCACCTCATCAATATAAGGAAAGATTAAAATTTAATGAGAAAATATTTGAGAAGATGCAACATGCATTTATGACTTTAAAAAAATCCTCAAAAAATGGGGTAGAAGAATATATCTAAACATAGTAATAACCTATATAACAAACCCACAGCTAACAAATATATCCGATGGTGAAAATTAGAAGTTTTCCCTCCAAGATCAGATATAAAACAAAGATGACCACTTTCAATAGAGCTCTTCAACATAATATTGTAAGTTCCAGTTAGAGTAATCAAACAAGAGAAATAGAGAATCCAAAATGGGATAAAAAATTAAAAGTATCATTATTTTTAGATGACATGATAATATACATAGAACCCTATGGATTCACTAAAACCTGTCAGAAACATTGTTACCTCTTTCCAAATTAGATAACTCAATTTCCCTTTATTCTTTGCTCAGTTTCTACCTTTCATTCCTTTAACTGCTTCTTCTATTCAGATTAGCTATAGTATCACCAAATTTCTTCAATGCATGATATATTAGCAAAATTATAGAACAAAGCTTTATGTGATTAAGTAGGAATGCAGATATGAAAGATAGGTCAATAATGAAAGGTGGTGTTACATGGGATAAATATGAAAAAAAATTATTTTTATCTTTATTGATTTACCACTGTTTTATAAACTATATATTTCAGTATTATAGCTTCACATCTCACTAAATGTATAAATTCTATGGTAGGATATTTTGCTTTTTGGAAACAATCATGGGAACAATTTTGGAGGATCCCAGATTAAGAAGATAGCTGTGAAATTTCTTGCATTTTTAATATGTCACAATAAAGTATAGTATAATAAGTTGCACATTCTTGATACCCTTTTACAAAATAAACTATAGAATGTATGGATGTAAATAATTCCTTTATAAATAGCAATCAAAAATTATTGTATTGGGAAATTCACAGAATCTATAAAATTTGAAATCCAAACCAGAAAGTGTTCTCTGGAAAAAAGTTAACTGGGGAGATATTTTGTGGAAGATATCAATATTTGAAGCTAGGAATTTAACCCATGGAATTGACAGATTAGTGAGGGACCGAGAAGTTAAACAGTGATCAGTGAGGTGAAGATTAGCAGCAGGAAGTTGTTGGGACCCCTAGCTGGAGGGAGAAAGGAAAAGGCCCAGGAGGAGCCAGGGCCATACAGCAGCAGCTGGAGCCAAAACTAATGTGAGCAAGAGACCAGAGCAGAGAAGCTGCTGAGGCAAAAATACGTGGGTAAAATCCTCACTTTCCCCCTTTCTCCCACCCTCCAATATCCCACTCACTGGCCAGACACAGGAACCAGTTGACAAGCAAGTCTGAGAAATAAAGGCTATAGGAATCAGACCCCTCAGATGTGGAATAGAGCAGGCAAAGAGAAGAAATGAATTTATAGATGCTGACCCATGACCAGCACATTTATTGGTTTTTATTGAGTGGATTCTGGAACCAGACTACAAGGGCTACTTTTTCTGTGTATAATCTTGGACAAATTACTTATTCTCTCAAAGTCTCATTTCCTCATGTATAAAATGAGGGTCAACTAGCAATGATATATACACTTGTAAGTCTGTGGTAAAGACTAAACACAATAATGTATTCAGCATGGTTTTTTTAATTATCATTACTGCAGGGGACATTGTGCTATATTATGAGAGAAATGTAATAAAACTGTCACAGCTCTCAAAAAATATATATATATAATTTATTCTGTGAAGGAAACACTGATAGATAATTTGAGACTATACTACACAGAGGGAGGAATAAATATTGCATGTTGTTTGGAACCACTATATTCAGCTTCCAAATTGCAAATTGGAAGGAATGATATTATGTGAAATTACTTTTAAATCCTGATAGTATAATTAATATTAAATTCATTTTAACTAGATTTATGGACAAGAGAACATGTTGTTTATATATTTTTTTCATATTATAAAAGTAGTAATATTCATTGTAGGGAATTATAATAATATGGGATGACACAAAGAAGAAAAAACAGTTGTTAATAATTTAGAAACATTTAGAAATGATCACATAGGGGCTCCCTGGTGGTGCAAGGGTTAAGACGCAACCTGTGAAGCTAGCCACAGCCACTGCAGCACGAGTTTGATTCCTGACCAGACAGGAAGCAGCCCACATGGCGCAGCAGACCTCTCCTTACTCACCCGCTGCTCCCCTCAGCAGTGTACTTTGATCAATATGCCTGTTCTGTTCCCCACTTTGTCTCTGGTGAATCCTTTCACCCCTCCCCTTGCCTCTGGTCTGTACCCCAGCTCTTGTATGCATAAATAAATAAATCTTTTTTAAAAAAGAAAGGTTCACATAAAATTTAACTCACCTTGCCAGTTCTCTTTAATCAATGTATACAATATATACAAAATTATTTCATTAATAAAATAAATATATAAAACTATAAATAATTTTCATTACAACATTGAAAGTAATTCCAAATGTTATTAAATGAAATTAAAAAGATCAATTTTTGGTTATAGAATATTATACATTATATCTGAAACTTAATTTGTTTATTTGCTTGTATTTAGACCTTTGATGTACTTCCAGATTTTCCACTTTGAAGTAGTAGTGGAATAGTGTAACCATAAGCCACCAGAGAAGTCAAGTCCAAGTGGCTGCAGGGTGAAATCAAGTCCCTAAGGCTGCTAAGTTTAAGACAACATGGAATGCTGTAGCTGAGATAGACACTGGAGAATGCAGCCCCCTCTGGCATTCAAAACACAATAAGCAAAACAACAGCAGACAGTTTGTAGTTTGAGACTCCTGGACTTTCATGAAAGTATTTCAGAAAGATACTAGTGGAAGACGGAATGCTTGGCCTAATTCCTACACCACTGAGTCCTTGACACTGTCATGGTTTCATTAGGATGGAGCACATGTGTCTGCTCCTTCCCTTGGAACTTGGTCTTAAGATTTCCTTTGATTTAATGGTCTGTGCCAGTTCCAAGCCTAGATCCTAAGGAGTTTGCTTCATTTCTGGTATCTTCTCTTACCTCTGCCACTACCATGAGAAAAGCTTACTTTGCTAGTCTGTTGGTTTCAGAAGGATGAGCTACATATAGAAAAGACTATGAAACATGACCTTTCAATATGAAGTCGTTATTACTGCTGCTGCAGAACCTATAAAAAATGCTTATTTTTATATGCCACTGATATGTGAAAGGTAAAAAATATTAAATTGTTTTTCAGAAAGGTATAAATTTATATTTTTGTAACAATGTATATGGTAAAATTATCTCTTTGTTTTATTTGGGATTTCCCAACTTTTTAATTATTATTTACACACACACACACACACAGCATTCCATTTTATTTAGATGATTTGTATTTTCCTGATCATGCCCCACTCTTTACCACCTATGTGCTCCTGCTGCTCCTCATTGCTGCATAGTGGGACCCTTTCATTAGGCGTAAGCAAAGATCAATTCCGGAAAGCTTAAGCGAAAAGACATTTTATTGGCTTGTGTAACTGAAAAGTCTACAGGTCATTTTGAGAAAACAGTTTTGAATAATGTTATCAAGATGTGCCCTCCTCTTCCTCCCCTCCTCTCCTTACTCATCTTCCTTCTTTGTGTCCCCCACTTTATCTCTTTCTCGCTTCATCTCTCATCTCTCCTTTGTATTTGCTTCAATTTACCTTCAGGGTATCTCCATGAAGTAAACCATAACTCCAGTTTAGCAGCCCTATAAGAAAGAAACTGTTTTTCCCCTGTTTGGGATCAGATATCTTAAAGGTAATAATCCTTTCCCGAGAATGGATCAATACCATACAAACCCCACAGTCTGAGGGTAGAAGACAGTTTATCTCTGGAGAAAAAAAAAAAAGGTGATACCTCAAAGACATGGAAAACTTTTCTGAGCAAAATTGACAGATATAACTTGTGGGTTCCTATGAGCTGGCTACTAGTTGGCCACTCAGGGGCAACTCTGACCTATTTGCTATCTACAAATCACAGCAGAACATTCTTTGACTACGTACACGTTTAGCGTGTATCACCAGGCAGGCCCGGGGATGCCTAAGCTGCTGATTACGTGACTGTCTGCATGGTGGTCTCGAGATAACTCTGCCTGTGATAACATCAAATACTTTGCTGACACAAATGTCTCTTGTTGTATGATCACAATGTCCCCATCCCTGTTCCTCGTAAAATTTTGTCCCACCATCTGGACCTTATTCCTCATACCGTTGTCTCTTCATCAGCTTTCACTACCCTGTATGCTTTCAATAAATGGCACCAGAACTTCTACTCAAGTAGCAGAGTCTTACTTTGTAAACCTGTTCTATGACTGCTGTGTTCCTCATCATGGCAACAAAGTTCCTGCTGCAACAGTAACTGACTTTGTCAAAATGTTACTGGCTTTTCAAATGTGTCTCAAATGGCCTTCCATAATGAAAATCTTTCACCTCCCAAATTTGATATGATTCATCCCTTCTTTAAATTCCCATTCTATATTGTTTGTACCTCTCCAATGGCAGTTTTCCAGGTTGAATTGTATTTATTTCTGTAGTCACATTAGCTCCTTTTCTCCAGCCCTCATTTTATTACATTATCTTAATGGGTCCCTCATGAGTTGTTGAGTGTGTAGCAGGAATCAGTTGTTTTATTGAATTAGATATAATTGTTATTTTGCATCAGGTCTTTTTCAAGTGGGAGACTTATGCACCAAGTAAAATTAATTTAAAGTCATAAGCAATTATAATTTAATATAGTTAAGGTCTTTTGAGAGATAAAAAGTAATACTTAATTTCTGTGTTCATATATAGGCAGAAAAATAATTTTTTAATAGCAAATTAAATATTTTACAATGATCTTAATTTTATATGTCATTATTTTTAGAGTTATGGGCTGGTGGAGTGCTGTAAGAGAAAATAGATTTAAAAATGAAAGAATCAGAAAGGAAAAGAAAATAGGCAAGAAGAAGAGAAAATCAGAGTAAGAGAAACAAAAGTGGCAGAGAGGAGACTTACAAAAGAAATAGTGTGAGAATCTAAGAATAAAAATCTGTTTTCTGATTCCTATGCATTAAAAACAAGATCAAAGAAAAACAGAGGGTTACAAAATATCTGATCACATAGGGTAAATATAATCTTAGGCAAAAAATAGTAGGCAAATAGCAATTTCAGGAGAAAATTGTTAACAAGGATTATAGGTAAGAATGGTGCCTAACATACAGATATGCTAAATGAGTGAATAAAGCCTTATATTTTTAAAATATACTATAAGGATCTAATAACCAATAAAACTATACCATATAACTTGTTAAAGGACATTATAAAAGAAGAAATATATATGACAAATAAGCATGTAAAATTAAAAGTCTTGATTAGTAGATTTGCATGGAAAATGTTCATCATCACTTATTATTAGGTGATAATAAATCAAAACCACGTCAAGTTACCATCTTATATATCGGAGAATGGCCCATATCAAAAATATCAGAAACCCTAAGAGTTGGCTGTGGAGAAAAAGGAACCCTTGTAAAATCTTGGTAGGAATATAGCTCCTATGGAAACAGTATGGAGGCTTCTTAAAACATTAAATATATGGATCTACCAAATGATCCAACAATGCCTTCTCTAGGTCTTACCTGCAGGCTAGAAAAACACTAAATTTAAGAAATAAATGCACACCTATGTTTACTGCAGCACTATTATAATAGTCAAGTTTTGGAAACAATGACATATGCATGGATAATACACATATACACATACAATAGAATAATACTCAACTATTAAAAAAAATGAAACTTTGCTTTCTGTGACAACATGGATGGAACTGGAGGGGATTATACTAAGCATAGGTCAGATGGAGAAAGACAGACCCAGGATGATTTCAGGTACATGTGGACTATAAAGAAACAAAACAAAGGAGCAGACACAAACAAATATTTGAAATCTGACTGCAGCACTATGGCTACCAAAGGGGGAGGGTGTAGGGTGGGAGCAAAGCAGGGAAAGGGGTCAATGGACTATGGTGGAGGAGTATCGGGAGTTTAGTGGTGGGCTTGGTGTGGTAACACATGTTTATAGATGTGTGTACCTATACTCAGAAAACATATACAGTAGGTAAAACAACATTACTTCAATAAACATAATAAAAACACATAAGGGTCTCCCTGGTGGCACAGGGGTTAAACACAGCACTATCAAGTTATTGCCAGCCACTGCAGCATGAGTCCGATCCCCGGCCAGCCAGGGAGCTACCCACATGGTGCAGCAGACCTCTCCTGCCTTGCCCACTGCTCCCCTCAGCAGTGTATTTCAGTAGATCTGCCTATTCTGTTCCCCACTCTGTCTCTGGTGAGTCCTCTCACCCCCACACCTCTGGTCTGTACCGCAGTTCTTGTAAATAAATAAATCTTTAAAAAAATAAAAACACATAAAATAAAGGTGGGAATATAATGTTTTAATGAAGGGAGAGAAAGTTGTGGGTCTGTGGCTCAAAATAGGGAGTAGGTAAGAGGTACATATCTGAGAGAAAACTATGATTGGTAAGGTCATTGTATATAACTATTAATGAAAATATATTTTATAAATAAATAATTTTTAATTTATATAAAATGAAATTTTAAATAATTTTTATATATTATGTACATTTATTAAGGGAAACTGGCAAGAAATTAGTTAAATTAAACATTGTTAAGGGAAAAACCTTGCTGCATGTTTATGTATAAAAGTAATAGAAGAAACTAACTAGGTATGTGGAAAAGGAGGGCTTGGAAATATAGATGAAAACAAACAGATGTCACAAAAAGAAAAAATGATAGCTGTAAGAAAGAGCATTCAGTCACTTCATATAAAGCAGAAATTCAGTGATGAGGACATGAAGGACTTTTGTTGAAAAAACTATGCATGATAGTTATGTGTCCTTGGCAAGTCATGAAACATTTCTTGCTATATCTTTGTCAACTACACAAAGTGGTGGTGTAAGTTTTTGCTCAGAAAACTTTTCCTTCTCTGAGGTATCATCACCTTTATTTTTCTCCAGAGATAATCTGTCTTCTACCTTCAGACTGTGGGGTTTGTATGGTATTGATCCATTCTCAGGAAAAGATTATTACCTTTAAGATATCTGATCCCAAACGGGGGAAAAACAGTTTCTTTCTTATAGGGCTGCTAAACTGGAGTTATGGTTTACTTCATGGAGATACCTTGAAGGTAAATTGAAGCAAATACAAAGGAGAGATGAGAGATGAAGCGAGAAAGAGATAAAGTGGGGGACACAAAGAAGGAAGATGAGTAAGGACGAGGAGGGGAGAAAGAGGAGGGCACATCTTGATAACATTATTCAAAACTGTTTTCTCAAATTGACCTGTAGACTTTTCATTTACACAAGCCAATAAAATGTCTTTTTGCTTAAGCTTTCTGGAATTAAGCTTTACTTACGCCTAATGAGAAGGGTCATGCTCAGCGAAATAAGCCAGAAAGAAAAAGAAAAATACTGAATGGTCTCACTCATAGCAGGAATTTAGAAAACCTAAATAAAGGACCAGGAAAAAGACTAATTATAATAAAGTAAAAATCAAAATCAACAAGCAACTATAAGCCAGGCACACTATGGGGGTGGGGAGTAGGAGGGATTAGGTTCAAAATAAGGGGGGGTGGGAACTGCGTGGGGACTATAACCAAGATGAAAAATCATACGTTGTGCAAAAATGAAAACTGATGTAAAAAATATATAAAATAAAATATTAAAAAAGCTAATATTTTATCTTGATGAGTAAGAAGTACTTGCCATATCTTGCTCTCACAGAGCTGATAAAATGGGTAAAAAACTGTAATTTTAGGGCCTCGCCTGGTGGCGCAGACAGTTGAGCCTAGCGCTGTGAAGCTGTCCGCAGCCTCTGCAGCGCTGGTTCAATCCTGGCCAGACGCGAGAACCCCACATGGCGCGCAGACCTCTCCTGTCTCGCCCGCTGCTCCCCTCAGCAGTGTACTTCGGTCATTTTGCCTGTTCTGTTCCCTGCTGTGTCTCAGGTGAATCCTCTCACCCTCCCGCGAATCTGGCCTCTACCCCGTTCTTGTATGCATGAATAAATAAATCTTAAAAAAAAAAAAACTGTAGCTTTAGATTCTGATTACAGAGAGATTTTATATCTTATTAAAGGGGTTTTATGTTAAAAATAAACTGTTAAGGTGAGCAAAAACAATGTAAGCCTGAAAAATGTCACAATCACAAGGAAACTAGGAAGACATGTTAACTAATAAAGTATCCTAAATTAGATTCTAAATCAGGAAAAGGGCATTAAGTTAAAAAAAAGGAAATCTGAACAACATATGGATTTAATTAATAATTTGCCAATATTGGCATAAGTATGATAGCACATTACCATATTACCAATATTAAAATATTGGCATAAGTATGATGCCAATCTAATGTATGATATCAATAATGGGGGGATTGGATATGGGATATATGAGACCTCTCTGTACTATCTTTGCAAGTTTTCTGTAAATCACAACTATTCTAAAAAAATTATTTTTTAGAAAGAGTAAATTTGAATAATTGCCCTTGAAATGGAGAGCTGACCTTTATTTTTCTTTCCCATAGCCAAAAGGCAAGATCAAGAAAGGTTCTTGAGGAGGAAAGGCAAATTACAGAAGGAATTCCTTTACTATTCTCAATAAAGTGATATCAAGTGGGATATTCTGAAATATTAAAAGGCTAGATGAAATTGTATTTTTGGAGATGGTTCAAATATTCGAAATTATAAATTATAAATTCAATATGGATTTTATAGTGAATATCAATAAGCACTTTGATTAAATTGTTTTAAATCATCCATGTGGAAAAGAATGTCTAAATGTATGTGAAACAGAATTTATCTAGATGATTATTTAAGATAAACATAGTATCTTAGCATTCAATTGATAAGAGTAGCAATACATATAACTCATGTACACCAGTAAGAATCAACTGATGTAATAGAACTGGGATCTCTAACAGTATGCTACTTAAAACCAAAGAGGCATCTGTCAGAGAAGTTTAGTAGATAATGCTTATTGTATATTAAATATCTATTTTTTTAATTTTCTGTCCCCAATTTTATTAAGGGAAGCAGTGGAAATACCCAAAATGATTCAGTATCTTCAACTTTCTTGAAGCTAGAGGGAACCTTCTTTTTTTAACTTTTTTTTATTATTTAAATTTTATTTTTATATTCCCCTTACAATTACAACCCCCTTATTTTGACCCCAATCCCTCCTTTCCCCACCCCCCACCCCCCATAGAGTGTCTCTGGTTTATAGTTGTTTGTTGATTTTGATATTTTCTTTCTCATAGTTATTCTTTTTCCTGGTCCCTTATTTAAGTTTTCTAGATTCCTGCTATGAGTGAGACCATCTGGTATTTTTCTTTTTCTTTCTGACTTATTTCGCTGAGCATGATCCCTTCCAGCTCCATCCATGTTGCTGCAAATTGCATGTGTTTATCTTTTTTGAATGCTGAGTAATATTCCATGGTGTATATATACCACACAACTATGGTCAATGAGGATTACAAAGAGTTTACTCCATTTGGGAAGACTTTGTCTTCTGGATTAAGAGTATCAGTTGTTCTTCACTGCTGTATTTTTTTTTCTTTCCTCCTGGTAACATCTGTTCTATACCTAGAGTGCAGCAATAATGTTGTGACCATAAGGCTGTAATCAGGAGTATGAGGCCCTTATGCTAAGAAAGTTAAGATGAAAAGATGGACAACTAGGTCCTTGACAATGCTTTTGAGTAGTTATACTAGTCTTTAGAGACTTCTGCAGACATCTGGTTATCAGAGACAAATATTTTCCATACCATGACGTTAAAAGTATTGCTTAATAATATATTTCCCTAAACTTATTGTGACGCTTCAAGGAAAACTATCCATTACTAAAGGAGGAAGGGAGTGTTGGTTTAGTGAGTCATCAGCTCAAAATCAGGTCATCAGTGAATGAGATGGTTAACAGAGACATATCACTCAATGTCCTAGTGATCTGGCATTTATATAACCAATTTTTTTCTTTTAATTTAGAATTAAATTCCTAAATTAAAATGAAATTAATTAAATTGTAATTTTAAATTAATTTAATTTTAATTTAAATTCTAAATTATGATTAAATTTAATTTAAATCTAAATTTAAATTATAAATTAAATTAAAATTCTAAAATTAAAAATCTTTAATATTGTGGTGGATTGTGTCTTCTCTGCTCATGTTTCCATGTTATCATAGGTCTCTTTTTTAGTACCCAGTGACTATCTAAAATGATTAGATAGCAAATTAATTTTCCTAGACATTATTATTTGTTAACTATCTATTTAATATATTTTAAGGTGAACACAACAGGAAATTCCCTATACTGATGAATTCTGTTCCCTTGCCAGAGTTAATGTAATGTAAAAAACAAAAACAAAAACAAAGGAAAAGAAAATCAGGCTACATGAGCACAAGATGGAGATTTTCTTTTTCAGGAGTGTCATAGCTCAGTGTTGAGTCAATTTATGAAATTTTTATAATTGGATCTCTGTGCATACATTATCTCTATCTCAGAGTTAAATGATAAATTTTGTATTATTGGATGTGTCCACATGTGGGTCTCCTTTCAAAAATTATATACCAATATTCAGGTACAATTTGGTGTGGCTTGAGATATTTGTACGGGGCTGGATACTAGAAGCTTAGGAGGAAAAATTTTCTTTGGAAGGAAATAGAAGAGTATATAAATAAAGATCTATGACGTATTTCTGATGATTTATCTTTAAAGAATTTTTAGTCTATCTTTTTCTTAAACTTTGCTTTATCTGAAAATAGTCAACTCTTCCTACATATTTTATATTGCTTTAATTTTCAAGAAAATATATGTCTTACAGTAATATTATTTAGTGGTTTCAATCTACTAATGAATTTGTTCTCTTAGCTATAAAGAGTTAATCTACAAAATAGTCTACTGTTGAGATTTAAAATACAATTTTTCCTGCGCGTTGTAATGAGATGCATTATTATTAATCCATGAAGGGGAACATGTAGTCTAAAGACAAAAAGGTTAAAGGGATCTCTGAAGTGCTGGAACAAAACACTCTTTGCAGCTGTTTAAGAAGATGCCAAAAGCTGGGAAAATGTGAAGAGAGCAGAATAGACTTTTCTTCCATTCATGGACCAAAGTGAGTCTAGCATTTTCCCAGATGTCAAAGGACAAAATGACCCAGTTGCTCAGCACTGTTTTCAAAAAGTTCACAACCACACATAGAAATAAAACAGTAAGCATAGCACTATACCTAGAATCTTGATATAAGCTATTTTAATAATAAAATCAGAAGCCCAACATTGACGAATATTATTAATTAAGCATATATTGTGAAATATAGTCATATATGTCATATATATACTATTTGACTATGAGTATATGACTAAATAATGATTGGATGACTTGAAATGACCAATGGAATAGAAAAGTAAGGAAAAATTTTTATAAATTCCAATAACCCAGGAAGTAGTGATTTTCTTACATGAGAAACTTAGAGGAATTTTGGGTTGCTTAAATAAACAGGATTTAAATGTACATATGGTTGATTGAACACATCCTCTATAGGTGAAATGCTGAGACCAATTGCAAAATGTCTGTCCGAACCCACTTAAGCCACCAGCCTTTCTTCCTCTCCCCCATCCAAAGCAGTGGAACAATATGGATTCTATTAATGCTTCTGGGAAACACAATTGGTTCCAGGAGGTCATGGCAAGCAGAGATGCCCAAAGTGGCATTTACTCCCTGCCTACTTGGCCCAGTAGGTAAGGAGTGGGGTTCTTCTTTGGCTGGTTCCTAACTAATGCAGCTGTGCCAGGCAAAGAATGGTGGTCCTCTGCCAGCTAATTCTTGGCCACTACTTGCTGTCTTTGGCTTCAGATACTTCCTATTTCTCCCCAGGCCACTGTACCTCTGAACTAGCAAAGTATGACTACAGTAAATCTCAACTTTTCATACTTTTTTTTTTTTTAATGCTACAAGGGTTTGAACAGAAAAGCCAACAGTCTTTGACAATTCCCTAGTAGCTTCTTGTTTTGGACAACAAGAATTTTTTTTTTACCTCAAGTGTGCCTGAGGAGACAGAAAAATCATCATCCACACCAGTTATTTTATTACAAGGAAGGCAACTGCCCTCAAGGATTAAAGCTTATTATCAGCAGCAGAAGTGTGTTTTGAAACTTTTGTATACTCTGTTAGATTCTAAGAAACATTACATATACAATAAGGTTGTGATGAAAAGAGGACAAACTGAGATCAACTTAACCAGAACTTCAGGGAGATTTAAAAAAGAATGACTGCCAAATTAAAATCAATGAAACAAGCAGCAAAGAAAGGTTTTCTCTATTATAACAATTTGAATTTTAGACGTTTGACATGTTCAATAAATTCTCCAAGAGCCTAAATAAAGAGAAACAGAAATGAAAATGAAAAGATGAAGTATAGACAGAACAAAAGTTTAACATACATGTGATTGAGATTTCAGAATGCAATGCAGAGTCAAAAAGAAGTATTAATAAAAAGAATTAAGGAAAATTTTAATAAACTAACTGATGTCTCGGTATGAACTAAAATGAGTCCACTGAGCACAAGGCAAAGTAAATAAAGGGAAATTAATAGCATAAGTTTATCAAAAATCCAATTACTAAGCAGCTCTTGAACAAGAGAAAATTTCCAGATGTCAAAATAGTTCAGAAACTACACAGAAAATAAAAGAGTGAAAATTCAATGTACCTAAAGCTTAGATGAAATGATCAAAGCCAGCCTAGAAAACGATGGGCTCTGTGTTTCTGTTATTAAACACAATGAATACAAATGAAATGATTTAAAAAAAAACTCAAAACATTTGAAAAATGAGTAGTAAGATTTAAGGAAAGTAGGAGATAGAAACTAATATAAAATGAACTACCAATGAAAGTACAAGTAATTACAAATGAAATGAAATTAAAAACGAAAATCTATAGTCAGTCATAAAAGCTAAGAATTGGTCCTCTAATAAGCTGGTGAATCTAAACAACAACAAAAAAATAATTCAAACATTAGTATAATGATATATTATAAAATGTTTTTAAAGGACTCTCATACAGCTCTATTAATAATGTTTAAAAATCTTAGTGATGTATTTCATAGATGGTATAAATTAATAAGAGGGCTTTTGAAAACCAATGATTAGAGAAGTAATTAAACTGTGCTATTGTTTTAAGTCTCCTGTCCAGATAGTTTCATACATAAATCCTTCTAAACATTCAGGGAGAATTTATATGAAGAGCCTAGAAAAAGAACAAAAACTTTCTAATTCAGCTACTATGGGCCTTATAGCAAAGTCTTGCAAAGAGCAAAAAGCTTTAATACTATTTCATTTTTAACAAGTACTCTATGCATGATAAATATGTTAGCAAATTTAATATAACATAATTTTAAAATAGTAAGACATCACAGTCAAATAGGAACTATACCAGAAAGTAAAAATAACTTAAAGTTAGGAAATTTATGAAGCAGTACATAGCAACCATAGGCCAAGGAGGAAAATCTATATAAATATTTGTTAGTCTTTGAGGTGAAAATATTACTCTCATTATCATACGTACTACTCCTTCTGGAATACTGAACTGGGTTGTAGAAAGGACTCAAGCAGATGGAGGTCAAAATATCAATTTACAACTATTCAAGCTGTTCTTCTTTGATTGTTTCTTTTTTTGAAGTAGGAATAGCTAAAAAAGCTTAAAAGACAGAGAATGAAACCTGAGCGATATCCTAAGATGTTTTTTTGTTTTTTTTTTTTAATTTTTTTTTTATTAAGGCATGTTTTATTTATTTATTTGTTTGTTTGTTTTTTTATACATGCACTGGGTACAGTCAGAAGTGCGGGAGGGTGAGAGAATTCACCAGAGCCAGAGCGGGGAGCAGAGCAGGCAGAAGGACCGAAGTACACTGCTGAGGGGAGCAGCGGGCGGCAGGAGAGGTCTGCGCGCCATGTGGGATCCTCCTCTGGTGGCCGGGGAGCAGCTGGGGATCAAACCGGCACCGCAGAGGCCGCGGGCAGCTTCGCAACCCAGCGATCAACCGCTGCGCCACCGGGGAGGACCCTAAGATGTTTTAATGTTATAATAATTAAAATAAAAATAAAATTGTTAATTTGGTGTGTGTTTATAATGTTACTATGTTCTATATATGACAATATATTATTGTGCTACTGTAATATATAAATATCAGTAATCTGGGAATTTTAATTATAGTAACATTAGAAATAGATTAGGATGTATACATGTATAAAGTTACTGTGATACTATCTTCCCTATATGTATGTGTATATAAACTAGATTACATATATAAATATAAAAAATTAAAAACAAATGTCACACAGTAAAATGGATAAATAAATTTAATTTAAAGCCAAGTGAACTAATGATAGAGGCTTATTAGATCTTCTATGCCTGGGGGTAGGGGTTTAAAAGGAAACAATTACATCCCTGACAGGGGAGTAGATACTATTACCATGGAGTGAGAAATTTGGTTCACATAAAATCTTAAAAGTGTTCCTAGTTTTTCTGAGCTCTCTGAATTAAATATTATTGCTTACCAAATATTTGTTGTCATTTAGCAAGTCTGGCAGCCTCAGCTTTACATGATTTATAAAGATTATGTCTTTTTTTTTTCCAATTAGGTTCATTGACCATAAAGCACTTAGGTTCTTAGTGCATTTGTTTGAATATCTCTGGAGAATTTTTTTTTTTAATTTATTTTATTTATTTATACAAGAACTGGGGTACAGGCTAGATGCGCGGGAGGGTGAGAGGATTCACCAGACACAGAGAGGGGAACAGAACAGGCAGACTGAGGAAATACACTGCTGAGGGGAGCAGCGGGCCCAACAGGAGAGGTCTGCTGCACCATGTGGGACCCTCGCCAGCAGGCCAGGATCATCGAACTGGCACTGCAGAGGATGAGGACAGCTTCACAGCGTGGCGCTCAACCGCCTGTACCACCAGGGGAGGCCCTCTGGAGAATGTTTTAATTACATTATTGCAATAGTTGTTTTAGAAGTGTCCTAATACTGCTCATCATTCATGAATGGCTTTCTTGGTAATAGTGGGTTTTCTATGATTAGTTAAAATAATATTTTACTTTTGAAGTTTCTGACACTTGTGGGAAATTTTTTGGCAGTAGATGCCAATATAATGTAACAAAATAAATTATGATTTTTAAAAAACAAGCTACAGTACTTGAAGAAGTGGAATTTGGACTGTTATTGAATTCGACCTCGACGAGGTATTTGTGAAAAACATTTTTATGATGTGATAGTGTATTTTTCATGTTTAAATGTTGATTATCTGCCAGTGATATTTTCAGTTTGTCTTTGCTTATAGGAATTGGAGTTTTGTTTATGTGCTTGCTTGGCTTTGTGTACACATTACAGTACAAACTTAAAAGAAAAACAGACTGGAAAAATGAGGAGTTCCCTGATAGTGCAGGTGACTATGGCTCAAAGTGGCAATCATCACATATGAATAGCCCCTGTTATGCAATTTCTATTCTCCCCCGCCCCCCATACCTCCCCCCACACCACCACCACACACACACACACACACACACACACACACACACACACAAATTGCTTTGCAACTCTGGATTCCAATTCCTTCTATCAGTGGAATTTAAAGAACCCTTCCTCTGCCACAAAAAGACTCATATAACAAAATCAGTTTAGAGTGTTGCAGAGCTAAGCAAGGAGATATTTCTCCCAGAATAACACAGTAGGCAGTTTGAATTTCAAAAGACTGTAATGAGAAAACCTCTAGAATTCTATAAAGAAATCAGTTGGCAATGATTTTCTTATAGGTAGATGTAAACATCGGCAGTTGCAAAGCACAACATCTTTCAGCAGAGACTGTTGGAAGGAAAACAACTGGTCTCTTTGAAATGAGCAAGGAACAAAATCAGCTTGATTCACACAAATAATCAGTCAAGCTTGAACAATGAAAGGAAGTAAATCCGAACTCAATTAGAGGTAAGGTAACATTCTCTTAGCCACTCTAAGGATTCTCACTAATTCCTAAGTGCAAAGCCAGGACAGTTTATATCAGAATTGCACAAAACACCCTTTATTTTGCTTATACTTACACTAACCATGTGATAAAATATATCTGAACTCTCTGTTCATAGTAGGGTCTTATTTTTCTCAACAAATCTTTTTTTTTGCATTATTTTGTAAAGTCCCAATTTGGAGAATTAACACTCGCGATGTCATCATGAATAGGGATGGACACCACTTCCCTCGTTTAATCTCATTTCGAGGATGGACAGATTTAGGTTCAGCAGGTATACTTTTGCAACCTCAACTGGGGTATTCAAGCAATGCTATTTTTCTCTATTTTATTTAAAGTTAGTTAAAACATCTTTAAATCCCCTGGTCTTTGGGCTAGCAAGAAGTTCAATCTGTTACTTGATGTCATTTCCTAGAATATTACATTCACCGAAGTAAGGTTTGGGCAACACAGATTAATTTTGTCTTGTGTCCCTTCTTTATTATTTGGTATGGAGCATAGTTGTCTGGGTTTCAGTTCTCCAGACCCAGAAGCAGTCTTTTCCCTCTGATGTTTCTGATTCTATGAACCTTAACCTCTAAGACCCTAGATCTCAAAATCTCTGTCCCTGTCTTTTTCACCAACTAGTCATCCACTTCTTGGCCATTAAACTTCTGGGAAACAAAGACAAGCTGTATATGGGACATTTCTTTCTCTTTTTGCCTTTCCTTGAAGCAAGTGACCATAAAACACGTGTGTGTGTGTGTGTGTGTGTGTGTGTGTGATGGGAAAGAATTGAAAGGCAGTATAAAAGTATTATAAGGACAAAAATAAATATGTACTGCTTCATAGGTAGTTACCATCTGTTATAGAATGCTGTCTTAATAAGGCTTATGTCTATCTGCACATTAATAATGAGCGCACTTCATCTATTCTCATAGAGGATGAAAGAAAAGCATTTTCTGGAATGATCAAAGGGATTAATGGGACATTTATATACCCAGAACAAGGACTTAAAGGGGTTCTATTATATGGGCATTAGAGAAAAGCAAGCATTATGAATTTAAGAAACATTCTATGGAGTCTTGAAACATATGCTAGAAAATTAGAATGATTTAAGACTTACTCTGACTTTTACCAACCAAATCATTTTATAATTAATATAAGTCCATCAAACTACAATACTTAGAGAGTGCCTTGTGGTTAGTCCTTTGATAAGAGCATTAATTAAGTCCTTCAACTTCCTTTTCTTAATGTTGAATAACTTCAAATAGTACCTTGAATTCAAATACTATTTTGGGCAAACAGTGAATGGAGAAAAAAATTGTAGGCAAATCTCCACCAATGCAGGATCTTGGCTGCAGGAGCAGATCAGAAATGCTACACCTCTAATGGGGGTATGTTATGAGTTCCTGTGGGCACCAAATGTTCCTGAGAGGGATTGTAGATTGTAGACTGATTTATTTTTCAAAAATTAATAATTAACCTTTTTCAAACTGGTTTTATTTAATATGCTGGTTATGTGCGAAAGCCCATGGCTCAGTGGCTTTTTATTGAAAGCACATTTAATCTGCTAATCAGTGATAGATGCTTTACTGGGCTTATTTTTACACAGTTCTGACTTGTGCTTTGATTGTATATAAAAGGTATTTAGTAAGGTATAGAGGTCAGAATTAGATATAATTTTAAACAGTTCATGCCTGATTTTAATGTCAAGTGGCTTCTATTTTCTGCAATTATCCCTGTATTGTAGGTCCTAGAGTCTTAGAACTCAGAGTCTTCTGATGACCAGCAATGTCAGTGTCATCTGAGAACTTGTTACAACAGGCCCAATCAAACTTACTGAATCAGAATTTGCATTTATTAGGTACATTACGAGTCTGAGCAACATGGTTTTTGGACACAGTTTAGACTGAATTACCTGTAAAACTTTGGAAAAATGTTGATACTAAATTTTCCACAGTAAATAGCTGCGATTGTATACAACATACACATTTGTAGAAAAACCTTTACAGGTCAATGTCTTAAGTGTCATCTAGCATTTCCTCTAGTGGTGGGAAAAAAAAACTACATAACAAATAGATATGCTTCAGCATGAATTGTCAAAAGCAGGCATTTCATTCAAATATGAAAGTTTCTTGTTTTTTTGCCAAAGCATCAGATTTGAGGATTAACTGAAGCTTATAAATTTACACTATATCCTCATACTGTTAATAATAGAACTATTGATGAAAATAAGCTACAGAATAAATATTCCTGATAATTTTTTTCTAAATTATAGAATTTAAAATGTCATGAGAGTATTTGATTTTTTTTCTTTTTCTTTTTTTTTTTTTTAGAGATTTATTTATTTATTTATACAAGCACTGGGTACAGTCAGAAGCGCGGGAGGGTGAGATAATTCACCAGAGCCAGAGCAGGGAGCAGAACAGGCAGGAGGACTGAAGTACACTGCTGAGGGGAGCAGCGGGCGGCAGGAGAGGTCTACGTGCCATGTGGGACCCTCGCCCGGTAGGCGGGGATCGAACCAGCGCTGCAGAAACTGCGGGCAGCTTTGCAGCCCAGCGCTCAATCGCTGCGCCACTGGGGAGGCCCAGAGATTATTTGATTTTTAATTATCAAATACATAGTTAGCAATTACATAGTTGAATTACATAGTTAGCAAATGTTTTTTTCTGAATGTTTACTTTTTTTGATATATCATTGGTCAAACTAAAATGGTTCTATAATTTCACATTCGACCTCTCTTCATTAAGCACTTATTATTTGTATTTGCAACAGTAGTGGTAGCTTCTGGTTTCTTGGTATGTTTAGTATGACAGGAACAGAATGAAGATTTTTGCCATAAATTTTAGTGTTTCTTTTTCTTGAAATAAATGAGCTTTTATAATAATAACAACCAAATTAGAGCAGCAACAATTCTTAGCTTAATTGCATCTGGTTTATCATTGGGCTGAGAATCTAGTCAGATAAAAACCCAAACCTTCCAGATCAGAGTTCGGCTTTTGTTTTTCTTGTTAAAAAGTTGGAGTCCAGGATTGTGAGTTGTGTTTTCTTAAGGATAGTTTGTTGATTTCATAACAAATTTTTCATTTCTTCAGTGAACTGTTTTCTCCTGCCCATTTTCTCAATGGAAGTTGTTGTTAATTCTAGTTTACAAAATGTTAATTGCTACCTTAATGAATGCATATAACAACCTGAGAACTAAAGAATTAACCTTGTTGAGATGTTTTTATGAATTAAAATTGGGATGGCTTCTGGTAACTCAGGGGAATGCAAAGTTTTGTTTTTTCCTAAAAGGAACATGGGCACAATGTATAAATCCAAGGTCAAGTAAAAGGAGGAAAAGCAAAGAACATGAGGAATAATTTTCCCTCAAGTCTTATCCTGTGGAATTATTCTTCTAAAAGCAAATGATTAATTAAAAAAATACTGGGTATACAAACATATCCTTGTGAGATACTCATTTTCCTCTGAAGGAAAAGAAAGCGTAAATTAGATGACAATCGGACTTTTCCAGCCTAATTTCTTGATCCATGTATTCAAAAATTTTCCTGCTGAAGTTTTTCTTCTTTCAATAGAACTTCCAAAAGTTTTTCTGGCAACAAAGGTCTAAGTTGGAAATAGCTTATTCACTGATACTAGTGAATTCTCTAATTAGTCTCTGATTAGTGAAGACATTAAATATTAGTAGAAACATTAAATATTAACTCCTTCATTCATTCCACAAATATTCTTTGAATGTCCACTATGTGCCAGGATCTGTAAGTATGAAAGGTTTACATCCTAACTTCTAATCAAACTAATTACATAGTTTAAAAAAGAGTACTGATGATGAATAATCTACACAGCAGGCTTGATTCTCTGATCCACAAATGAAAAATCAATGTTGCATAAAACAGGGAGTGTACCTTGTGAGAAGGCTATTGTCTCAAAGCACTTCTATTTGTGCCGCTATCAGCCCCGCTTCCTCACAAACTCTGTAGCTATGTTCTATGAGACCAAAGGGAGCAGAGAGGTGGAGAAGATGGACAGTTTAACCACCATTCACTGTCTGATATTGGTGGTTACCAAATACCTACTCCAGAGATTATCTGTGTCAGTTTCAGGTATCAAGAATTCTATGACCTGGAATAAAGTTCATCATCAGGTAGACAAAAAAGATATGATTCTCCCTGGACATGCTCAGAGTATGATAAATTACTTGATAGAGATTTGTGCTATGTACTTGTGAGTGCAGGTGAATAAATTAGAGGTCATTTCCCTCAAGGAACTTACAATTCAGAGGAAAGGTAAATTTCAATAGTCAATTATATTGTAATAGATGTCTGTACTTAAACTTTGGACAAAGTGGAGTGGAGATATTCTCAGATTTGTTTGACCTTGGGACTATAATTGAAAATTATAATTAAAGAATATTGATAAGAAGTCACTATAGTGTGGGAGAGTACTCTATAAAATTATAAAGTTCTCTGTGAAAGACAAGGTCAAGAGAACAAGACAGGCCACAAACTGGGAGAAAATATTTTCAAACTATTTTTTTCCAAATAAAAAGGATTGCTATCAAAAAATATACAAAGAACTCTTAAAATTTAACAATAAGAAAACAACCTGATTTAAAAATGGTTTAAACACAAGATGAAAATGCATATATTATGCAAAAAAGAAAAATTATGTAGAAAATACATAAAATAAAAAAATAATAAAAATAAAAAATACTACATCTTATCAGTGGGAAAAGGAAACACAATCATCAACATAGACACTGAAACCACAGGCACTAGTCAAATACAGCATGGTCACCCATATTATCTAGCATTAGGGTAATCAATATTTAGCAGTCATACTGGCACTCTTTGTGAGTGAAAGGGGAGTGATCAAAATAATTTTCAGTCATTAGTTTATGAACAACAGGCTTGAACATGAATATTCCAGGCAACTGGTATATAAGATCACCTTATTCAGGCTGTCCTTATATTGATTATTTCTAGATCAATATTGAAATAACATAAAGCAATTCAAAAATTCTTGTATAAGCTTGTTTCTTGCAGATAGTCCACATCTGGCAAACTGTATTATGAAGGTTATTTCAGCATTAAAAAGAAAATTATATAAAAAAATGAGTTAAACATCTTAACTGAAATTTATCAAAGAAGATGCACATATGGCAAATAGGCATATATTAATAAAAAGATTCTCTACCTCGTTTGTTATCAGGGAAACAAAAAATCCAAACAACAATGAGATATCACTACACAACTGATGAATAGCAAAATTTGGAACAATGATACTGGAAAGCTGGCAAGGAAATGGAGCTATAGGAACTCTTGTTCATTGCTGATTGGAAGACAATTCGGTGGTTTCTTATAAAACTAAATGTACTCAACATACAGTCTTGCTTGTTGGTATTTACTTAAAGGAGTTGAAAAGTTATGTCCATAAAAAACCTGTACATGGATGTTTAAAGCAGCTTTATTCTTAATTGCCAAAACTTAGAAGCAATCAGTATGTCAGGAGGTGAATGAATAGTGTTATATCTATCTACAAATGTTAATCAGTGCTAAAAAGAAATGAACTAGCAAGGAGGAGTCTTAAAACCTACTGCTAAGTGAAAAAAAAGTGAATAAAAAGGTAATATTGAAATGTTACATGGTGCATGATTTTCACTATATGACATTCTGGAAAGGGCAAAACTATGAAAAAAAAGATCAGTGGTTGTCAAGTATTTGGGGTGTGAGGAGTGATGAATAGGTAGAATGCAGGATTTTTAGGCAATGAAAACATCCTGTTAGGATAATAATGGACACATGTCATTACATATTTGTCCAAACCCATTTGGGTAGGTTCATCAATTCTAGTAAATGTATGACTTATTAGCAGATTTTGAGAATGGGGAAAGTTATGCATGCATTCAGGGACAGTGGATATGTGGGAAGTCACCTTATTTCCCCCAGTTTTTCTGTGAACCCTAAACTGCTCTTAAAAAAAGGGTTTTAGTAAAAACAATGTGAAAAAGATAAAGGACAAAAAGCTCATAAATTACCTCTGCTGTAAGAAATGACAAAAAAAATTATAGGTTTAATACGAAATAAGCATTGGGTAGCAAATGTTGTCAAATTATGACTTGATACCCAACATAGACCAGTTAGCCTCAAACAGAAAACATATCCTTCTTCTCTGTCTGTTTGGTTAATTGCTGCCAACATGAGCCTCCACATATTAAAATGTATCTATATCAACTCAGTTCATGCAACTTTTAAAAGTCTTAAAATGGATGATGTCACAATCCAGAAGACTCCATACATATGATTAGTTTTGAAATTATTTCTCTACCTAAAGCATATTTTGGAGTAAAAAAAATGCCACAAACATAGATTAAGCATTTTTTGGGAACCCCTGTTAGCATCTCCTGTAATACGATGTTCTTTGTCTTGTGCACAGGAAAAGGTGTTGCAACTGAAAAATTCATATGAGCAAGAGTGTGGACATGAGTGTGTGAAACAACGCGGGGGGTCAGGGGATAGAGACACATGGACAGCAGGGCAGGGACTTGATGCAAGTCAGGGGTGAGTTAGTGGGAGGAACTCAATGACTTTTCTGCCTTTGATTTCTAACATTATCTCAGTTTAAAAGTTCATCATGTTTTAGCTATTTACATTTTTCTACTTTTCTTAGAACTTGCCAAATTTCATTATCAGTGAGCCATCTGTACATGTGCCAAAGAGTCTTATCTTTAAAAAAAATGTTCATTTAAGGCTTACTATGTTCTAGACAATGTGCTAGACAGTTTACATGCAAAGCTCTGCTAAATTTCATGAACATTTTACAAAGGCAATATTATTAAACTACTTTAAAAGTTGAGAAAACGGAGACTAAATCTGCATGTGAATTCTACCTGTCTGACTCAAAGTTTATTTTACTCTAATAACCAGTTATTGTAATGAAATTTCCCTAAGTGCATTCCTCAGAGGATAAAGAATAAGAAGAAAGCATTCTAGAATCATATCTGTGTGAAGACCAAAGTGCACACATCTCCTCTTAAAGACTAATATACACTTAGGATGGTAAGGACCTTGTGAAATTTTGAAATGAAGAAATCCATTTCATTTTATTGTATTTCACAATAAAATGTATTTAGTTGACTGCCAGAATCCTCCTCATCCTCCTCTTCTTTTTTTGTAAAACAGTGAACATCTAGGACACACTTTAACTGTGTTAAACTGTATTGGGAGAATCTGTATTGTCAGAATGAAAGGTATTTAGAATTCAAGAAGTATATACCTTATTATATGTCCTCAAATAACATTTGTCAGAGTGAGGTTCAAAATTCATTAAATTGTGAAATCAATAATGAAGTAGAATCCTGACCAGTTTTGGGGGAGGAAAAAAAAACCCAGAAACTAATAGGATAGGAAATATCCTATTTGTTGCATGTAATAAGTACTGGATCATGAATTTTTACTAGTTCACAAAGTAAAATACATTTTTTTTTCTGTGATAGTGACCAAAAATGCCTGAAGCCACTGTTTTCATGAAAGTCACACAATTGCTTATTGTGCCAGGGGTTAAGGTGGTAACAAAAGTCTCAACTTTGCAAAATTAGCATTAAAAAACCCTCCTGTAATGCTATGGCTAAATATACTATTTGTGATTACTTAAAATCAGAGAAGTTTAGAGCTGATATATCGCAGGGGGAAAACCAAAATAGAGTTCAACTAGTCAAGATCAGGCAGCTGTTAACTGTACTTAAGACTCAGGTGTTCTAATTTGTAGTCTCTTGTCATCATAAGTTTTAGTTATAGAAAATGAGGATTATCTCTTTTTAACAAATAGGAAAACTAGGCAAAACGTTTAGCAAAGCACTCTTGTATAGTAAGTCAAACAGTAGGTTACAAAAAAGCTGAAGGCTTTAATTGAAAGAAAAAAGCAATTTACAGATTCTTCATCACTAGGTCCTATTTATATTTTATACCAGGAAATAATTAACCTAATACCCCAAGTTACTAGTCCAGGCCATTAGTTTTCTGGTTTCTCATTTGTACATGTAAGTGCTCCATATATATGATTTTGAGACTTAGAAGATTACACATCAGTGAACATGTATAACAATGCAACTTTAAATAATTAATGGAAATACAGGAAACCCTTCAAACTCACACCGTTTTTAAAAAAGGAACTATGATTTATGGAAACATTCCTTCACAAAGCAGATATGAGCTGCTAAGTATTTTATTTTAGGCAGGCCTCTGTAAAACTCCAGTTGAAGTCTCAAAGATTATTTAAGTGTGTACCTAATCACTCCTCTTTCATAGTCGGCTGGGGGTAGGGGGCCTAGGGGGGTGATAGAAAACGATCAGTGGAACTTGGAGATACTTCCTTTCTCACCACTGTTTTCTGGAAAGCGCCCAAAGGAATCTGCTCCAGGGAAGTGAGCCTGGGCTTGGATTCCAGAAGCTCCTTCCTCGTCTCTGGTGCCCAGGTTGGTGTCATCTCTAAAGAAGCTCCATCCACACTGGGCAGAAATCATTTAATAACTTAATCTTGATGAAAGAAGAGACGCTAAGGCCTGTGCACTCTAGTAATAAACAGAAGCATCGGGGTGAGTTAACGAAGAGACATGGTACCTTTTCAAACTAATGTAAACGAATAAATCATCAACAACAGCTTAAAGCAGAGAAGGGGACAGACCGCCCCCACAAAATGTGGGAGCGCTCTGGCGTCTGGAGAGGAAATAATCGCGTCTTTAAGACCTTGAGGTTCCAAGGGTTCTCTCCAAAGAAACTTTGACGGCTGGGAGAACAGAGCAGCTTAGAGGAGGCGAATTTCCTAAAGCCCAGGACCGCCTGGGACCATCCCCCTTCCTATAATTAACTTCACGCTGGTCCCCACCGGTCCAGCCCGCGGTCCCCCTCAGCTGCCCTTCTGGCAGGGACGGAGAGGCTCCCGGGGTGCGGGTCTAGGCCGGACCCCACGAGTCCCCCGCGCCCTCCCAACCCCCTGACCCTGCCCGGGGCCGGCCGCCCAGCGAACCTCCCCTCTCCTCGCCGTCCTCCCGCGCGGGCCGCGCCCTCCTCGGCCGCCCGGGCTGGCTGGCGCAGGGGGCGCGCGCCCCGGCCGCGCGTGACGTGGGCGTTGTGGCGGGAGGGGCGGCCCGGGGGGCTCCCGCCGCCTTATTAGCGCCTCGCGGGTCGCCGGCAGCGAGCAGACCGCCACTCTGCGAGCAACAGGAGCCGGCGCGCGGCCCACTCCTCCCACCTTCTCCGCCTGCCTCCTCCTCCTCCCGCTCGGCTCCTCCCGCCCCCACCTCTGCTGAGCTGCAGAGTCGCCCTCTCGCAGCCTCTTTCTCTCGCTCGTCTGCTCGCTAATACTTCCCCCTGCTGCGCTCCAGGGGACCCAAGCATTCTCCGCGCTCACCGTAGGGACCCAAGGTGCTCCACGAGCCTAGGAAAAGCTGCTGGGGTCTGAGATAGTTGGAAGCCCCTCGCCCCTTCCCCCTCTCCCGGCGCAGCCCGTGCCCGGCAGCACCTTCTCGCTCCTGCACACTCTGTTGGGGAGGACGGGGTGAGAAGGTGAAGTGGGAAGATCTGCAGAGCAGAGGGGGCCAGGCTCGTAGCTCAGATTTCATTTTCATTGAAGCAAAGCACAGAAGATCAATTTTTTTTTATTCTGCATTTTTTTCCTTTTTAATTTTTTTTTTTTTAAAGAAACTTATTTTGGTGGGGGGCTTGCTCTGGGCATTTGGTTTGCCCAGTAGTTGAACAGTGAACTCGACTCGTGATGGTTCTCCTGTCACTTTGGTTGATAGCAGCCGCTCTGGTAGAGGTTAGGACTTCAGCTGATGGACAAGTAAGTGAAAAATAATAACAATAAAAAAATGCAAACCCAACCTTTCTCCCCCAAAGTTCCTTCTCTTTTCCCCCTTCTGTTTCCTTCCCTCCCCTCTCTCCCTCCCCCGTTATCTTGTGCGCTCAGGATCGGGGTTTGGAGGGCTGGGCTGGGCGCAGCGTGCGGGGCTTTCTGGGGCCGGGGAGGGGGGCGGGGGGTGGAACTGCACGGGCGGCTGTGACTCCCCCTCGGGCGCCCAGACTTGTCACTCTCAGGGCTTCGAGACTTTGCGGCATTCGTCACAATTTCTAGTGACAAACTGCGGCCAATTCTCAATCCTCGCCGGGCCGTCTGGGTTTCCCCTTTGGGGAGGGCGGTCTGGGCGCTTGAATGAAGTTCTGGTGCCGGGTCCAGGAGCCCGGGGCTCTGGGCGCTGCAGCCCCGGTCGGGTGCGCGGGGTTTTCTCCTGCTCACTGACTCACAGCTTTTTCGGGCAGCCGGAGGCGGGGGTTTCAGGAAGTCCTTGGGCCGGACAGGGAGCGATCCAGTAGACACGTGTCCTTGGGAGGACCGCGGCCGGGCTGGGGTTTGACAGTTGGGGAGGGAGGTTGGGGACGTTTCCTGTCCCGCATTTTCCTGGCCAGAGGCTGGAGCCGCCGGCCGCTTCTCTCCCCTCCCCCTCTGCACAACTCCTCCTCTTTTTAAAGCTAAGTTGAGAGTAGCTCTGTTTCTTTTCGGCCCAGCCCCCACCCTTGAGAGAGATTCTAGGTGAAGCCCGATGCTCTCTGAAGAGTCCTTGAGAAGGCGCAGCCAGACGGGGCCGAGCCTTTTGTAGTAAATCACTTCAGCTCAGGGCCGGTGGGACTTCGGGTACACCCTTTCTCTATGAGTTTTTTTAGCTCCCCTGGTCAGCCTTGTCAGACCACACGGTAAAATGTGGAGAATTGCCTAGCTGATCCCTGACCTCAAATCAAATAAATCAGGCCCCCTTTTGGGTGTCTCGTCCAGGTATACATTCAGAGGCTTTCTTTTCTAATCCTGGTTGAATATCTGGAGTTTTCAGAAGAGAAGGTTGAGTGTCAGTATTTATTTTTGCTGGCTTCCTAAACGTTACATTAAAATTGAAGCGGTGAAACAACTCCCTACCCCAAATAGTTTATTGAATTGGCTCAGCCTCCTGTCACAAGAACCTTCTACAAACCAAGGTGCAGCCTGAGGCAGGAATCCCATCCTTCAGCATCTCCTGATTAGCTAGCTCTGAAAAGCATTAACGGTAGAAATAAAACACACAAGGTGATAAGATGAAACCCAGTAACTGTTCTTTTTCTTACTTTTCCCCCTCCTTTCCAGGCTGGTAATGAAGAAATGGTGCAAATAGGTAAGCCTTGTTCTCAGATGTCACTCTTATCTTAGTGGAAAGTAGGGAATGAAGTCAGCTAAGGGAAATATTGTCTCTGAAATTTCTCCCATTGATGGTTAAGAAATGAATATGTAACCCAGGTACACTTCCATTCTTTATTCTTTTCGTTCTCTTTCCGGAGGAGGGTCCCACTTTCCTCAGGCTAAATTATTATGATACAAAAATTCTCCTGCAGTTGGACCTGTCACGCTTCAATTTATTTTTGTCTTTGGACAAGCGTCTGGTAGGTACTTGGAGGGTGATGTAGGACCTGGAAAAATGTAGGAAGGTAACTCAAAACAGTCTGTGCGCCATTGGGAGGAGCACATCTAATTGAAGTGAAGGCAAAGTGTGAAAATGCTACATAGAAAGGGAAAATGAAGTCCAGAGGATGAAAATTTTTTTCTTAAAACTTTTTCAGCTTTGGGTAAACCCTCTGACGGCTTCTAATCCATTTGCTTTCAAATTACCTAAAACTGTGCATGATTTGTTAGGCCTTGTGCAAACAACATCTAAAATTTCAGTTTTATCTGGTGGGTGTGGGTATTATTATTCCATTTTACAGGTGAGGAGACTGAGGCACAGAGAGAGTAAGTGACTTGTATCAGGTTACTCCAAAGTCCGTGGTCTTTTTGTGTATCTGTTTATAATAATATATTTGTTCTGAATCCAGAGACCAGAAGTCATGTGGCAAGAAGCCTGGTTCCATTCAAAGTCTTTTTATACATATTTAACTTGGGTTACTTTAAAAGATAATTTTTCTTTTTGGCTGAGTATTAGTCTCTGTAAATACTGTTTTTGTCAAGTGATACTGTAAAGTCATCTTTTAGATGAAAAGTTCTTATTACTGTAAACATAGTTACAAGTCATTGCCATTTGCTATGTTCCAGGCACTTGTGTTAACTGCTTTGTGTGTGGTATGTCACCTAATTCTCACAACCGCACTCCCAGATAGGGACCCCATTGTCCTATCTTAAGAAAACTAAGCTTTAGCAGTTGCACAGGTGCTTGCTCTAGTGCCCAGTGGAGAGCTGGGGCGATTTCATACTGTGGACTCATCAGGGAAGCCCAAGATTCAGGCCCAAGATTCAGGCTGACTGTGTATCAGCTTGTGCCAGGAGGCTCCCTTCCCATTCAGAACTTAGAACTGTCGGATCTCTTCCCGAAGCTTAGAACTCCATGGTAAGAGCAGGACAGAGGGGAAGAGGGTGACTGAGAACTACATTAAAACTACGTGTCTATGAGGAGACATTTGTCATTTGTAGTTGATAGCATTCATCTGTCTAGCTTCCTATCTCCCTATCTGTCTATATACATACATACTTAATATATATACTATATATATATGCATACTTTTGAAAGAAGAATGTTTTAACCAAACCAAGAAAACTGTCTTACTTTTTTATTAACTAAATGTTTGATTAAACACCACAACCTTTCGATATTAAAACTGAGTTCAAATTAAAAAGGTGTTAGGAGATTACTCTTTCTACTCTAGGAATAAAATATATTACTTTGGTTACATTTTCAGATAGAGAATCAATATGTTCTCATTTAAAGGACCCACGGTCCAACTTTGGTCCAGGGTTTTGCTAATGTAAGTACTTTGGTAGCCCTTTTCTCTAGGGATGAAATTAGTACAGGTGTTTTTGAATTTGGTAGGTGGGAAGTGACTAGGCGTATGACAGAAGGGAACGTGGTATTCTTAGGTTGTAGTGCTACAGATTTACTTGCTCCCAAGTTCTTCTGCTTTATGGAGTTTTTCTCTTTGAATATTATCATTTTTATTTACCATTTTTGAGTTGATGGAAGAGAAGAAAAAGAGATAAAAATAGATTTGACTCATTAGTCTTGTGATGTAGAAAAATGTAGCCACCACTTTGTTTTAGGCTATAATCATTTATGTAGCTCTTGAGATGAATGAAAGTATGTTTTTAAAAAATTTTCTGTACAATAATGAGTTTTCTTTTTCCTGTGTTCTGCATAAAGGGATTCTTTACCTGGAGGTTTGGTAAAGCGCACTCCTCTATAAATAACTAATTTCTTCCGATACTTGATTTAAAAGTAGTTTATATAACTTCATGAAGATGATATTTGATCAGTGGTACAATAAGGAATGACTAATAAAGTCTGTACAATTCATTATTTACATTTATTGGTATTTGAATTGGTTGGTGAAAATACCATGGTTCCCAGTAATTTATTGTCTCATTAAGAGTTACATATAATTTAATGACAAAGCACGAGTAAAAATACTTTCTATTGTAATATAATACACATGCTGGATAGTATATATAAGTGAATATTTTGCTGATTCTTCAAATGAAACACTTCTGTGTGACTAGCACCTGGATCATTATATACAATATTGCCAGCACTGGTGCCACCTTCCAGCACTATCTCTGCATGCACTGTAAACACCCTTTTGACTTCTAATGGAGCAATTACTTTTGCCAGGGGTGTTTTTTATAAATAGAATTATACTATATGTACTCTTTGGAATATGATCTAGAAACCAATTTTTAAAAATGTATCTGATATATTCCTCTAGACTAGGAAAGTTAGTAGGGAGAAGGTAGTCTGTAGTCTGTGATGGGGGCATGTTGGCATATGTATAGATGTCTCATCTGTACAATGTGTCATACAGGATAGTGCTTCTTTTCTCTCCCCACCCAGTGGGAAAATACCCTCTTGGTATGTGGAAAAGTATGATTCACCCTAGATAACATAGGCAAATAGGGATTGAACCCAGACCTAGTTCTCAGTTCCTTTGTCACCCAAAGTGGAATTTACCCACCTGTCTCCATCCATCCACTCATCCCGGCATACATGCACACATACATGTGGTACATGTGTGAATGTGTAAGCAATGTGTATACTTGTGTGTATGTGTGTTTCATGAAGTCATTAACATACTTCTGTAGCATGTCAGGGAGTTCTTTCATTTCTGACTTAGAGCATGACCTTGGGAGGATGCCTAGCATAATTGTGGGCATTTGTGGCTGACTGGTTGATTGGGTAAGGAGGCTTGCTACGTGACACATGTGGCTTAGGAAATAATCATAGTTCTGTACAAATTGTAGAACAGAAAAAGAATTCTCTGAGTCCCTTTGATTCATAAGCCACCACTTTAGCTTGCCTGCATATCATTAGAAGAAAAACCTTTCTGGGAACTGGGGTATAGTCATCTTACTCTTCCCTATTTCTGTTTCCCAATTTCAAATTTTTTTACATTCATTCTTAGCAAAATAAAGTTGCTTATCTTGTCCACAAAAATATCCAATTTACTGAAAAATGATTTTCCATCATTTGTAGATATTTATTTGGTTTTCAATGTTTAGTACACTTTATCTAGTACTTGGCATATATAAGCATTTCCACTAGTGTACATCTCACGAAAACAAAGACTTTGTCTTCATGACTGCCGTATCCCCAGTACATAAAACAAGGCTTGGTACTTTGTGGCTCCTCAATTATTTGTTAATCAATGAATTGATCTAGCAAGCAATGTATTATCATACTGGGATTTACTGTGTTCTGAATTGCCTTAAATGCTCTTGGTCAGTAACCTTCTACAGGTTTAATTGGTCACCAAGAAAATGAGGATGGTGGCAATGGTGAAAACAGTTATTCAGTGTAAGCAAGCTTTCTTGTGATTTCTCTTTTCACCCTCCAGAGTCCTCAGAGAAGTAGGTCTGTTGGTTTATATATATATATATATATATATATATATATATATATATATATAATTATGTGCATTTTTAGAATATTTACTAATTTTGCACTCAAGTTTACTTTGGATCATTTGTTTTGTTGCATCAGGACAAAGATAAGATAAACATCCATCTATTTAGTTTGATAGCCATTATAAAAAGTGTGGTTTAAAGATTTCAAAGTTTCCTTTGTGAAATTTAGAATTTAAGCTGCCCACGCTTCCTTGTAACTAAGATTATGCACTTGACTTGACTGATTTAGCATCCACCCCTCCACTGAGCATGTGTTAAGTGCTTTGATCTTATATGAGATGTTATTAAGTGCAGCATGTTATCTATCACCTGCAACTTTTTATTGCTGTTTGGCTGAAATATTTCTTTCATATAACTTCACTTGTCATTATACCAAATAATCATAATATTGCTCAAAAATGTTAAGAAATTCCCAAGATCACCTCCACTTCCAGTGTGATTATCTCTAAGTATTCATATTACCTTGGAAGTCAATTGGGGACAATTTCAAATTGGTAAAATCATGAGTAATTTCAATATGGAGAATTTGGTTATATTACTTGGACTGGAAGTTGACAATGGTGACCTACGTGGGACACTTATGCTCCTACCAAGAGGTCTGCTATTCTCAGAATTTGGGAATCTCTCCACTGTTCCTCAAATAGAGATCAGCTTTTACTCCCAAACTGTGCTACTTCCATTACTATAAATTGCTAATATTTTTAATTAATTAGTTTTCTTTCTGGTTATAAATGTTTTACATATGCCCATTATAGTAATTTCCCTTGATTTTTCTGTTTTCCCAGATTTTTTGCCATCATCCTAAATACCCAACTGTTGTTATAATTCAGCATATTCATATTCAGTCTCCTTTCAATATACAGATGTATGTGTCTGTTTTTGTTTCATTTTGCTGTTTTAGTATAACTGTACATTTCATTTCAAACTCCTTATAAATGCTATTTTAATCCCATCATACTAATAAACCTTAATTTATACAATCATTTTCCTGATGATACTCATTTGCTCATGCTAATGAATGTTGCCACACCATGTTGTCTCTAGATCATACCCTGCTTTTCAAATGACTACTTTAGGATATAGCCTTGGAAGTTGATTACTTAGTAAAAAACAAATTAATATGATACATTTTGACAAATACCTCTTGAAAAAGTTATCATGACTCAAGTTCCTATTAGCAATATAGGGAAGTGTTGAATTTTAAAGTTTTAATTTTAAATTAGTATTGGTTTTGTTCTTCATGGTATTTGAATATAATTTGAATATTTGTCCATGCAATGTCTGAAAGACGTAATGAATTAATAGGTTTTCTACTTATCAAGTACTCAGTAGTGTCAACCATTATTTTATAAAAACATTTTGTATTTTTTTAAAAGATTTATTTTTTTACGCATACGAGAATTGGGGTGTAAGCCAGAGGTGTGGAGGGTGAGAGGATTCACCAGAGAGTGGGGAGCAGAACAGGCAAATCCACTGAAACGCACTGTGCCATGTGGATAGCTCCCTGTCATGTGGGGATCAAACTTGGTGCTGTAGTGGCTGGCAATAGCTTGATAGTGCTGCCTTTAACCCCTGCACCACCCGGGAGGCCCTTGTAATTTTTGTAGTACTGTGAGAAAACTCTGCCACTTCATAGAATAGAATTTGAGAGTTATGTATTCTTAGAATGGATAGTTAAGCTTGGGGAGAATTTCCTTGCTTAGGAATCTCTGTTCCCACAAGTAATTGATCTATTCTAACTATCCAAATATGTTTATATAACTTTGCTGACTAACTGTAAATCCCTAGGAGAGATTTTGTGGTAAAATGTCAGTCTCTTGTTTATAAAAATAATTACCACAAATTCAGCATGATGAATCTTCATGGAATTTAGAGCAAATAGCATTAAACAGCCTATAACTCTTGTTCTTGGAGTGACTGATAAAACAAAAATATTTTTTAGGAAAATTGTACAAAGTAAAATAGAATTAACTATAGGAATTTTCAATATTGTGGTCTTGGAAATTTAGAGCATTTTTTTCCAAATTTAATACATTTATGTGCATATATGCACATAGAAATATAAAAAGAATGATTAAACTCTTTACTGATACAAGTTTGAGTTCTCTTTCTTTTATAGGTAAAAATCTGTCTTTTTTACATGTGAAGTCCATTCCTTAATGTAAAATGTAACCAGGATATCCAGTAGGGGATCTATTGATAATCATCACCTATCTCCCATCAAAAGGCCAGGGACATAGATTCTGTGTGGTTTAAAATTCTGACTCTACCGTTTTCTAGTTGATGGCTTTAACCTTCTCAAAATTTTACTTTATTATATCTAACATCAGCATGTTACTACTCACTTCATGGAGTTGTATAGGACTTATAAAATATTGGCATATGGTAAGCAAGCTAAAAATAATAATTATTATTATTAGTTTGTCTTAATCTTGTGCTTTTTAAAAACCACTTTTACTACATAAGAGCCTATTAATTCTAATTCCTACATTTTTAATAGGTTTGCCTTTCACCATGAATTACCAGGAACTTTAATTTACTGTTTATGGTTGGACTTGTAAACTATCCAAACACCTAGCTTATCACATGACAACTCTTTGAAAGTTCTACTTTCATGTTGGTATCATTGTAGAGTTACTTCATTCATTGGAATATAGCAAGCAGCACAGGGAGGGAGTTGAGTAAGGAATGGTGTAGAAATAGTTAGTTATTTCATGTAGATTTCACCCCAGCTATACTTTGTGTATACCAGACACAATTCTTTCTCCTCATTTTATTGAATTTCTTTCTTTCCATTTTATTGAAAACAAAACAAAACAAAACATGTTTCTATAGTAGTCCTGACTCCTTTGGATTCAAAGACCAGGGCCCCAAAATAATTTTGAGGAAATTTGTAGAAAGTAAAATAGAATTAAATATATGAATCTTCAAATAAAACTAAAATCAGGTATAGCTGGATTTAGCCTCAAAAAATGTCAACAATCTCTCTCTCTCCTCTCCTCTCTCTTCCTCCCACTCTGTCCCTGCCCTCCTCCCTTACTTTACCTCTCACATTCTCTCTCCCTCTCCCTTCCTGTCCCTCTTTTCCTTTCTCTCTCTTTCTTATTTTCTCCTGTGTTGGGTACAATTGGGACCCCAGATTGTGGCAAAGACTGTCACCAGTCTCTAGGATATTATTCTACCTTTCACCCCATTGTATAGAACATTTCTTTTTTGACAACTCTAGTAAAAGTTCCAATATGGCTTTCATGGGCTACCTGGTCTGAGGCATTAAACTGATCCCTGAACTATCACTGTATTTGGGGAGGCAGTGCTCTGACCTAGACTGAGACATTCTATCCTTGACCCATAAGGACTGAGCTTAAAGTGTGGGATGGTTAACCTGAGGGAAAATTGTAGGGCAAGAAAAGAAGCATGGGCACTGAGGAGGAACATACATACAATGATGCCACAACTGTGAGGACTTCCTAGAACATTGCCTGGGAAGTGGTGGCTGTGGTAGGCAGAGTGATATTCCTCAAGATGTCCGTATCTGAACCCTTGGAATCTATGAACATGTTATGCTAACATGGCAAAAAGAATTTACGTTTGCAGATGGAATTAAGGTTGCTAATGGACCTTAAAATAGGGAAATTATCCAGGGGCCATTCCTAATAAATGGAAGAGGGGAGTGAGAGAGAAAGAACTAGAGAAATAGCAGTGAAAGAGACATGGGTTGGCATTGCTGACTGTGATGATGGAGAAAGGGAAACATGAGCATGGGAATGACAGTGTCCTCTGGAAGCTGAAAGGGCAAGGAGATAGATCATTCCTAGAGCATCCAGAATGATGCAGCCCTGCTAACACCTTCATTTTAATCCCATTTAACCTATTTCTGACTTTTGACTACCAGAACTGTAGGATAATACATTCATGTTGCTTTAGGTCTCCATGTTTGTGAGAATTTGTTACAGCCACAACAGGAAACAAATATAGCAGCCTAGTGGATCATCCTGGTTTCTCACAAATTAAGAGTTAGAATATATAACTACCGTAAGTAATATTTCAGTGAAAACCTTTAAAAATGCTGTGCACATTTCTTATCTGTCATATTTTCCCCAGCCTTTAGCCCAAGGGACTGATGCTAATTTTCCTGACTTTGCATTTAGACTCAATATTTGTCTTTAGAAGTATTATCCATCATCTAATTCTAAGATATATGAGAAATATTAATTTGTAGAATGCTTAATGTAGCCCTCAAGTCTCCCAATGGTTATAAATATAACCAGTAGAAGTGCTTCTTTCAACATTAAGTTTGAAGGGTTAAAATTCTGGCATTTGGGCCTCACTTGAAGAAAAATCTCCTCCACTTGTTATTACTGTTATTGATTTTTTGATCACTTTAAGATGTGACAAACAAAGGAAACACTAGGGAATTTTTCTTTAAAATAGTTTTCTTCATGCCTTTACTTCTCTTACCTGATTTCATATTCTGGAACACTAAAGAATGTGCTGTTCTTTCCTAAATGACTCTCTCAAACATAAACATTGTGCAATTGCAACAAATATTTATTAAAAGGCCAGTTTTTAAAAAATGAGAAGAATTTTTTAAGTTCATAATGATTTGTTCTTTCTTGACAATGAGTAAAAAGCCCTCCTTTTATTTCAAAGAGCCTGATGAAAAATCTTTGACTATGAAAATGGGTTTGCAATTTAAATAAAGACATCAAAGAATTTCTCTGCCTTTTGGTGATAAAAGCCTACAGAAGATGAGGTGAGGAAAACAGAATTTGGCTGTATTCAGAATTTCAGTATGGGTCACAATTAATTTTTAATTGCTTTTGAAAGAAGATGTACCCCTCTCTCCATTAGTGTTTACAGCTGTGGTAAACCCTTTGGCATGTAATGTTTTCTTCAATGTCCACTCTTCACCCCAGCACATCTGTCCTGGAGCAGCTGACTTCTGTCATGTTTGATGAAAGTCATCTTCTTACCCTTGGCTCTGGATTTGAAAATGTTGTTGAAGGAGCTTCTTTTTTTTAATTTATTTTTTAATTTTTTACATCATTGTTCATATTTAAACAATATTTGTTTCCTCCCACCCCCTCAGGTATAGTCCCCATAGAGTTTCCTTCACCAATGCACCTGTGCACCATCACCTCTGTCCCCTATGCTCTTCCCTCCCTCCCTCTTATCTATCTCCCTCCTCCCCTGCAGTATGTCTCTGATTTATAATTGTCTATTTTTGCTTTGTTGTGTTTTGTACTGTTATTATTTTTTACACTGATGTCTTATTTGGTTCTGCTGTTTTCCTGCTATAAGTGAAACCATCTGATTTTTTCTTTTTCCTTCTGGCTTATTTCACTGAGCATAATTCCTTCTAGTTCCATCCACGTTGCTGTGAATGGCATGAGTTTATCTTTTTGATTGCTGAGTAATATTCCATTGTGTATATATATGTACCACATCTTCTTGATCCAGTCATCTATTTTTGGGCATTTGGGTTGTTTCCAGGTTTTACCTATTGTAAATAGTGCTGCAGTAAACATAGGGGTACAGGTGTTCTTTTGAATCAATGTTTTTGTGTCCTTTGGGTAGATCCCTAGGAGTGGAATTGCTGGGTCATATGGTAGAAGGAGCTGCTTCTTTAGTAGATTTTGAAAATACTTATTTGGTTTCATTCTTGAGGCCAGGTTGTTTCATACTGAGAAGTCATACCTGAATAAGGAAATTGTAGTAGAGCTATTAGCCATTCTTGGGAGCAAACCCCGGCTCATGGTTGGGTAATGGCCCTGGGTTGTTCAAGCAGCTTTGAGTTCCAGTCCTCTGCTGACATGGAGTTTTAAATCCTTCCTACCATATCAGCAACACAGGCTGGGGCAGGAAAGAAGCAGGGAGAGGCCTGGGGATGCTCTAGCATGGAATGAATCAAAAACTGATTTTCTAGATGTTGGTGGTAATGGTGATGATAACATCAGTTAATTTTTCATTTATTGAAATGCTATTAGATGGGGCAAGCACTTTACATGCCTGACTTTGTTTGAGCCCCATTATGATCCCTATTTTACAAATAACCTCTTCGAGCCTTAATTTTCATAATTTGCTGGAAGAGTGCATCAGCTTGAAACCAGAATTAAAATGCATTGCTTTGTGATTTCACAAGTTTAGTATTCAGTCCTCATACATTATTCCCTTCCTTGCTTGGGAATAAAAGCAGAATTGCATCAGTCACAGGCATTCCAGTATTCTGTGTACCTGGAGCTGCTTTGATATTAATTAGATCACCTAAAAAATAACTACGATATATAGGATTTTTTGTGTTGCTTTCACACTAATTGATTGTAGTACTAAAGAAATCTGTTGTTAACTGTTCTGTGGTGTCTCCTTTGTAATGTGATAGAACACCTAGTATCCTCTAGAAGACATACTTCATGTATCATTTCACAACATACTTTGAAGTATCCTAAGTTGCCTGCCCTCAGTTGTGAGCATATGTGGCTGAACATGTGAAGAAGTGAAGACAGTCTGGCTCACAGTGCCACACCATGAAAGCACTGACTCCCAAGAATGATCCCCACTGTTGACTTTTTCCCCTAAAGATCCATGCACACGAAAGATATTAAACACAGCATAACACACCTCTGCCCCCCAAAGCTTAAGATCTCTGGGAGGACAAACTTTTGTCTTATAGAGATTTTCATAACCTATGCAGACAGTTCACAATGATGAGAAGCTTAGGTCAAAAGTTGTATCCCTTGGACAAGTTCGCAGAAAAGACTTCTTGGAAAACATGGTTTTGAGAAAGGTCTCAAAACATAGTTTTGAGAAAAGTCTCAAAACATGGTTTTGAGAAAGGTCTTGGGGGCTGGGTTGTATTTTCATAGATGGAGAGAAGCAGCAGACCTTTCCTCCTAAATTGCACAGTAGACTAGTGTGTTAAAGGCAAGTATGATGAAGTTGGGAATAATGAGCATATTACAATGTTTCAGTAGGCTAAAATGGGAGATGTCAAAATGAAATCAGAGAGAGTGCAGTTAAATGACAAAGTTACATTTTGATTGGGATTAAGGTACCTATTCTCTAAATTTCTTCTTTGCAAAGTGAGAGGATTTATTTAGTAGATGGCCTTTTAAGCAATTTATAGATTAATTCTGATATAAAGACACAAAGTTTCTGAATCTATTTTATCCTTAAGTAATAATGAGCCATGGAAACTGCTCAGAAAGGTAACAGTAATATTAACACCTAACATGTATTGAGCACTTACTTGTTTGCCAGTGTTGATCTTTAAATTCAACCATTATATTTTACAATACTCCTAACAATTAAATACTGATATCCTTACTTGTATAAATAAGTAGTGACATAAAAAGTCCAAACTGACCAAAATCACAAAAGTAGAATCTAGGCGTTTTAGATTTGGTGCTAAAAATCAATTTGGCAGTAATTTAGATGATATTTTAATGTAATTTACACAATATTTGGTAATATGAAATTTTATGTGGGGAGTTTGGACTTGTCACACTTGATGCTTTTCAGTGTGAGGTGATGAAGACTTGGGAGAAAGGACATTAGCTTTAGAGTAGTTTCTCAGGAGAAATTATCAGTGCTTGAATGATGTTATATGGAGAAGAAGCTGAAGTGAAGTGAGGGGTTTGGTAAAATCAGCCTATCTTGAACAGAAATAGTGAAGTCATGAAAATAAGCTGAATATTTAGGTGAAAATGAGAAGTTTGGTTCAGATATCTTAAAGGTGAAGTGAGATCAAGACATTTACTTGCAGCAGAGAACTCACCTATTCAGGTTTCAGGGTCAAGGAAATTCATTTTTCCTTCTGACATTTACTGGTGAAGGCCTACTTACGTGCAGGAAATCCTATTGAAACACAGAGATGTGTAAAAGAATCCAAAGCCTCATAAATGATGATAGTTTGGAACTTACTAGAAAAATCTAACATAATTGACATTTAAACAAAAAGTCTGACTACCTCAAAGATATTTAATTATATGAAAACATAGAACATTACCCACTCAGATTATTTGATATAAGTTTTATGCAATATGTGTGGGGGCTGTGTGTATGTGCACATGTATGCAGATGTATACATATCACACATGTACACACACGTATGAAAGAATGTGGTTATTTCATACAGCACCAGGAGAAAGCAGGCATTAAGTTGAACTCTAGAATGAGGAATTTAGATATGAGGGAATTCCCTGACAAGAATAGTTTTATAAATAGACTGTCAGCAGAGATGTTACAATACTTTTTCAAGTTTCTGAGGAGATCCTGAATAAAAATATATCCCTTTTGAACTCTCCTGCACTGTTGGTGGGAGTGCAAACTGGTCCAACCACTATGGAGAGCTCTGTGGAGATTTCTGGACCTACTAAACATAGAGCTTCCAAATGAGCCAGCAATTCCACTCCTAGGTATTTACCCAAAGGACACCGAAACATCAATTCCAAAGAGCACCTGCACCCCTATGTTTATAGCAGCACTATTTACAATATCTAAGCTTTGGAAACAGCCCAAATGCCCAAAAATAGATGACTGGATCAAGAAGATGTGGTACATATACATAATGGAATATTACTCAGCATTCAAAAAAGATAAACACATGCAATTTGCAGCAACATGGATGGCGCTGGAAGGGATCATGCTCAGCGAAATAAGCCAGAAAGAAAAAGAAAAATACCGGATGGTCTCACTCATAGCAGGAATCTAGAAAACTTAAATAAGGGACCAGGAAAATGAAAAACTATAAGAAAGTGAAAATCAAATCAACAAAAAACTATGAACCAGAGACACTCTATGGGGGGTAGGGGGTGGGGAGGGGAGGGATTGGGGTCAAAATAAGGGGGTTGCAATTGTATGGGGAATATAAAAATAAAATTTATGTAAAAAAATATATATATCCCTTTTACCTTCCTGAGTTCTGCATAAGCTGAGAAATAGCAAATGTAAAGATTTAGTGAAAATATATTTTACAGAACAGGCCAGGGCTCCCACTTGGATGGGCAGTACCCACATGGCGTGTGGCATCCTTCTTGTGCGAGGACAGGGCTAGCCTCTTGACTTGGCAGAGAACATGTGCTCCATATTGAGATTTTTCCCAGGTAGGATGAGGAGGGGATGGTGACATTTGCAAACTTCTTATTTTTCTTAAACTTACCAGTCACATACGTGACTCTTCACCAGTTATAAGGTGGAGAAATCTGGAATACTCAGAAAAATCTCCCCTGACAGAGTGCAGGATCAGGTTAAAGACAACTCACCTCTGATTTAAGAAAGCATAATTTAATTCCATTTACTTGAGATGTCTTAGTTGTCAGAAAAGGGCAGAGATTAGGTGATATTTTAAGGTCTATTTAAAAAAAATTTTTTTAACCTGTATAGTTATAATTCTTTGAATATCCAAAGGAAATGCAGAGTGGAAGTCAATTTCCTGCTGCCTGCTTCTAAGTATGAAGGGTTCCATGTCTGCATTCCAGGAGGCCTGTTTTAATGATTAGATCCTTGTTGTTGTTGTTGTTCATAGTACCTTAAAATGTAAGACCTGGATACTATGAAACATTTGATTTACAGTCAGCTGGAACTCTAAGAATATACACAGTATTTGTAAGAAAATTTCTTACTGTAGTTATAGATGACAACTTTCATGTTTGTTGTCATTGATTGCTTGGTGGTAAATTTCTGGTTGGGGAAAAGAGGAAGCAATTTAATTTTACATATCCCCTCAGGCTCATACTGCTCCATTCATTCAGAGATACCTATTGAGTGACTTTAGGTTCTGTTTTAGACTATTGGGAACTGTAATGAAGAGAACAGATAAAAATCCCTGCCCTTGTGAAGCTTAGATGCTAGTTGTAATAAAAAAGAACAAGCAAATGAACTATCAATACAATTTTTAGTATGTCAGATGATCACAAGTTTTATGGAGAAAAATGTTAAGTGTGGAAGGGGGTAGAGAGTAATGAAATAGTCTGGCCAGGACAGCCCTCACTGGGTGGGTCACAGGTAAATTGGTGGAGGAAATTCTATGGCGACTACATCTAAGGGGGAAAAAAGCAAACATTGTTTAAAAATGAACAATGATGTAAAATATAAACAAGCAAACAAATAAATATTAAACAAAAAAAAACTGAAAAAATAAGGGGTAATTAATACTTCCTCACTGGGAGGAAGACACTTGGGCAGAGGACACAGCAAACACAATAGCCTTGAGCAAACACAATAACCTTGAGAAGTGAGAATTCCCAGTGCCAGGTGCTAGGACCTAGAGAGTCAGCTTATTGGAGGGGAATGGATTTTGAAGAAAAAGTGACATGATCTGTCATTTTAACTACTCTGGCTTTGATTTGAGGAAATCCTATAAAGAGGCAGCACAGACGCTAGGAGGCCAATTATAAGGCTCATTTGAAACTGAGACAGTGGTGGCATGGATTATGATTATAGTTGGGGTGGTTGTAAGCAGTAGTCAGAATCTGGAGAATTTTTTAGTGTATATATATATATATATAAATTTTTTTAAATTGTATATTTTTTTGAGGTAACACTGATTTTCAACACTGTATATGACTCAGAAATATAGGATCCCACCTCTTCAGATGTATGTTACCACACCACATCTACCACCAAGGCACCCATAATCCTCCACCATTAACCACTGGGACCCTTCGCTTCTCTGCTACCCCTCCTCACTCTCCCCTTCTAGCAGCCTCAATTCTACAGTTATAAGTCTAGGGCTTATTTTGGTTTAGTTTTGTCTGTTCCTTAATTTTGTTTCTTTATATTCCACATATGAATGAAATCACCTTGTATTTGTCTTTTGGAGATGTTGAAGTTAGAGTCAATGGACTTTATGAAAACATCTGATTTCTGGTGTGAGAAGAGTTAAGAAAAGTTCATTCAAGTTTTTGGTGTTAACTAGGAGGTAGAGTTGTCATTTACTGCCTTGGGGAAGCAGAAACAGATTTGGGAGCAAGAAGGTAGGAAGTTTACTGTTTGGAATTGTTGAGATTGCTGCTGAATATCTACATGGAGAGAATGCACAGACAATTGAACGGACAAATGAAGAGCACCTAGATTGAAGCTTGCTGGAGATAGACGATTTGTGCCAAAGTGGAGGCCCTGTGTCACTGCAGTGCATACAGGTCATGAAAGTAAAGGAACATTGGAAGGGAGAATGAGAAATTAAGGCCAATGAGGAAGAGGACAACCAGAAGAGCATGGTGTCCTGGAAAGTAAATTAAGTATTTCAAGAAGGAAGGAGAAATAAGCTGGATAAGATGCTGCTTGTAGGGCAAGTAGGAAGATAAGAGTCCTTGACCGTTGGGTTCAGTAACATGCAGTCACTAGTGACCTCAGTAAGACCCTGATTGGAGTGGGTTCCAGAAAGAGCAGGAATGGGAAGAGAAGAATTGGAGACATATAATAATAATATAATTATTCTTTTGAAGTGCTTTGCTATGAAAGGGAGTGAAGTAATAGGATGTTAACTCTAAGTGGATGTGGAATCAAGAAGATTTTTTTTTTGTTAACCATGACAGATATGATGACAGCATATTCATTTGCTGGTGGGAATCATCTAGTGATAGGGAAGGTGTTGATGAGAAAAGAGGAGAGGAATATTGCTGAATAGTTCTTGAAAAGGCATGAGGGGCTAAGATATGTTACATAAGTGAATGGTTTGTTCTTAGACAAGACCCCAGATGGTTTATCCATTGTACCAGAATGGAGATGGACCATGCATTCAATAATGCCAGTGGGATGTAGAAAATTTACTGCATCTGAATCATGCTTGAGTAGTTAGTGACCGCATTGTGGCTTTACAGTGGCCCAGTCCCCTGTGCTTGTGGAACTTAATAGCCCACAAAAACCTTTTCTTACCTATTGCTGTGGTCCTTTAAGAATCTCAGTGGACAGTTGGATAGTTTCATTTAAAAATTGCACATGGATGTTATTTTAATAAGCAACAAAGTTAAATTTAAGTGAATAATAGCTGGCAACTATTAAATCCTCCACATAATCTCACTTAAACCTCTCGCCAAACCTATGAGGTCAGAACTATTGCTAACCTCTAATTAACAATTAAGGAAACTGAGTTTAAGAGAAAATAAAGAACTTGTTCAAAGCCATACGATGATATATCTTGCTACTTTCTGACACTGTAGTTCATTCCTTAATCATAGAGTCTACAGAATTGTGCAAGTATCTGGGACTATAAAATGTGTTAATTTCTCAATGTAGTAAATTAACATTGAATATAATTTCATTGCTTATGCGATTGTAATCTGAGATTAAAATATTTTGATGGCTTTGAGATTTACCTTTTTTTTTTCTTACCCAACTACAGAGAATTTATGAGCCTTTTACAGAAATTTTTGAAGCTACACTAGAGGAAAAATTGATTGACTGGCTGTGGGTAGGCAGAACATCATCATTTTTGTGGTAGTCTTCCTGTATAAGTCATACCTTAAATTAGAAATTGTAAGATATTCCATTTGTTCTTAAGTGAATAGAGCATAGGAATATGGCCGCAGAGTAAAAATGGTCAGAATTGATATATTCCTTTGGTTCTTTGCTTCCTAACTGTCAGTCCTAGGTCTGCTTTCTAATTTATAAGCTGTGGATCATATTACCTACCCACTATGATTATTGTGAGAACTGGAAATGATAAATGCTTGAGCACAAAACACAGTGCCCACACTTACACTGCTAATAAATGCCAGGTAACTGGGTAACTCCTTTGTCAGTTGCATGAACTATTATCAAGGGGGATGTAGCCCGAGGGGTTGCTAAGTGAGTCTTTTCCTTGGTTGCCTGAATTCTGGAAACTGGAAAATGACTCATACAGGGTTTAATTTCAGATATGTTTATTGTGTTTATGTTTTAGGAATGATGTATTAGTAAGCATTAGAGAAGACAAAGCTCTATAGAAATACACCATCTTTATTTTGAATAAAATACAGACCATATTATCTGACAGTGGAAAAATGGAATTACCCCAGAAGATTTAGGGCATATGACCTACCTTAAGCATCAGGTTCTGGGAACCCTCTTGGGTACAGAAAAGCCTCCCTGCATTATTCTTGAATTTTCTAGTTCTCAAGTCACTTAATCCAGGTTCAGCGTATTGTCTAGACTTTGGTTATGTGTATTCCTTTTAGTGGAGATGGGAACTCCATACATTGAAATTAAGCATTGCTTCTTCCTCTTTTCCTTGAACCTGTAACTGATGATTAGAGAAAGAGAAAACTGGCATTACTGATGCAGTCTCATGCTCGTGCACCTTGGGTAGTATGCCTTGTAAGTCACAGTATGTTACAGCATAGACAGAGCAAAACTTCTCTGGCTACCTGTAGTAATGCTAAACATATTAAACAAATCTTACTGACCCTGCAGCTTTAAAATCTTGTATAATATGATATTGGGAATATCAAATTGAGTAGAAAGAAAGGTCTCTATATTCAAGGAACTTATGGTTAATTAGAGCAGGTTTGCCAATCAACATCCAACAACTTGATTCCTACCTAATTGTGGAAACTCTCCTCCAGCACCCTGTTCCCATGACACTTGAGTTCTTCCCTTAAAATTTTGAGTTCTTTCTCTAAATCAGAGTTTATAAAAATATTCTTCATGGATTTGGTTAAAGGGAGGCCAGAGTTTTAAGTCTGTGCTTCCACTAATGCCTTGTATATATAGGTCCTTGACTATGAGACAGAGAACCCACAAAGCAGGGATTGTGCTGCTGCCTGTGTTGGAACCAGGCCTCACTTTCCCCTGCGATACCACAGTCTTCACTCCTTTGCCTGGTAAATATTTACAACAGTTACTTGCTCTATGCATTTAATAAGGATATATTTAAATATTTAAAGAAGGATACTTTGTTTAAATACACTAGTCACCATAAGTGGCATAATGATAACAAACATGTATGCAAAGAATTTTCAAGTTGTAGAATGCCTTCATCTATCCTTTGGTTCTATACACACTGCGGTATTTAAAAAGCAGGAGAATAATGAAAACATAATGATTCTCTAAGGATACTTTAAGAGGACAGGTTCTAGGTTCATTTATGGGTCTCATACTCTAAATAATTTATAGGATGACAAAACATGCAATTTCTTTCTTAAGATTTGTGAATCATAACTTTTTTTCAGGGCACTTTAGCATACTACATACAGGACTAGTCTTAAATTAGAATCATGAAGGTGGGAGCCTTTTAATTTATATTTTCAGTTTTCTTTTTCATACTTGCTTTCTTCATTCCCCATTTCCCTTCTCTTTTCCTTTTCGAGTATCCACTATCCACCGTGTTCTGCCTTGAAAAATATTTCAATTAATGGAAAAATGGTTCATTCAGTATGTTATCTTTCCTAAGGATATTTGCATTTAGTAGACACAATAACTGCATTCAACTAAACAAAGGGAATTAAGTTCTTGTTTTTTTTTTTAAAGTTTGCCTTCCTCTTAACTCTATCCTTTTAAAAAAAGATTTATTTATACAAGAACTGGGGTATAGGCCAGAGGTGCAGGAGGGTGAGTGGATTTACCAGAGACAGAGTGGGGAGCAGAACAGGCAAACGGACCGAAGACACTGCTGAGGGGAGCAGTGGGAGAAGCAGGAGAGGTCTGCCATGCCATGTGATGTGGGATTCACCCTGGCCGGCCGGGAATCTAACCAGCACTGCGGAGGCTGCAGACAGCTTCAGAGCATGGCGCTCATCCTGCTGTGCCACTGGGGAGGCCCGGGAATTAAATTCTAATTGTGAAATTCAGTTTAACATGTAAATGGCCACCCATGTTGTAAGGTAGACTCCCAATACTTATTCATGTTCTAATGAGTATCTGTGCCATGTAAGGAACATGGTGCAAAATACCATATTCATTCTCTCTTGACTAACCACCAAATGAGTTTCAACTTATAGATTGTTGTTTCTTCTTTTTCATCCATTCTCTTCATTTTCTGAAAATATCCTGTGATTTTTGGAGCATGGCATGATGTAGGAAAATCAATGTATGGCTTTGGAGTGTGACTTGGCCTCATAGCTGAGTGTCACAGTTATTTGATTGTGGATACATACCCCCTGATTCTCAGTTTCCTTACCTGTAAAATAAGATTATAGGGTTGTTGTGATGGAAAAAAATGTGTATAAACTGTTGCACCATAAACGACAATGTATAAATTACAGATGTTTGGTAGATATTGTAATTTGTACACATTCTAGTAATCCTACAGGGAAAAATTGTTAAAAAATCAGAAAAAAATTATTCTACATAATAACAACTTTGTTAAAAGTTTGTAGCAGGTATTAGTGACAGCAATACTAAATTCATGGGGAGTATGTCTTGATTATAAGCAGGCTAGAAATGATTTATGGAAACTTAGTGCTTGTGTTCTTAAATGTATAAATGAGATATGAATATTGACATTGTAAAACTTTTAAAAATATATAAAATAAACCATTTAACACAGAGTTACTCAAGTGCATTTTAGAAATGATTTAAGTTTTCAAAATTCAATGCTTATGAGATAACTCAGAAATATATATGTCAGGCAAGTTGAGGTACAGTCTTGTGAGGTGGTCACTTTATGCCCGCATTGTGCCTCTTCTTAACAGGATTCTACAATTCTATTTTCTACCCTACAGATTTACCAATAAAGAGACACAGAGAGTATGAGCTGGTGACTCCGGTCAGCACAAATCTAGAAGGACACTATCTCTCCCACATTCTTTCTGCAAATCACAAAAAGAGGTCAACAAGGGACGTGTCTTCCAACTCTGAGCAATTGTTTTTTAACATCACAGCATTTGGAAGAGATTTTCATCTGCGACTAAAACCCAACACTAAGTTAGTAGCTCCTGGGGCAGTTGTGGAATGGTATGAGACATCTCTGGTGCCTGGGAATATAACCGACCCCATTGATGAACATCAACCAGGAGATGCTTCTGAAAGAATCTGGAAAACAGAGCCTTTGCAGACCAACTGTGCGTATGTTGGTGACATCATGGACATTCCAGGAACCTCCGTTGCCATTAGCAACTGTGATGGTCTGGTAAGACTTATTCCCTTTTGTGTGTGTGTGTTTGCAGGTGTTTGGGAATACAGCTTGACTTCAGCATGGTTTGGAAGGTAGAAGTAAAAAGGAAGCCTCATTATTTTTTAAGCTCAGAATGGAGCATTAGAAAACATTTTACTGTCAAAGATGTGTGCTTTGGCTTAATTTATGACATGAAGACAATATTATTCCAAGAAACCACAAAAACACTCTTTAGCATTTTTCACTTGTGTTATATTGGAGAATTTTACTTCCTTATTTCTTTCAACACATTCTGAAAACTTCCTAAAGAAATACAGATTCCTCCAAAATTACAGCCTTTCACTTCTTATATGGAAACTTTGTATATCTTCTTAAGGAAGATACTGTTTTACTTGCCCACAGAATGCTAAAATGGAAAATGAGCAGATCTTCCATCAGAATTTGCTTAAATAACAGTACTTTTTGAAGATAAAGTATAATCCTCTCTGTATCATGGTTTTGATTAGTTTATTTTCTAATAAAATACCTATCTTTAATTTTTTGTGGTAAGACCATTGGTAACTAAGCTTTCTTTCTACAATGCCAATGTGAAATACTTCTATTTGTTGTGTATTTCCAGATGCTATTTGCAATGTGTTGATGTTTATGCCTCTTCCATTGACAGCTAACGCCAATTTTGCTCCAAAAGAGAAAGTATTTTTCTTACTATAGTTGCCAGGCTGTTGCTTTATGGGAGTTCAAGTCTATTCCCTTTGTTTTGTCTCTACTTCTGAGAGTACTCTAAATATTCCTTATAGTTCTGCTTAGAATTACTCCACTCTGGTTGTTCCTCCAGTGAGACATTGAATCTTCTGCTGTTGTCCTCTCTATGTATAAGGTCATCTCGAAGGACTTAGAATACCATATGTCTTACCAAATGCTGTTGTGCTCATTGTTTTAGACTTTATTTGTGCAGTCTGGCACTGCTTCTTGATGTTCTGTAGAATTTTAAAAGGCAGCACAAAAAACTGAATAGAATTCATTTAGCAGGTCAAAGCCTCCAATTTGAACTCCATTAGTTTAGGATCCATACCCTCACATTTGGTGCTGGGTCATGTTTTGGGATTTAAGGAATAAGAAATATCTCAAATTCTCATTCTGCCTCCAGGTTGAATAGATTCAAATTAACTCATTGACTATAAAAAATAAAAAAGAACACTTTTTAGAAGACTCCGTAAGATATTCACTGAGAATACTTGATTTAATACAAAGATATAAAAGGAAAAATTATATCAAAGATGCTACTTTATAATACTTTTAAATAAAATTGCTAAGTATAAAGCTTAATTCACTGTTATTTTGTAATTTTATAGCATAAGAATGTTATACATTTTTAATCTTCTCAGTTAAGATTTCAACCTGGAATTGGCTTGAAAATCAGTTTAGGGAAGACGAAAAACAAGGAAATAATTTTTATGGATTATCATGGTGATTTTTAAACCTAACATAGTAATAGTATTTTTCTTACTGTATATAACAAATTTTCTAATAAATACAGGAATCTGGGGCAATAGCAAGTTATTGTAAAGAAGAATAAAATAGATTTAAAACGTGATGAACATTAGTTATTAGATTGTTTAATTATTCATTTTTATATTGGCTATTGACATGGGTATGCTTGTTGGGTGTGTTTGCATGTATATGTGTATATTACACTACCAGTGTGTTCTACATGTATTCATTTGTTCTATCCTTTGATCAGTTGATCAATTAATTAAAATATATCTGTAGGAAACCAGTTATGGGTCAAGCATTCTTCCAGACACTGTGAAATGGTGAAAAGATATTTTTTTTTAATAGAGGCATGTTTTTTATTTATTTGTTTGTTTGTTTGTTTTGTTTATACATGCACTGGGTACAGTCAGAAGCGTGGGAGGGTGAGAGAATTCACCAGAGCCAGAGCAGGGAGCAGAGCAGGCAGAAAGACCGAAGCACACTGCTGAGGGGAGCAGCGGGCGGCAGGAGAGGTCTGCGCACCATGTGGGACCCTCCTCTGGTGGCCGGGGAGCAGCCAGGGATCGAACCTGCACCGCGGAGGCCATGGGCAGCTTCGCAACCCAGCGCTCAACCACTGCGCCACCGGGGAGGCCCGAAAAGATAATCTTGATTACCATTCTGATGGAGCTCAAAGATGATAAAATATGCCATAGAATTTAAGTATCAAAATATCTGACAAATACATACATACATGCATATAGACATACATACATATGAGTGTGTGTGTGTGTGTGTGTGTGTGTGTTTGTTAGTATCATGTTTAATTTAGAGTTGTGGTTAAGGAAAGTAGCTTCTGGAGAGATTTTCTGATGGGACAGAATTTTGAACCAGAGATTAGTGGTCCGGGTCTTCAGCTTGATCTTCAGAAGGTAGGTGTGCTTATAGCAGCAGTGCTGTCTATGTTGCCATGAAAAATAGAAAACTTTTCTAGAATTTCCAGTTATCAGCACTTATGCTCCAGCAGGAAGCTGGCAGGAAGATGATGATGGAAGGAAGAGAAACAGGTTTATGGGATTTCAACCAACTGGAGGGATAAATGCCAACATCTTTTTCATTAAGATAGGGACAAATTCTTAAAATTGCAGAATTGCAGAAATGAAGTTGGAATTTAATTGATGAGAATATAAATACCTTTGACTGATCAACTGATCCTTAAGTCCTTTTTGTTCCTTTAACTTGTCATGTAGGGATTTAAACTTTACCTTCTTGACTTTACTAACAGAAGTAGAACTACTGAGATAACACAGATGTTGAAGGGTTAACTTGATGAGATATAAAATCATGCCCTGGGAGACTTTGGGATTATAATTAGATCCAAGTTAAGGGAGTAGAAATTACAGTCACTGCTGGCTTTGAAAATACCAATGGGGAAATCTCTACCAGCAAGTTATATCTCCTAATATGGAAGAGAATACCATTGATGACCAACTTGAATGGTAGGTAAAATACTTACAATTAGGTTAATTTTAGACTGACATAGAAGGGATACCAGGAATCCCACTCTACCTGTGTCCTTTGAGGCTTTTGCAGATAGAGAACAGCTACAGTTACTTATTTTTCACTAAGGTTGGGATGTTCATAGTAGGGCCTTCTCCCTGAGTGAATTCTTACTTCTTTTTTCTCTTATCCTGTCTTATAGCTTACTGTAGGAGTTTGAAATGGGGAACACGCTCAGACAGAGTTAAATTTGTGTTAAGCGGGATGTCTTAATTCAAAAACCAGTACTACTGTGTGTCCACAGACTCATGTGTGTGACCAGATCAATACAGAAAGTGAGACCTAGTATATAGAACTTATGTAGCAATTTTTAATTGTGTTGCATCTAATAATAATTTTTAAAAATGGGCTGGTGTTTTGTGGCTTGATTTTTCATTTTTTGATTAGATTTTTATTATATTCACAAAAATATAATTCTGAGACTATTTCAGGAGCAATGCTACTGTTTCTTCACTACAGAGATATTGAGAAGCAAGCAGTTGATGCTTAGTTATTTTCACCTCTGGACATTAGAAACTAGACTGAAATGGTCAGGTAGAAGCATGAAAAGAATAATTGCAGGGAAGGTATTTTTAATTTAAAATCTTGATTAGAGGCAAAATGAAGTCAGGGTCATCATGGCAATGGGAAGAACAGGAAGCATTACTTCCTAGGTCCACAGTGAAAGAAAAAGTGCCTCCCCTTTTATTTGCTATTTTCCTGTGTCTGTCCTAAGAACTATTTACAATGTCATATTTACATTTTTCCCAACATAAACTCATTTTAAGCTTAACTTAAGAAAATTACTATATAGTTATTAAAAAAACAGAAAAATGCTTTGAGTGATGTATGCTGAGTCATGATCTTGAATGTGACAAAGAATCTATGTGCATGGTAGCTAAAATATTCTGTGGGTTTCTGTAATCATCATCAAAATCTTATGCATGAAATAATTCTTGCAAGACAAAGATTCTTTTTTTTTATAAATAATAAATTTTATTTTTATATTCCCCATACAATTGCAGCCCCCCCCATTCTGACCCCAATCCCTCCCCTCCCGCCCCCGCCCCCCTAAAAGTGTCTCTGGTTCATAGTTTTTTGTTGATTTTGATTTTCACTTTCTTATAGTTATTCATTTTCCTGGTCCCTTATTTAAGTTCTCTAGATTCCTGCTATGAGTGAGACCATCCGGTATTTTTCTTTTTCTTTCTGGCTTATTTCGCTGAGCATGATCCCTTCCAGCGGCATCCATGTTGCTGCAAATTGCATGTGTTTATCTTTTTTTAATGCTGAGTAATATTCCATGGTATATATGTACCACATCTTCTTGATCCAGTCATCTATTTTTGGGCATTTGGGTTGTTTCCAAAGCTTAGCTATTGTAAACAGTGCTGCTATAAACATAGGGGTGCAGGTGTTCTTTGGAATTGATGTTTCTGTGTCCTTTGGGTAAATACCTAGGAGTGGAATTGCTGGATCATATGGAAGCTCTATGTTTAGTAGGTCCAGAAATCTCCACACAGCTCTCCACAGTGGTTGGACCAGTTTGCACTCCCACCAACAGTGCAGAAGAGTTCCTTTTTCTCCACACCCTCGCCAACATTTGTTGTTGCTAGTTTTTTTAATATGTGCCATTCTCACTGGTGTAAGATGGTATCTCATGGTAGTTTTGATTTGCATTTCCCTGATGACAAGTGATGTTGAACATTTTTTCATATGCCTGTTGGCCATTTGCATTTCCTCTTCAGAGAAGTTTCTTTTTAGCTCTTCTGCCCATTTTTTGACTGGATAATTTTCTTTGTTGTTGTTGAGTCTCATCAGCTCTTTGCAGATTTTTGTGATCAGTCCTTTATCATTAGTGTTGGGTGCAAAAATGTTCTCCCAGTTGGTGGGGTTTCTCTTTGTTTTTGTTATTGTCTCTTTTGCTGTGCAGAAGCTCTTTAATTTGATGTAGTCCCAGCTGTTTATCTTTGCCTTCACTATCACTGCTTTGGGTGATGTGTCTGTAAAGATGTCTTTGATGTGCAAATCACGTAGTGTTTCGCCTATATATCCTTCTATATATTTTATGGTTTCAGGTCTTATGTCAAGTTCTTTAATCCATTTTGAGTTGATTTTTGTGTATGGTGTGAGGTAGTGGTCAAGCTTCATTCTTTTGCATGTAGCGACCCAGTTTTCCCAGCACCATTTATTGAACAAACTTTCTTTGCTCCAATGCATAGTCTTTGCTCCTTAAGACAAAGATTCTTATGCAGTGTGATCAAGAACAGTATCTGTTTCCATTTAGTATATCAAGAACAGTATCTGTTTCCATTTTTGAGTGACTGATAATTCCTTACCAACTACAACTTTATTCCTGCTCTGGTTTACCCTACATATGTACTGTTACCTACTTAGGTAAAGATTTTGAGATTATTATTATTATTTTTTAAGATTTATTTATACAAGCACTGGGTACAGTCAGAAGCGCGGGAGGGTGAGAGAATTCCCCAGAGTCAGAGCGGGGAGTAGAACAGGCAGACTGACGAAATACGCTGCTGAGGGGAGCAGCGACCGTGGCAGGAGAGGTCTGTGTGCCATGTGGGACCCTCGCCAGTGGCCGGGGATTTGAACCAGTGCTGCAGAGGCTACGGGCAGCTTCACAGCCCAGTGCTCAACCGCTGCGCCACCAGGGGAGGCCCAAGATACTAAGATATTTAACCATAGGATTGTCTCTGCCTTCTGAGAGTTTCCAATCTAGAACAAAGCCCTGCTTTCTAGAACCTTCTCAAATTACCAGCCTAAACCCAAATCCTGTTAGTAGGTTCTTTCTAACACTCTCGTCCCATGATGTTCAGGATTCCTCTGTTGTGCATTCTCCCACCCACAGATGCTCCTTGTGGGCTCTCTCTGGAGGGTACTGACATGCTTTACTTCTCTGCTGTGACACCTCTTGAGTATCAGAGGTTTTCATAATCAGTGGTCGGGAGTTATGGTGATGGCAGGCATTTCACACACTTCATAGTGAGAAGACACTTCTGACTGAGAATCCGAGATGAAAGTAGATTATTTTTGTGGAGCCTCTGGCATTTGCACTACTACACCCTTAAATTTGTCCTGGGAGAAGTGGTAACTCACAGTCATATTTTGTGGTCTACAAATTTGCCAAAATAAAAGATTGTTGGGTTAGTAGGGTTTATGTCATGCATTTCATAACACAGGGAAACTGGATTTTTTTCTGGATTTGCTCAAATCAGTATATTGTCATCAGAGGGACCTGTTTGGGAGTGGAAGAACTGACTAATAAGGGTTCTCATGAGTTATCTAGTTCAGAGATTTCCTTGTCAGGTGATAACATTTGGCATTCCTTCAAATGAAATCACTAGGGGTTACCTAGTAAAATAATTGTAAAATTGTTAAACTCAGGAAAGACTTGGTTAAATCACAGGTGGGAGTTGCTCTTTCTTTTGCCTTGTTCTTAGTACAGATGCATTTGGGCTGCTGAGGCACCTTACAGAGCAGGGGTTCTTGGAAGCTTGAGGTTAGCACTTTAGGAAACATAAACAGAAACTTCTTTCTAAAATATCTGATAGTACATGTGAGTAGTGTTGGAGGCTTTGCATCTTTACAAGACAAGCTCCCAATGAAGCCTTTGTGAATAACTACAAATTTATGAAGAAAACTGCCATAAACTTCCCTGCCTTAAGACTTTGGGATTTGTTCCCTTCAAAAATATGTTCATTCCATGCCTATTTCCGTAACTCTTTCAGAAGAGGCACTTCTTAAAAAGGCTATTTTAAATAGTCTATGTTCTAGTGTGCCTAGGATTGAAAACAGTTGACCAGTGATGGTAAATACAGCACAATCTGGTAAATGAAATGTTTGATACTAAAAATAGGTACAAGTCTGTAGCTATTTATAGTGGATTTAGAAAAGAGGGTTTTCAAGGACTGATCTTTAGATGTTGACATTTAAACATCTGCTTTTTAAGAATCTGTTCTCTAAAGGCCAATTGCCTCCTACCTTTTTCTCCTCTGAAAGGTGTCATGTGTTTTATTGATGGGACATAGAGAGGTCTGTGTCTTCATGGATTGCATACTGATTTAAGAGGCCTCAGAAGGTTTGAGGAACAAAGGATTGAAAGCTTGTTTCACTTCCAGGCACTCACATCAGACTATTTTAGCAAAACAGGATTAGAAAAAGCTGAAAGCCTCTATACTCTTATTTTCAAAAGTAGAAGGAAAAAGCTGCAGGCATTGATTCAAAATGAAGAGTGGTAAGTGTCCTCTAGTTTAATTGGTCTGGGAGAACCAGTACACAGACCTCACTGCTTCTCACCTGGGGATGGGGCAGAGATGGCCCTGTGGGCGCTGGCTGCGTGTTAGCTCCCATTGTGCAAGTTGTGTGCATTTGCCTGTAGTTGGCTTTATCCCCGACTCTGCTTCCTTCTCAGAAAGATAAATAGCCAGTTTGTGCTGCCCTAGGGTGAAAAGGGAAGATTATGCACACTCCTGAATATTTTCACATTTTTTCCCCTTCCTTCCCCTCTCCCTGCCTGTCTTCCTCCCTCCTTCCTTCTTTCCTTCTCTTAAGTTGAGGTGCCATTAGTTTGTAACACCGTATAAATTTCCATTTTCATATTTTATATATTTATATATATTTTAGAATTATAAATATGTCAATCCTGTTCCAGATTTTTTGGTGATATTTCTCTTGTGTAGATTACTTGAACTTATACAAAGAATATCCAAGGATGTAGGAAGTAAAAAAAAAAAAAAAACAACCAGAAGCTAATTATTGCCTATGTTGATTTTTTTTAGATATTAAATTTTGAATTTTGTAGTGAGAATAATCAATAGACACCATTGAAAAGAAATAGTGGCCAAACAATTCAGTTATGACACTTTGGATGAGTTCAGTTTGGGAAAATATAAGTCTAATGGTTGAGGGAAAATGACTCCTTTTGGGAGCAGGCATAATGCTTAGTTCCACCAGATACTGGCTTTGTGACCTTAAGCAAGTTACTTGATCTTTTGGAAGTCTCTTGCCTTCAGTTAAGTGAGGAAGGTAATGTTTGTCAGGCCAAGGTCCTAACTAGACTGCAAATGCATCTTACACACAGACTGGCTTCTAGGAAGCTGATATTTGTTACAAGTCCTTTCCTTTGCTTCAATTTATAATTATTTGCCCTTAACATTTTATGATTAATAATAATAGTGAGTGAGTTTGCAAAAGAAGAAATACTGAAATGACTCAACTTAGCCTGTAACCTAATTTATGGAAAACATAGTCCTCTATGAAGTGAATGCCTTGGAGAAAATCCTGTAATTTTCACATCTCCTTGTGCAGCTCATACTTTGCTCTCCTAAAGACTTATAAAGATGGAAAACATATTAATTTTTATCCTATTTACATATAATTCTGCTGCATAGAAAGTTCTTTCTCAGGTTCTACTTTGAAATATGAATCAGATATATTTTGTCTCACTTTCTAGATTCTTTAGAGTTGATAAATTTATAGTAACCATGATTGGCCTCTTGTTGTTGGAATTGCAATAATTTTGGTTTTATGAAATTGACCACTTAGTCATTTAGTGGACCGTGCAGTTAGCCACTTCTCCTTCAGGAAACATTTCCTTTTAGGGATGCTTCTTAAAAGAATATATTCCAGACCTTGACTGGAAATGGAATTTACTAGGCATCAGTCATATTTTAAACATTTTCTCAGTCTTTCATTTTGGTTAATTACTTTGAATTTGCAATCTCAGAGTGAGACATTTTGGGATAGAGATAAAGAAGTTATCTGGCATTATGTGGTATATTCCAACCTTGCTCATGTCATATCTCTCTTAGTAGGTGGTAGTTTTTTTTTTTTAAGATTTGTTTATTTATGCATACAAGAGCTGGGGTATAGGCCAGAGATGTGGGAGTGGGGGAGGTGAGAGGATTCACCAGAGACAAAGTGGGGAGCAGAACAGGCAGACGGACTGAAATACACTGCCGAGGCAGCAGGCGAGGCAGGAGAGGTCTGCTTTGCCAAGTGGGTTTCTTTCTGGCCGGAGGGGGATCGAACCCGTGCTGCAGAGCTGTGGATTGCTTCATAGTGTGGTGCTTAACCCCTTGTGCCACCAGGAGGGCCCTGGTTGATAGTTGTTAATATGCTATCTTATATTTATTTCTATTTTTTTCTAGTCCAGAGTCTTCCATGAAAAAGATGCTACAGTGAAGTGTACATATTTCCTACAGCTCTGTAGAGGCAATTGAGGGGGATGGAGATAAAAGTAGCATGGTGGGTCCCTAACTCCAACTACCATAAAATGCATTTTTTGAGTATTGATTTTTTTTTCTTTAAAGATTTATTTTATTTATTTATGTAAGCACTGGGTACAGTCAGAAGCTCGGGAGGGTGAGAGAATTCACCAGAGCCAGAGGGGAGAGCAGAGCAGGCAGACCGACAAAGTACACTGCTGAGGGGAGCAGCGGGCGGCAGGAGAGGTCTGTGCGCCATGTGGGACCCTTGCCCGGCAGCCGGGGATCGAACCAGCTCTGCAGAGGCTATGGCCAGCTTCGCAGCCCAGCTCTCAACCGCTGCGCCACTGGGGAGGCCCAGTATTGATTTTTTTTTAATTGTTAGATGGTAGACTTTCCAATCCCAATTAGAACTGGAGTGTGGTGGAAAACTGTGGGCACTTTGCAGGTGGGAAAACTATGGTGACCACACCTGAGGGAAGAAATCCTATCTTGTGAAAAAATAAACAAGGATGTTTAAAAATAAGAAATATATAAGAAAAGAGATTTCTGGAAGGCCTAATGATGTCCCTAAAGATGGAAGATCTTTGCAGATTTAGAGAATTGTGCTATTATTAATAGATGCTGGGGTGTCATATGAAAGTAGTGGAACATGGTCTGAGCTTGGGAAGCCCAGGAGAAAATGAAGAAAAGCACTTAGTGTGAGATTCTGCATATGTTAGCAACCCAAACACAGTGGGAAATGTTTTATTTAGCATTATCTGTGAAACTCAATGCTCTAACATAATGATTGGAATCTTGGGATAATGCTTCCTTTGGTCTTGTAGGATACTTGATCTTGCTTAGAAGGTGCCAATATCTCATACTTTTTACCTTATATTGTCCTTTATTTTGCATACCAGGATCTGAGGATAGTATTAATTTGCTGCTAGGACAAGAATGCAGACCAAGCATAGTGATGTGGGTTCAGATAAAATGAAATCACTGTGTCTCTTTGGTCAGCTGCACATTATTGCCACCTTTGGCCTCAAATATGATGCCATGTCTAGACTTAGTGTAATGATGAAGGAAGATTTGCAGTTGTCCTGTGCTGTAATAATTGGAACTTTCATGTTCCTTGGGCACCTGTGAATCAACCCTGCACTATTTCTATTCCCAAGCTCCGTGCTTTACCCACTCTCTAGTATATCTGTACTTTTAACCTAGAGGAGCTCATCAGATGTCATAGTTTGAAATGCCATCCATAAAATGATGACTCTTTGGTGTCTTGTTCTCACCTCACTGATGAACTCTGATTTTATATACATACCCTGCAGCCTACTCAGCCTCTCCTCTTGGATGTCTAGTTGCTATTTATTTGTTTGTTTTTCTGATTGATCGATTGAGGTGACGTTGGTTTACAATGATGTATATTATTGGGGTATGGGAATACCTCTTTTCAAATATATGTTATCACACCTTATCTACCACCAAGCAACCCATAATTCTCTTCCATGGTCTATTGGATTCCACCCACCCTTTACACTCTACTCTCCTCAACCCCCTCTCATGCCTTCAATTTTATAGTCAAATTTCTAGGGTTTGTTTTGGTTTTGTTCTATCTGACCCTTTGTTTTGTTTCTCAGTATTCTATATATGAGTAAAATTATTCAGTATTTGTCTTTCTCCTTCTGACTTATTTTCCTTTGTATAATTGTCTCCATTTCTATCCAAATTGTTTCATTGCAAATTTTAAGATTCCAAATTTTTTAATAGCCAAGCGGTATTCCATTGTAGAAACATACACTACATCTGTGCACTTCTCTGTCCTTGGGGCACTTGTGTTGTTTTATAACTTTGTTGTTATAAACAGTGTTGCACTGAACATAGAACATATATCCCTTTGAATTAGTGTTTTTGTATTCTTCAGATAGGTACCTAGGAGTGGAATTGCTGGATAGTGTGGTAGATCTATATTTAATATCTTGAGGAACCTTCATACTATTTTCCTTAGTCATTGAGCCAGTCTGCATTCCATTCAGCAATGTAGAAGGATTCCTTTTTGTCTACTTTCTTCAACACTTGTTGGTTTTGGTCATTCTCATGGGTGTGATTTTGATTGCATTTCTGGTGGTAGGTGATGGAGAACCATTTTTCATGTGCCTAATGACCATCTATATGTCTTTCTGGAGAACTGTCTATTTAGAACTTCAACCCAGTTTCTGATTAGGTTTGATGTTGTTGAGTTATATGAGTTGTTTGTAGATCTTGGGTATTGGTCTTTTGTCAGATGTATTGATCTGATGTGTGAATATTTTCTCCAGTTTAGTGGGGTGTCTTTTCATTTTCCAGATAATTGTAGTTCCAAATAATCAATTGTATCATGGTCACCTCTAAAGTGTGAAAAAAAAATCTCAAAAATGCCAATATTCCCAATCTCAGAGATACAGATTCATTTGAGCTTGGATAAATGCTGCTCCAGGTGACTATAGTGTGAAGCAAGTACTGGGAATCATTGTTCTCCCCAAAAGACTTTAACCTTCAGGAACTTGAGAATTCCATTGAGAGTTTGCTAAAATATAGATTTCTGGGTTCCCTGGGGTTTCAGACTCAGTGGGTCTACAGAGGGGCCTGAAAGTTTGCATTACTAACAAATTCCCTGAGACACTGCATTTTGAGAATCACTATTTTACAAGATCTGTTCTTCTTATGCTTCTTTGAAACCAGTCCTTTGTTCACTATATTTAGCAACTCTAGTTTTCCTTTTGTCTTCCAAGCAATTAAAAAATTTCCCCTCTTCCCTTTGGACATGCTGTTTCTTTTGCTCTGAATATTCTTTTCTAGATCTTTAAATAGAGAATCATATTCATTATTCAGGTATTAATTTTAAATGGAATTTAATACATTCCATTTCCTCAAAAAGAATTTTCCTGGTGATTTTAGCTATAACCTAGTTGCTCTATTATATTTTATTAATGTTTTAAATCTTATTTATAGACATTATTGGTATCTCACATTTAGCTTAAGTATATTTTTTACATTTATTGTTGGGAGAGAAGCATGATTTTCTCTATTCAGCATAAAAACTCATTCCCCTTGGTCTTTAAGAATGCTTGGTACAAAATATGTGCTCAACAAATAATGAAAAACTGGATGGTGTGAATATTGGAATGGGGGAGAGTATCATGTGTGAAAGATGAATTGTAGAACTTTTTTGATGTATTTAGATTTTCATATGTGTAAGTTTTCACAAGTGGAGTTTTATGAGCTTAAAAGTTTAAGGTTCCTATGATTTCATATAAATCACCTCTATCCTACTGAATAGTGTTTTAATGCAGTGATTTTTCATATATAAGTTTTCTTCCCCTCTCATTTTCCATCTCCTTTTCTTTTATGTATGAGTTCAACACTAGTAGATGCATAGTGTATCTCTTAATTTAATTTATTGCTATTAAGCAACAGAAAGAGGTACAAGCCAGCATGATAATCTGTTACTTTAAAAACATATGGAATTTTAAAACAGACATTGTAAAAATATAGTTGGATTAATTCCTCAGAAGAAAGTTAAATGTTATACCCTGACATTCTAGTCCAGATTGTTAACTATAGCAACTTTTTTGAGCTCTGATCAAACATAAATTTTAATGACATTTTCTCTTTGCAAAACTGAATTTCTATGACAATTGGAACTGAGTCTGTACTCCAGTATTTACAAAACCAGGCACCATGCCTGATATATAATAATTGCACAATAAAAATTTGATAAACTACCGAATGAAGACTCTGAAGGCAAATTTCACAGCACTATATGATGTGTTCCTCATCACTTTGCAGATTTCATGAACCTTAAATAAATGCTTCCTCCTTCTAGAATGCTATTCCTTACTTCCCCATCAGTACCCAAACTCTAGTGTGTAACTTTTTATGGTTGCTCCTTGATGGAACAATATAACGTTTCTGAAGTCAAGCACAGAAAACCATACCACTTCAGTTTGTACTGACTATTGTGTGCCAGGCGCAGGTCTGTCTTTAGCTAGATTTTTCTTAATCTTGTCCCATTTATAGAGTAAGCATCCAGAGAACTGAGTGTCTTGTCCTGTGTTTCACAGAAAACCCAGATAACTGCATTCAGAAGCTGAATTTGCTTTTGACAGTTAAATAACCCCAGTAGGTTTCAGGGAAAAGTCCCAGTGGATAATCCTAATATTTTATGTAGCTTGGGAAGCTGCAAATCAAAACCATACACATACATAGTATCTCAAAGTGTATGTGCTTGTGATTACATTAAATATTCCATGTGGGTCTTTAGGGATATGTGTGTGTGTGTGTGTGTGTGTATGTTTATAAACATAGTCTCTATAGTATATTATATCATATACATGTATTTCATTTTATTTTGAGGTTGAAATTGGAGCCTAAGGATTGGAAATCAAGCAATTTAAGTTTGAAAAAATTTCTTGGTGGGATAGATAGATGAGTACTGTTAGTTAATAAATAGAACTAAGCTGTTTTCTAATTTCTGTTTAATGAGGCAGGTGAGTGAATTTTATTAGGGCAAGTGAAAATCTTCTGTGTTGGTTCTTATCCTGTCATTAAAGCAGCTCATCTCCATCCACAGTAGCTGCTTATAGCTTTAAATAGCACACCCTAGACTCTGGCTGCCAACTTTTCTCAAACCAGCCAGGGTTACACTGGGGCCAGGGCTGCACAGATGATGCTAACTGTGCGAGGCCAGGCAAGGGGTTAGCACATTGGCCTGCTGCCTGGGTACTGGTGCAGGGAAGCCATGGAGTAGTGCAGCAATTTCCTGCTTGGGGTGAAGGCCTAGAAGGCTGGTGCTGGCTGAGCCTAGCCTCTTACATTCTTTTGTGTTACCTCATCGCCCCTTTCCCTCATCCCCAAACTTCTTTAAGGGAGGGGAATTTGCTTTATGCTCTTCACAGGTAGATAAGCAGATAATAAAGGCCCCCACCCATCTCCTCCCCCCATTGTCATTTTGCTTGGAATTTCCTTTATTAGAAAACACAAATATCATACTCTTTAGTTACTAGCTTTTAGCTTAGATGAAAACATATTAGCAATTAGCAAGGACACTGAAGGATGGAAGAATAGACAGGTGAGGGGGACTGTGATGAACTTGAAGCATGTCAGGAAGGGTGTGAGAACTTGGCAATGCTGGGGAAGCGGGGGGTGGGGGGTGGGGGGGAGAGGTCATCAGGAAGGAGATTAACAGAAGAAAAGCACTATACATTTTCTGTTCTTTACAGTTTTACTCACATCTGATCTTGTCCATTTCTCTTTCTTTGGAAGGTGAAACTAAAGGAAGGAAGGAAATTTATTCCTGTAAATTCCCTTGTCACTTCTCACAAGGTGATTGGGCTATTCCATATTAAAGTATAGCTGATAACTAGGTTTTTTTCTGTGTTACCCTAATTGCTTACTAGTGGTTTTATTTTGTTTTCTTTTAATTTTTAACTTCAGATATCTCTAATCATTAGGAGAGTTTCAGAGAGAAATTGGAGGAAAAGGGTTTTTTCCTAAGTTATATTGGGGTAGAGTACTTCTTCATGGAAGGAATAGCTGGTTGCTGCTTACTTCTGGGTCTTTCATCTTATCTGTGTGCTTCTCTAGGATTTGTCTAGCATGGAATATTCTTACTCAATAAAGTGGGATCTCTTAAAGAAGAAGCCTTGCCCGAAGTAGAAGTGGGTCCTGAGACTGTCTAGTTTAACTCTCAATTACATACAGCAGCTTCCCTGCCACTTGAGGACCACCCTGGGGCTGTGAACTCCCCTAATAGGGGAATGGAAAGGCCCTGGTGTCCTCCTGGGATTTCAGCCTTTGAGCTCCAGGGTGCTTGGCTTGTATGGAATCGCTCCTATTGCTCTGCAGATGAACAAACAGATGCCCAGAGGAGCTGATTTATGACACCAGCTTTACACATTTCTAATTAGCAGCAAGAAGGAACTGAAAGCCGGGTCTCACGGCTCTGTTCCTGGATATCTCCCTTATCTCACACCTGGTTATGAATCTAGAGCACTTTGGAGGTGTCACAGGACAGCTTCCAATTCTGTCTCATTCTAATGAGACAGTGTCTCATTAGATACTTCTCAGTGTCCTCAAATACTTGGTTTGGCGATGTGAAATTATACTCATTTCAGTATTTTGTGAACTGACTGTCCTAGGCCAATTCTCATGAAGCATAATGCCAGTCTGTACTTCAGACGGTATGTATCAGAATAGCAATAAACACATTTACTTAATAACAATGAAGCCATCACAGTGACTCAAGGAACAGCCTCTGGAGTATGAGTCCTGGCTTCCCCACGTACGTACTACATAGGTATATAACTGTTCTATCTCGCATTTCTCCTTTAATAAAATGGTGATAATAATTTAATGCTAATAATAAAACCTGCTTCATGGGTTATTGTGAACAGTAAATAAGCTTTCAGTAAGTGCTCCATGTAAGCTCTCAGTACAGTGTTTGGGACATAATGAACATTTGGTTGTTATTATTATTGCTATTCTCTGTATATAGGCTCAGTTTTTATCATTTTCTACTTGTGTAACATTGTCATTGCCTCGGTTTAAAAAAAGTCATAGAACAATGGTAATCTGCCCTTAGAAAGTGCAGTTTTCACAAACAGAACAGAGCTGTGACAATGGTGAGGACCAGGTGTGTAGATCCCTGCGTACTTTCCTCCTGTCTCCTCCTTCCCCATCCTTTTTCTCTTTCTCCTTTGGTGGAACTTCTCTACTTATTTTTGAAGGGCTTGAGCAGATCACATAGAAGGACAATGCCAGCTAAGTCATTTAAGAAAGATCACAACAAAGACAATGTGAAGGGAAATAAAGGAATCAAGAATAGGAACTGAACAAATTTAAAAACTTGGGAAATAAAAATTGCTCTAAGGTTTTTGGCCATTAAGGCTTAAAAGTAAATGCATTAGGTTACAGAGATTTAGTAGCCTGATAGTAGAAAACAAGATAAATTAGACGCATCAGGAGCAAATTCAGTTTTTTTTCCCCCAATGGACTAATCTCAAGTTATTATAATTGTAAATTCAACTTATTATAATTGTAAATTCTACTTATATAAATCAATTCTACTTATTGATCAACAAACTGTAGACAACTTTATTTTGCATTTACAAGTCACATTTTTTTAGTTACTACAGTCAGGTCCTATATTAAAGTTATTGTTCAAAATAATAATTTGAGAGTTATTCAGTGTCAAAATGAGTTACTTTTGAGTGGATTGCATATTGCTGTTTTCACTAATTTTTTAACTAACAGGTAATAAGAATGAGTCATACAATTAAAAAAACTGTTTAGAAATTTTTTATATAGATTCTTCCTATTAGATTCTAATTACAATTTAATGCAATAAGTAGAATCATTTCCTATACTGCCTAACTCAAGATGGACATTACATTTTCTTGTATATTTCACTTTAATTTGAGCATGGCATTGGCACAGTTTTACTATTTGATTTAATTTTTTTCAAGTACTGGAAAACAAAATGTTTATAAAAGATACAGGATAACATTGTCCTCAATTTTTTTTTTTAAAAAAAACATTATCTGTAGAGAGAAGAACTCTAGAAACTTCTTTTCAGAAAAAAGAAGAGTTATTCCAAACCTACCTTTATGAAGATCTAAAGAAATTACTTCAAAGTTTATTAAAACTAGGAAGAATTTTTCCATTAACATATGTTAATAAAAATTTACACTGAATATACATTCTTCTGACTTTTTTTTTTCTTTCTCTTATTTAACTTCTAGAGTAGTTTTCATTCTTTTCAATATGAGAGATTATTGGGTAATGCCCAAGGCACCTATAAAGTTAAAATTTAGGTCATTAAATTTAGGCATCATTATCCTCTCCCATTCATTTTGATAGAAAATTTTGTCCAAAAATAAAGTAAAAATATATTAGTTTCTATCTGGGGAGTTATGATTTGTATTTTATATTTTTAAGGCTTAAAACAATTCAGTTAAACAATCACTAATGTTAGGAAACCAGCTGACTTTAGGATTTATTCAGCACTAGATATTTCTTTTCTTCTTTTAAAAACTTTTTCTGAAGTTGACACTGTACCTTTTATTATGGTCATAACCTTTTAAAGCTGTTTTATTACAGTTGCCTTGGGGGTGGTGGTATGGTGTGGTAACATACATCTGTGGAGGTGTGATCCTGTACCTCTGAATCTTATACAGTGTTGTAAACCAATGTTACCACAATAAAAGAAAAAAAAACTTTTAATATCAGCTATGAAGACTTTTTGTTGTTTTTGTTGGTTCTGATTAATTTCTATACCAGGTGTAGTGATTGAGTAGAATAGAAACTGTGTGGGGGCAACTTAGAAGTTCAATTTGATAAGTATAATCATCCTGTATTTATTACAGCAGTGGTAATGAGAACCATCTAATTTCAAAGGACCACTCACTATTCTCACCATAGTCATCAGAGGTACTTAGCTTCCTGTTCTGTTCCTGGCCTCTGAGTCTCAATTAACCTGAAGTTTTCTGTTAAAGTGTCCTTAACATGTAAGGGCTTAATATCTCTTGGGGATTATAGCCAGGACAGTGTAGGAGGTGCTGCCTAATTTGTTCTGTGGAATGAAGATAGCTCATGTAAGTGAAATGTAAGTTGAATGAAGAGTAAGTAACCAAATTAAGTTTTATTAGTTATTTTGCAGACTGAGCCAGGTGTTAAAAAGATCAAGATCTGTGGTGAGTATTGAGGATGAAGTTTGACCCACCACACCTACTCAGAAGGTCAATGGTGGGAGGAAAGGTTTCCAGTCTTTTTTTCCAATTATGGATTTGTGTGTAGGAGAAAGGATGTACCATTTCCTATTTGATTATGAAATGTCCTCCCCTGTGGTCTTTTTTTATTGTATCAGTTCCAACAATTTAACCTGCCATCTCACTTAAGCTTCATTTCTATAGAGGTCCCGCATGTTTTTTACTTGAAATTATTTATTGAGTTCTCTGCTGTTTGATAGAAACATTTTAAGTTCTATATTTTAATGGGAAGTTTTGGGACCATCTCAAATAGAGCTTACCTTGGAAAAGAGGAGGCCAGCTTCTCCAAGGTAATATGGTACTGGGTAGTGAGGTGCAGAGAAATTTATGAGCATAGAGTAATACTTGTTCTTAATATATTTCTACTGCTGTAGCTCTCAGTAGACTTATGTCTGATTCCTGTGCAAATAGAGGAAGGCATATCAATAAAAACTGCACTGAGAGAAACCTTATTTATGGGTAAATTAGGAAATATGTTTTGGAGTCTCCTAGAAATACTTGTGACTTATGTAATTCATACTTATGACATGTATACTGTAAGGGCAGGACATGGGCAAGGGCAGGTTTTCCTGATCCCATGCAGACCGGGTAAAGTAGGAGTCAGAGTCCTCAGTAGTTTTGCAGGTTTTTTATTTGGGGTTCACCAGGCATAGGGCAGGCAGGGGTGCTGGCTGGGGGGCTGGGAGGCTGGCAGGTCTCCCAGCCCCCAGCAAGTCTTCACTCTATCTGGACTCTCTGGCGTTCGTTCTGCTGCTTCTCGGCTTCTCTTTCGGCTTCTACTGCTGCTACTGGTGCTGCTACTGGTGCTGCTGCTGCTGCTGCTGCTGCTGCTGCTGGCGTCCCCCCGTGACGCCGCCCTTAAAAGCACAGTCTTAGCTCAGCTGAATCCCATCTACCTATGCCCACACCCTACTCCAGGTGCCCGCCATCAGGCATGCATTCAGGACAAGGATCCATCATCTATCCTGATGGCGGAAGGGCAGAAAAGCCTGACATTTTCTTTACCCTACAGTCCACCCCCTCAGGGTTTTCTGCCATACAGTCTATACATATATATACAATTTTCTAAGCAAACAAACAATGCAGCCATGGCCCACAAAAGCAAATACATCAAATATAACAAAATACAATATAACAAAATACAACAGAACACAAATAAGTCCAGGCAGGGCACCAACCAAGTGCAAAAGACAATTATTGGTACCAGCAGATGAGCCACCAAATCTGCTGCCGAAGGCACTGCTCATACGAGGGAGGGGAAATCACACACGGCATCTGCTATAACATACCAGGAGCCGTCAGGCTTCCTGGTCTTTGGCTGTAGTCTCGGCTACAAGGCACACACAGCATCCACCCCCAGGATGCACTAGCTCTGGGATTGGCAATTTTATTCTGTTGGGGGTAATCGCCAACCCTCAGGGTTTCTGTCTGCAGTCGCTCCAACACTCGGCCTTCATGGCCACCCATGCGACTGGCAGACCCCTGCACTCAAGCCAACCCACTGCACAAGCACATGGGTTGGGGATCAAAACTCTACATGTGGCTTGGGCTCCACCCCAAGCCACGTTCCCCACCCGTCCCCCAAGGACAGGTTCCTCAGCCTCTCACCCTCACTCAAGAATGAGCAGGGCATCACCCACAGGTGATTTTACGAGACCCACAGGGCTTCAGCATACCCACAGGTGATTTTACGAGACCCACAGGGCTTCAGGTTGCTTAACAGCTGCTTAGGGCTTCTCAACTTAGCATCAGTACCAGCTTTTGCCGCCTTAGTTGGCTTTTCTCCTCCACTTGGCTGCTGGGCATACACAGGCTGCTTTTGGCCATCTAGGCCCACTGGCCACCCCCAGATTCTCAAAAAAAAACATAACCTGCCAAGGTCCTCCGCCTTCTGGCGGGATTGTCAGTCCAAGTTTATCAGTCCATGTCCATTGGCCTCTCCCTGCGTCAGCAGCGGCCTGCTGCCTCAGGGGTCATTGGCTGGTCCTTTCCGGTGTCGTTGCCTGGTCCTCTCGGATGTCTCCTCCATGCGAGGTCTCGTCCCACAGCTCCGGACCGTATCCACCTTCTGTACCACCATGGCGCCTCCAGCGTCATCACAGGCAAACAGTCTGTTCTCCTTAGTCCCTCCAGGTCTTCAGAGGGCTCTAATACCCGTCTGCATGGATCCTGCCGACTACGCCAATTGTAAGGGCAGGACATGGGCAAGGGCAGGTTTTCCTGATCCCATGCAGACCGAGTAAAGTAGGAGTCAGAGTCCTCAGTAGTTTTGCAGGTTTTTTATTTGGGGTTCACCAGGCATAGGGCAGGCAGGGGTGCTGGCTGGGGGGCTGGGAGGCTGGCAGGTCTCCCAGCCCCCAGCAAGTCTTCACTCTATCTGGACTCTCTGGCGTTCGTTCTGCTGCTTCTCGGCTTCTCTTTTGGCTTCTACTGCTGCTACTGGTGCTGCTACTGGTGCTGCTGCTGCTGCTGCTGCTGCTGCTGCTGCTGGCGTCCCCCCGTGACGCCGCCCTTAAAAGCACAGTCTTAGCTCAGCTGAATCCCATCTACCTATGCCCACACCCTACTCCAGGTGCCCGCCATCAGGCATGCATTCAGGACAAGGATCCATCATCTATCCTGATGGCGGAAGGGCAGAAAAGCCTGACATTTTCTTTACCCTACATATACTATAACAGCAGGTCATGAGGTGGTGATATTTCAATTATTACTATTACTGGGATTAATCAGTGCCCACGAATGAGTAAGTCCTGACAACATAAAGGTTATAGAAATAACATTATACCAGTGAAAATGAGAGGGAGCCAATTGATATAGACAGACATAGAGTTGGCAAGACAGAGAGTTAAGAAAGAGAGAGAGAGAGAAGACAGAATGGTAAAATGATCACTCCTATCCCTCATCCTAGGTGGTGAAGGAAGACATCATAGAGGAGAGTCTTAAAGAATATTTAATATTTAAGAAGAGATAGATAGGAAAGAGGTGAATGGCATTCTGTATAGAGGTAAATATGGAAGTAAATTTAGGGTACTACTTGTTCTAAATATATGGCACATATAAGGAAGGAATTCTGTGAAAACTTTAGTTGGCTTCATCCTAGAACACAGAACACTCTGAAATAAAGAGCTTCAGCATAGCAATAAACAAGAACCTCTTGATGTGAATTACACTCATGAAAGTTAACTCAATAGGTCCTGGGGTTGGGAGTGAAACAACTGGAGGTGAAGTGATATGCAATATCTAGATGGTAGGTAATATGGTTAGGAACCAGAGAAGTCCCAGTGGACATAGTGAAAAAGGAAAGATTGTGTAACATCATTAAGCAGAATTCCTACAATTTGGCAACTGGTGGACAGGGAAGAGAATGTGTGTAGGGGGATCAAAGATGAGCTACAATTTCTGAGTCGTCATAACTAGGAAATATGGAAAACAGAGGAGGAGATGGAAAGCAATTGTTAAATTCCTTTAAGATACATTGAATATCAACTACCAACAGGATGTACCCATGGAGATGTTTAGCAGACAGCTGGGAGATGTGGCAGCTGAAGAGTAGATTACATGGCAAGGGAGAGGAATTTGGAAGGCATAGACAGGGCAGTGGGTAGAGTTAAAAATGAGTAGAGAGTAGAGCTCTAGTTTGGAGAAGACCTGTTTTAACCCTCCCATTCACTCTGCCTATAGTGCATTGGTGAAGGAAACTCTGTGGGGACTACACCTTAGGGGGTGGGGGGCAGCAAATGTTTAAAAATGAACAATGATGTTAAAAAATAAAAAAAATAATAATAAAATAAGACCATTACTATGAGAATCAGCATAAATGAATGGACACATATTTTCCATGAAATTGGGAAATAAAGTATTTAATATGCAAATCAAAAGACACAGTCTTTAACTCTCTATTGGACATTAATAATAAGAGACAAAGTCGGGGCCTTCCTGGTGGCGCAAGGGGTTAAGCACCGCACTATGAAGCAATCCGCAGCCTCTGCAGCACGAGTTCGATCCCAGGCTGGCCAGGGAGCAACCCATATGGAGAGGCAGACCTCTCCTGTCTCGCCTGCTGCTCCCCTCAGCAGTGTATTTTAGTCAGTCTGCCTGTTGTTTCCCACTCTGTCTCTGGTGAATCCTCTCACCCCCTGCATCTCCGACCTGTACCCCAGCTCTTGTATGCATATATAAATAAATCTTTAAAAAATAAAAACATAATAATAAGTGACAAAGTCTTTAATTGGAAAATAGACAAATTATCTCTAGAATTTCATGTTATGTTAGTAGAATAAATGCAAAAGTGGCCTCTGGCTTTCCATCAATCTGAAAGGGTTTCATAAAGGAAGTGGTGGAATTTTGTAGTGGTTTAAGTGCTCATTGAGAAACAGTGCCCTACAAACAGTGAACCAAAACATGGTCTGTTCTCAAACCACCTATATTTGCTGGATCTTTTTGGTTATTGACAAAGTATCCATAGAGTTTAATATTCATAGCCATATTCATATTTGGGAAATCTGTGGGAAAATAGAACATATTAGAAGTTCTTTAGGCAGCTCACAAAAATGGAAGGAAAGATGAACAGCCAAAGCTTCAGGAAGGCAAGAACCAGAATAGCCCAAGAACTGTCAGTCAAAATCCATTTACTGGGAGATGGAAATGGTTGAGTTCCAGTCAGCATCGTTATGTATGGCCTTTTTCCAGATTTATATTCCTGTGACTAAGATTCCAATTACGTAATTTTGGATTAGATCACCCTTTGAAAGATGGCATGTAATTGATGGTCCACCAGAGCCACACAAACCTTTTCAGAAGAGGTGTGAGGTGCAGTTACCACAAGAAAGGAAAAGAGAGGCCGGCCAGGCAAAAACAAGATGACTTCCTCCAGGGACAGTGCTAACATTTTGTAGTTCTTTTTAAAAAAAGTGAAAACATGTACTTGAGTGGCCTCTGAAAGTAAATACAGATTTATACACATTTACTTATGCAGGTATACACACCCACACATACATATTTCATACCCTACTTTTGGATGATCTCTGTTACTTTTTTCCTTTGTTCACCATTCCTGTGCTTGACATATGGAATGTAATACCTTAGACTATTTTTCTCCTCTCAGAGAAAATTTGAAAAAATGCAGTAGGCCCCAAAGATGCATTACTATAGAGCATAATATATAAAGAATATGAGTCAACTTGATTTTTTTTTGGTTGTAAATGAAGGTGGTTTAATTTTGATTTTAGGTGAAAGAGTGTATTCTCATACCATTTTATTTGAGTAGAATTTGCATTGACTTACATGAATATCTCTTCTACCAGGAGGAGATTCTCTGGTTGAAATTAGCTTTTTCTTCTTGTGTATTGTTTGGCTTCAGATCCAGAACGTGATTAATATAATTAAAAACATGTATAGTGCTGTCAACAGAAATCTAAAGCATGCCACTTACAACTTCTGAATAGATTGTTTAGATGAATTCTAATTATACTTTTAGTGATGATAATGATTTCACACTGTACCTCATAGACTACAGGTAAAGGAATAGAAAATATATTCTGAAGTCCTTTACAGTCCTTTCAGGTTCCAGATCAGTGGTTCTCAAACTTCCTTTCCATGAGTCTCACCTAGAGTGATTTTTTTTTAAAGATTTATTTATTTATTTACACAAGCACTTGGTATAGTCAGAAGCACGGGAGGGTGAGAGAATTCACCAGAGCCAGAGCAGGGAGCAGAACAGGCAGACTGAAGAAGTATACTGCTGAGGGGAGCAGTGGGCTCGGCAGGAGAGATCTGCATGCCATGGCTGGGGATCAAACTGGTACTGCAGAGGCTGTAGGCAGCTTTGCAGCCCAGCACTCAACCGCTGCGCCACCGTGGAGGCCCTCACCTGGAGTGATTTTTAAGATACAAATGTCTGGGTTGATTTTAGAAATTTGGATTTAGTAGGTCTGGTGGGGGCTCAAGATTCTAGTTTTATAAAATATTCCAGATAACTATGATAAGAAGGTCTATGGACAACACTCCAAAACTCAGCTCTAGATAATTTTGTATTAGCTTGTGAATAACATCAAACAAGTAAGAATTCTGTATAGTTAGTTAAAAAGTTTGGAACTGAATTACCACAACATTGATAATTCAGATCATTTACTGTTAAGGCACCTTTCTATTAGTGATCAAGAATTTCATGATTACTGAAAATAGTAGGTTGTTTATTTCTTTTAATTTAATTTCATTTGATTTTAGTATCAGGAATTTAAGCAGAGACCTGATGTGGAACAGTGGACTCACACAATAGTAAATACAAAGGAGGGCAACAATCCTGACTTGAACTGATTGGCAAAATGTCACACACAAGCTCTATCACTGCAAATAATGGTTTTCTGATTGTGACCACTGTATTTCTAGCACAGAATAATGTTGGAGGGCATGGAAAAAGCAAAGCACCATTGTACCATGTTCCCCCTCATACTGCCAGGTTCCCTTTGCCACCATGTTGGATATGGTAGAGATCACCCACCAGTCAACCCATAGCAGAACAACAGGGAGCACCCTATGTCTCTCCTCTCCAATGATAGACAGACTCACGTCCACAGCAGTACCTCTGGCACTAACCTGCAGTCCTCTATAGCAACCTGGCTCTGGCAGTGGCAGCTGGGTAATGGTGGATGAGCTGCAAGGGTCATGTGAGATGGGACCAGGAGTAGTATGAAAGCAGTTCATTCTGGTAGATGCTTTTGAAATCTAACTCCCAATGTGCAGGCTGCACAAGAGGATGCCATCCTCCATGGAAGAGAAGTCAGTGGGGTTGGGAGTCCAATCCCTCACGCCTGAGTCTTTCCAGGAGCCGGGACTTCAAGATACAAAGCTCCTGATTATCTTCTCTCAACAACTTAGGTAATTTTATGTGGAAGTTAAAGAGCCAGGAAATCTTTGCATCAATTTTGGTCTCAACTAACATTTTAGTTCTAGATACATCTCATATTTTGACATATTTTTAATATGAAATTATTCCAGGGCAAGTTAAAATGTTCCTTTTTCTTATTTTTATTTGGAACAAGTCAATGTTCTCTGAGAAATATAGTATAGTAGGTGCACCAAGTCTATTGTTTCATCCTATGTTTCCTTAAAAGTTGTACTTACATGCATGTACATTTTCTTCTGAAATCAAGGGATTTTCAGTTTTTTCTACAATAGTATAAACTTTTTATTGCAACTATTTCTCCCAACATAAGGTGGTTTGAGTTGTGATGTCATACATGTATATGTAAGTATGTGTGTATGTGTGTATTTAATTTACCATGAGTGGAACTAACACTATCAATGATACAACGGGAAGAATGCTGGCAAGTGTTTTCAGTTGCTAAAAGCACTGGGGATGGTGTAAAGAGTTACAGAGAACATAGATCAGGCTGTAGCACACAATCAGAAACAGTGTTTACTTTGAGCAAAATTATAACTATTGCCAGCCTCAGCGTAGGGGAGGGAGAGGGAAGAGGTGAAAACAGGAGGGCAAAGAATACATTGGACTGTGACCAAAGCTTTCTGAATGGGCATGTGATGGGGTGGGCACAAAGGAGAGAGGGTATCTAATGGAGGTGTGCGGTGGGCACAAAGGAGAGGGGGGTGTCTAATGGTGAGGTGCGGTGGGCACAAAGGAGAGAGGGGGGTCTAATGGAGGATTACTGGGGCTTTAGTGGTGGATGTGGTGAAATAACAGAATTATAGAAGTGTAAACCTATATCCCTAAGACATATACTATATTGTAAATCAGTATTACTTCAATAACTACAGCTTTGAAAGATAAGAAACATATTTTACCACATGAAATATGGGGAAAAATAGTTACACACTAATCCTTTTAGTTATGCCTGAACCTACACAGTTACTTTCATCTGCAGAAGCATCTCTATGTACAAATAGAGCCAGGCAGCATGGGACCATGTTTCAAATCTGATATCTGCATTTTGTAAGGTGTCATAGCTTTTGAAAGTTTCAAGCAGAAAAAGTAAATCTAGTAGGTTTTTAATCTTTTAACTGAATTGAGAAAAAGTCCTCAAAGCAAAAACGATGGCTTTTCTTTAATGATGTGAATTCAACAATAAATATTATTTTTTTGTTAAAATTATTTAATCTTGTGAATAATGTTAAGGTTAGTTGGTCAATTTTAATGTACACAGGCATTATTTTTCTGATCATGATTATTAGCCTATAGTGAAAATAGTTGATGTTTTTAGGTGTAGACTTTGTCATATTTTAAATACTAATTCTTTAGTTGCAGAATCCTTGAATATTTCATAATCCAAGGATGTAATATATTTAAAACCATAAAAATACATTTGCCTTTAAAAATACTCAGCTGATTTTTAAAATCATCTTCTGGGTTATTAATTTTGTGAGCTACTTTCTGATAAAACATTCTTTATATTTAATGTTTTTAAATAATGTATAGTAAGTAAAAGATTCTCATTGATGTATCTTAATTTATGGTGTTTCCATAAAAATGTAAGAGATAGGTAAGCTAGTACTTGGAAGTTCTCCAGAAAACTATATTTGTGTGTACATTCTGTAGGTGAGAAGTAGTGAACTTTTATTAAACTAGAAAATAAGGTGCTATTTCTGCTGTATGCTGAAGTCTTGCTTTTTCTGCATTGCTAGTTATATACAAAATTTTTCAGAATTTGTGGGTAATATTTGTAGCCCTACTTCTGGAATAAAGATTTCTATGTCCTTAAGTGATAGATTAAAACACATTTATTTTTGTCCTTAGGATAAAATATTACTAGCAACTTTGCCTTCATTCCATTTTAAATTTATGAATTATTTAAGAAGGAAAACTTCAGCTCTTTGTTGCATGCATTTAACATCTAACAACTTCCATTTAGACAGGAATGTGCTTTGAATTCAAGGCTCTAGCAGCTGCTAAAGGTGGGAACTGGAATGACACCAGGAAGAGATAATGGTGGGAAGGCTAAAGTTCTTTTAGATTTTGAGCTTTCAAAATATAGGATCAACCACATGGCGCAGCAGACCTCTCCTGACTCGCCCGCTGCTCCCCTCAGCAGTGTATTTCAGTCAGTCTGCCTGTTCTGTTCCCCGCTCTGTCTCTGATGAATCCTCTCACCCTTCCGTACCTCTGGGCTGTACCCCAGTTCTTGTATGCATAAATAAATCTTTAAAAATATATATGGGATCAAGATGGAAGATTTTCTCTGATGTGTAACAGAATATTTGTTACATTAGGTTATTTCTTAGGTGCATTTGAGTTAAAGTATACAGATTCATCATCGCCTTCAGAAACCATATTGAAGAAGGAGGTACAAAAGAACAGAAGTCCATGTAAAGTGGGGAGACCAGTGAGCCCCTTCCCTCCCATATATCAGCCTTTCAAGAACCTTCCTCACTCTATTTAATATATGCCTTCTTCAAAATGTCAGTGGTACCAAAAGTAAATAGGATTTGTGTAGTACCCACTGGAAAACCAAGTGTTTCTGACACTAAGCAGTGCAGGTCTTGGTAGATTAGAACAGCTAAGATAGGCGGTGGTGGGAGCAATAGTGATACTTGGAGAGGCGTGCCCTGCTATATCCCTGTGCCATACAAACGGGTGCATGTGAGGAGTAATATCTAACAGGGAGCAAACCTACTACACATTTGAGAAGTTTGGGAGGGCTTGGACTGATGCTAGTGTTTCTTTCTGAACTTGAAGGAAGGTGAGCTCTGAATGCCATGGTCTTGACAATCCACAAGATGGAGTTATTTTACACTGGTAAGACATTTCCAAAGTGAACATTTGAGTGAACAATACTGCTTTCACAAGATAAAACCCAAAGAAAGAACACTCGGTTCATTACAATCAAAGATATGATTAGTCACCACACAATAGCTACTGCTCTGATGTTCCATTAATCATTCCAGATTTTAACAACTTATTTCCCCAGGCCTGTTGGTGGAAAATTTTTCCTGTATGATGAAGTATGCTTATTACATATGTGTGGGAGATACAACTAGTTCTTGGGAAAAGTTGTATTTTTCTTTGTAAAATTATAATCCAATGCAAAGGGTCACATGGAAGAAAAAAAGAAAATATTTTTCCATTATAGTTCTTCTATTCCTACCACTTAGCACAGGGTGGGCATGTAGTATGCACATAGTATGTTTGTAGATGAGCAAGATTGATTACATGGGAAGAAGCAGAACAGAAATTGTGCTGTTTTGAACTAGAAACAACGTGCTAATTTGTCCTATACTAAGTTCTTGTTGTTTGGTAGGTCTGGGTTTATGCTTATATCATTTTACTTTTCACCATGCTAAAATATACATTGCAAGAAAAAACATTGCTCAAAGTTGTTTGAAATGTTCTAAAGATCTAGGTTGACAGCATACCTAATGGATAGGGTTTATGGTGGCAAAGTTGTTCTTTTGTTAAGGTAATTAAATAGTTGGTCTATTATTAAATAATTGACCTGAAATAGGTGGATATGATTAGAGGCTTTTCTGGGTTTTATTTTGGAATTGTTATTGAGTCACATAGAGTAGCCTTGACCATTGCATTTCTACAAAACAAGGTTTTAAAGCAATTTTACAAGTAATTTTTCTTCTTCATTTCCCCATTTGAAACAAAAGCTAGTGAATGTTACTTGCATTATTTCTAAGCCCATACTTAATAATATGTAAAATATAAAATATTAATAATATAAACCTAGCCATTTTAGTTTTATTTATTTTTTAAGATTTATTTATTTACTTATTTATACAAGCACTGGGTACAGTCAGAAACGTGGGAGGGTGAGGGAATTCACCAGAGCCAGAGTGGGGAACAGAACAGACAGACAGATGGAGGACACTGCTGAGGGGAGCAGCAGGCGTGGCAGGAGAGGTCTGCACGCCATGTAGGACCCTCACCAGTGGCCAGGGATCGAACTGACACTGCAGAGGCTGCAGGCAGCTTCGCAGCCCAGCGCTCAACCACTGTGCCACTGGGGAGGCCCACCATTTTAGTTTTAATAAGAAACTTTTTGCATAACTTTTCTGTCTCTAATAACATGTATAGAAATTTGTGAATACTTAGCCGAAGTACTGAAAATTTGGACAGTTATTTATAATTTTTCTTTATTTTGAATGTGGCCAACATTGTAGATAAAAGTCAAAACTTTTACAAATCAAGCTTTATAAACACATCACAATTCTTATTCAAGATAGTATTTGCTTGGACTGCTCTTTTAGAAGAATAGAGCTCTTTACTAATTAATATATTCCAGTTCTATTTAGTTTTGTGCAAGTCAACATGTAGAATGTGATTTTACAGTGTTATTTAGTATATGTGTAAAGGCAGAAAGTAAAACATAACTGAATATATGTAGAGAAAGTAATTTTTTTAAGATTTATTTTTATTTATTTATGCATACAAAAACTGGGATGTAGGCCAGAGGTGCGTGGGGTGAGAGGATTCACCAGAGACAGAGTGGAGAGCAGAACAAGCAGATCTCTGAAATACAAGCTGTGAAAGATAACTTTTTATGAGAGCACCTGCACCCCTATGTTTATGGTAGCACTATTTACAATAGCTAAGCTATGGAAACAACCCAAATGCCCAAAAATAGATAACTGGATCAAGAAGATATGGTATACACAATGGAATATTACTCAGCAATCAAAAAAGATAAACTCATGCAATTTGCAGCAACATGGATGGAGCTGGAAGGGATCATGCTCAGTGAAATAAGCCAGAAAGAAAAAGAAAAATACCGGATGGTCTCACTCATAGCAAGAATTTAGAAAACCTATATAAGGGACTAGGAAACAGACTGATTTTAATAAAGTAAAGGTCAAAATCAACAAGCAACTATAAACCAGAGACACACTATGGGGGGGCGTGAAGGGAAGGAAGGATTAGGGTCAAATTAAGGGGGGTGGGAATTGTATGGGGAATATAACCAAGATGAAAATGCATACATTGTGCAAAAATGAAAAATGATGTAAAAATTACATAAAATAAAAAATAATGCCCTTTAAACTAATGTCTGTTTTTAAAGAATTATCTTCTGACTTTTTCCAGGAAAGGAAAATAAACACATTACTCTTTTGGAATTTACCTTGGGGGAAAAAAGAAAGCGTAGAATGTTTAGGATCAGGGAGGAAAGAAAAAAAAAATAGAGGTTAGAAATTTAGATAAGTTAAAAAAAAAGAAATTAAGATAAGTTGAAAAATGAAACATTTGGCAATAAGAGGACTGGTAGAAAGATATTCCTTGAATGATTTTATTGTGAGCATGGTTTCCCAGTGCTCTTAAATAAAGTCAATAACCTGTTAAACTAGAATGCAAAGAAGGCTTCAAGGTGATGTAGGCAAACTCACTAACATTCTGTACTGGAATATACTTAAGTTTGATTTATTATCTATTTTCCAGAATATGCTCAAATTTTAGAAATGTATAGATCTGAAATCACAACTTGATAATTGAACTCTCCTCTAAACTATAAGAATTTTTAGCTTAAGCCATTTGTGAGTGAATCACTATGATTAACACATTTGTAGAGTTCAAGAAATGGAATAACAAAGTTGGAAATAAAATATGCAAGAGCAGTATATTGGGCTACTCGAGAAATTTTGCAAGATTGCATTTCTTTAAACTACAGATCTTGTTCCCCTGTTTTAGTGTTTGTTGTCATGAAAATAATCACAAACCCACATGCCCAAGGCTTAATGAGAACCTGGTGACTGCAGAAATAATCAAAAGTATAACATGCTGCATTTCTTTTTTTGCTCATTCCATCTAACACTTTACACACTATTTTCAAGATGTTTTAAGCATACCAATCCCATGCAGATGCTCCATATAAATTTTTTTTTGAAATGTGGGAAGTAGATAAAAGTAGGAGAAATAATTGAATGGGTGTAGCATTTATAATCCAGCAATTTTCAGGCTGAAGAGAATTTTGGGGCCTTACACTTTTAGAAATAGGTCTCCAATAGTGGCATAGCCACCTTTTGACTGTCTTGTTACTTGAAAATCTTTTAGATACCCCCCCCCCCTTTAATCTAGCAACAACCCTCACCATCGCTTTTTGGCCACTTCCTACCATATGGCCTATCTTCACCATCCAGGGGAATTCCTAGTATTTCTTATATGAAATGAACCTGTGGGCCATGGAGAGTGCTATGAGTAGGATAGGACATCCATCTCCTTTCTCCAAAGGTGAGTATAGAATTCAAGAGAATTGAAATTTCCTGACTTCATCTCTGGTCTGGTGTAGGAATGTAGAGCAGATGCAGTGACTCAAATGTAACTCCATCTGTGCCTTAATGAGATTCAGACACACTCATCTGTCTTTTGGTCTTTTGTTCTGCTTTAAGTCTGCTCTGCTAAGGGAATCTTCTGGTTAGACATAGAGGGTCAGGCTTCTGAGCTTTGATAAAGTAAAGGTTGTTGTTTGGTGTATGACAGTGAAAAAAACTTTAAAAAGAAAAAAGAGGGCCTATAGCTTTTAGGACCTCATATGAAGAATTTTACATATGAAAGAAACTAGGATAGTGCCCGTAAATGTAACATGCAGTATAATTTAGTGCTAAGCGTGTTTTTTTTTAAAGATTCATTATTCTTTTGCTTTCCTTCTTTACACATGACAGCAAGTCTAATGTGTTTAAGGGGATTGAATGGGGAAAAAGAGAAGAAGCCAAATTTATTTTAGAATAGGAATGTGATAAATGCTATCTTAATGAGATTCAGGTACTCCTTCCTCACTCTTACCCCTTTTTATCCAAATCATCCCTTTTCCTTGCAGTGGGATGTACTCCAGGAGCCATGTAAACCTCTCTGAGAGCTGTCTTTAGTAACAGATTTGTTCTTCACCTGACACTAGGACAGACCATGAGTGCTACATGACAACTCAGAGACAAATGAAGAGTGTATTTCCTGGAATTCATTGTTGCGGGATGGTCATTCCTCTGGAAGGAAGAGAAGTAGAAGAGGAAAGGGCTGCCATATAGCACAAATGAAACTGAAACATTAACACAAGATTAATCACTGACACTGCTGTAGCCAAAACTAGAGTATATAAGTAATCTCCATGATTTAAAAATCAGTTTCATTTAAATTTCACATTGAAATTCACCAATTTTAGGTGAACAATTTGATAAATTGTATAGGATCATCATGTACTTAACACCATAATCATAAAATAGAAAAAAGTTTTCCTCATTTGTCTTTGTAGTTGGTTTCCTTTCTCCAAGTCCAGCAACCTCTGATCTTTCTTCTTTCATTATAATTTTACCTCTTTTAGAATTTTATACAAATGGACCAACATAGTAGGTATTTTGTGTTTGTGTTTGGCTTCTTTTTGGTATCATAATGTTTTTGAAATTTAGCCATGTTATCACTGAATCTATAATTTGTATGTTTTGATTGCCTAATACTATTCTGTATGGACACACCAAAAGTTTTCTTTCTGTTAATCAATTGAAAGGCATTTGGATCCTTTTGGGTTTTTGGTTATTATAAATAAAGCTGCTTTGAACATTAGGGTAAAAGTCAGTGTGGCAGGTTTTCATTTTATTTAAGTAAATATTTAGGAGTAGAATTGTTGGATCATATACTTGTATGTTTAAATTTCCTAGCAATTGCAAACTATGAGGTTGGCTCCACCATTTTTCATTACTCATAGTGAGATTGGAGAGTTCCAGTTCGTCTGCATCCTTGCCAGCAATAGGTAATGTCAATCTTTTTAATTTTGGTGTTTCTTATGAGTATGGCAGGATAGCTGATTAAGGTTTTGATTATTTTCACTCTTGTAATGGCTCTTGATTTTGTGGATTTTACCACAAGTGTATTTATCATTCATATATCTTCTTTTGTAACATGACTGTGCAAATGTAACCAATTTTCATGAAGATTGTCTTCTTGAGCTTAAGAATTCTTTTTATATTCTGGACACAAATACTGCATTTTCTCCTGTCTGTGACTAGCTTTTTCATTTTCTTAGTTTTTTTTTTTTTAAATATTATGCATACAAAATCTGGGTTGCAGGCCAGACGTATGGGAGGGTGAGAGGATTCACCAGAGACAAAGTGGGGAGTAGAACAGGTGGACTGACTGAAATACATTGCTGAGGGGAGCAGTGGGCAAGACAGGAGAGGACTCCTTTGCCATGTGGGTTAACTCCCTGGCCAGGGATCGAACTGGTGCTGCAGTGGCTGCAGATTGCTTCACAGTGTGGTCCTTAACCCCTTGCTCCACCAGGGAAGTCCCAATGATTGATTACTTTCAAATGTTGAACCAGCACTGGATTCTTGGAATAAACTTCATGTGGTCACACTGTATAATTGTTTATATTGTTAAATTATTAAATCCTATTTGCTGATATCTTGTTAAGGATTTTTTTCTTCAATATTCATAAAATATATTGATGTGGAGTTCTATTTTTTCTTCTTATTCTCTTTGTCTGCTTTTGCTATCAGGGTAATATTACCTTCATAAAATTAATTGGTAAATGTTACCTTCTCATCTTTTCTGAAAGAGATTGTATGGATTCGCTACTAATTCTTCTTTAACAATTTGGAGGAAATCTGTAGTGAACCCATCTGGGCCTATAAATGTTATATTTGGAGGAGAAATTTGTTTTTTGTATTTATTTATTTATTTATTTAAACATCCTTGTTTATTTTTCAAAATATAGGATTTCTTTCCTCAGGTGTGGTCATCATAGTTTTCCCACTCCCAAAGTGCCCACAGTCCTCCACCACATTCCACTGTCCTCTCCCCGCATCCCATTTTTTGCTCTCCTGCTCTCTGGATGGGGATTTTAAAAGTTATAAATTTAATTGCCTTAATTAAAATTATCTATCTCATATTATTCAAAATTATCTAGCTCATATTGGATGAATTGTAGTAATTATGTTGTTTGAGAAAGTAGTTTTTCTAAATTCTAAAATTTATGTTTATGGAGTTTATTGGGTTTTCTTAATAGCTCCTTGATGTCTGTAGGTTCTTGAATGAATCACCTATTTCATTCCTGGTACTAGTAATTAGTATCTTTTTTCCATTGTCATGTAGCAAAAGATTTAATACTGTAATAGTGTTTTTTTTTTAAAAATCCAGCTTGTTGTTTCATTGAATTTTTCTCTATTTCCCCCCTCTTTTCAATTGTTTGAATTCTACTTTTTTATTATTTCCTTCCTTCTGCTCGCTTTGATTTTGTTTTGCTTTGTATTCTATTTTTTTCAGATAGAAGTTTAGATTATTGATTTGCAACTTTTTCTTTTTTTCTAATGTATTTCACACTGTATATTTCTCCTTCTGTACTTTACACAATTTGTTATATTTGTTCACTTTAATGCATTTTTTAACTTCCCTTGAGATTTCCTCTTTGACTTGTGGATTATTTAAATAAGTGTTTAATTTCTAAGTGGGGACATTCCTATGATTTTTAGTTCAATTCTATTGTAGTCAGAGAACACATTCAGTTTGATTTCAGTTATTTTAAATTTATTCAGTCTTTTTTAATGCACCAGGAAATGGTCTATCTCAGTATATTTTCTGTTAGCTCTTGGAAGTGTGTATATATTACTTTTCTTATATAGATTGTTGATCAGATCCTGTTGGTTTATGATATTGTTGGGTTTTTGGATATCCTTGCTGATCAGTGCTTGTAAGAGACATGCTGAAGATATCCAACTGTATCAGTTTTTTTTGTGCACATTTTTTCTATCTCTATTATTCCATGCATACGTGTTAGATTGCTATGTCTTCTTGGTGTGTTAGCACACATGATCATTATATAATGTCTCTGTTTCTAGTATGTTTCTTTGCTCTGAGATTTACTTTACCTGATATTAAAATAGTCATTCCTGATTTTCTTTGACTGATGTTTGCATAATGTATCTTTTCCATCCTTTTGTTTTTAACTTGCTTATATTGTTATATTTGATATGAATTTCTTGACAAAAACATATAGTTCGGCTATTTCGGACAAGGAAGGATACTTCATTATTTCTGGGCAGGGAGTGAAAATTTTACCTTCCCATGTGATTTCATCTCACACCACAGAGTCTGGGACATAAAAAACTAGCTTACACATTAGCTGGAATGTTGGGGTAACTCATTACAGTGAGGCAGTGGAAGTTTAGGCACCCCGCTTTTCTTTTCTAAAGTGGTTGTGGGTGGGTCCAGTTTTTTTGTTGCTTGGCTAATGTAGAGCTGTTATTGTCTTCTGAATCTGGCCCTCTTCTGTTACTTTGGCTAAAGAGAATAGATTTTTGTTGGGACTTTTGTTTATTGTCTGTGCCTGTTCTTTCTGACTTGCCAGCTTTTTCTATTCCAAGTCTGGAATATATGAGAAAAAAGGAAACTCCAACATCTCACTACAGATCATGAGCCTCTAAGCCTTCTTTCTTCTTTTCATATCCATATTTCTTGTATATATGATGTCAGGGTATATAGTAGTGCTTGTGGAAAGAACCCTTAGATGAAGCAGAAGTATGTCTACCTTATCTTCCTGGGTATGGAATTTATGATCTACATTTTAATAAAATCTCTTGGATCTGTTACTTCTGGTACACATATCAAATAACAAGGCTCTATGTAAGTTAATTACTATCTTTGTTAATATTGCTGTTTCATTCTTTTTTTTTTTTTTTTAAAGATTTATTTATTTATTTATACAAGCACTGGGTACAGTCAGAAGCACGGGAGGGTGAGAGAATTCACCAGAGCCAGAGCAGGGAACAGAACAGGCAGACTGACAAAATACACTGCTGAGGGGAGCATCAGGTGCAGCAGGAGAGGTCTGCATACCGAGTGGGACCCTTGCTGGTGGCTGGGGATCGAACTGGTACTGCAGAGGCTGCGGGCAACTTTGCAGCCCAGCGCTCAACTGCTGCGCCACCAGGGGAGACCCTGCTGTTTCATTTAGAAGTTTGGAAACTTAGTACTAAGTTACCTTTGTTGCAAAATACAGATTTTGTCTTGCTATATTTTATACTAATAATTATGTTAATTTTCCTTACACTCATATCTTTGATCATCAAATATTGCAGTGAAGTTTGAGGCACTTCGAATTAGCCAAAGCCTTAACTTGAAACAATTAACAAAAGTTTCCTAAGGCACTTAAGTTATTCTGCAACTGTCATTATGAGCTATTTATAAATAAAGGATTTTATCCTTTATTTTGACTGTCCTATATGTGTAATATCAAGTAATTATTCATGACAGCACTTGTTAACACAGTCTTGGTTTTTCTGTCAGATTTCACTCAAATCACTGCAAAATAGATGAAGCAATTTCTTTGAATGGAATTCAACATTTATTCCTTCTTTTCAAGTATATAACAGGGAAAGCACATGATAACATTGTTGGAGTCTTAAAAGAAATTTATGACATAAACTTGTAAGTCAATTAACTGATTTTGGTGAAAACAGTGAGAAAATAAAACTGCTTTTCATGGAAGCAAAAACTTAAAAGTAACGTATGGTCCAAAGTAGTATTTATGTGTTCTTAATATACTGTATGAATCTATTATGAATTGCTTTACATATTATTAAAAGATATTTCACAAGGGATCTTTCTCTATTTGGCATGTAGTCTGCAGTGGAGTGGATAACATTTTATTTTCAGAATAAAAATGGTCAGTATGTAGTTCATTTTTTTAAAGGTTTATTTATTTATGCATACAAGAACTGGGGTACATGCCAGAGGTGTGAGGGGTGAGAGGATTCACCAGAGACAGAGTGGGGAACAGAACAGGAGATTGACTGAAATACATTGATGAGGGGAGCAGCAGGTGAGTCAGGAGAGGTCTGCTGGGCCATGTGGGTAGCTCCCTGGTTGGGGATCGAACTTGTGCTGCAGAGGCTGCAGATAGCTCCATAGGTTGTGTTTTAACCCCTTGTGCCACCAGGGAGGCCCTGTAGTTCATTATTTATAGGCTTCTTTTCTCCTATGGGACATGATAATTTGGCCTTAGCAAAAACAGGAGTTAAGTAGAATTGAGAATTTATGAATATCAGACTATTTATAAAAACATTATTACTCTTTCTATTTGTCCTTTATATCTTAAAATCCCATCCCATTTTTTTCCTGGATCAGGATTTCCAGATGTAAAATACTATCACTTTCAGATATATACAAGGAAGACCCAGACTTGAGAACAAATGTCTCTCTCTGCCTTGTATTTGTCTTAGGAATTTTAAATATCTGCTTTATGTTGTTGCAAAATTTTTGAAGCTCCAGCTTCAATCTGAGGAAGAAATGATTTACAATGAGTCTTCTTCACTGGGGGAATCTTGATTTCTCTTAGGTATGGTTGTTGAACTTTTTAACCTTGAAAAACATTGATGATCTCAGAGAGAATTTGTATATATAAGTTATATCTACATATATTTACCATGTTAGGAATCAAACAAAATTTGAAAATATTGATTAATTTATTTTAAAATAATAAAACCCATCATATGTTAATATAAATATCTTAAATGGAATGTAGTTATGTTTTCAAAAAGAAAAAAAATATGAGAAGGATGCCATTGGTTTTCATTTTAGCAAAGCTTTTAGACATTAAAAAGATTTAATAACTGAATAGACTTCTAGGTTTTCATATCTGCTTTTGGATTTTAATGTTATCTTGGTTGAACTACATGCAGAAAATTTAGTCTTCCAACATATGCAGTTGTAAAATAAAAGAGTATTTTATTCACCATTTCAGATATTGAGACTCTTTGATATATTGAAAACTCAGTAAATGGTAGCATATTAAAGGTTAGTTGCAATATGGACTCGAAAACCATATTGAATTTTTACACTATGTTACATTAAAATCCTAAAAAATCCTGTCCTTACAGTGGGTCATTTATCCATGTATGGTTTTGTGATTTCATGCATTCGTCATTGGAAAACATTAGTTCACTGAATTATGAGATATGACAACATTAATATTTGTTAATCTATAGTTCAAATCAGAAATAGTCTGAGTGTTAGGAGGCTGGCAAGTTCACAGTGGGAGATAAAAGTATTCTAAAATTCTGATTTTCATTTGAAAGCTTGAATTTAATCATTGGCAACAAATCCTGTCATTTGTTTTACTAGAAGAGGTAGGCTCATTTTATTCTTTTTCAAGATGCTTCCCAAGTACCCAAGTTTGAGCAACTATGAATTATGTTAGTTGTTAAGTTGTTATTTCAAGTCAAAAGTGGTGTTCCATGAAAAAAAGTGGCTAGTTCAACTCTTACCTCAGTCACACTAGTGGTCTTTGAGATATCCCTTATATTTTAGTATGCAGTAGAAGTGCAGTACAACTGTAGCTGTCCCATCTATTTCACATAAAATAATAAAAAGTCTGTACTTAATGCTAACGGATTAATCATACTAATTGTTACTGATTTATCAGGATATTATTAAGTTGAACTGGATTTCAAAAAAATGATAGTGGGCTTCCTTGGTGGCACAAGTGCTTAAGACACAACCTATGAAGCTGTCAGCAGCCGCTGTCAGCAGCCACTGCAGCACGAGTTCAATCCTTGACCAGCCAGGGAGCTACCCACATAGCACAGCAAACCTCTCCTGTCTCGCCCGCTGCTCCCCTTAGCAGTGTACTTCGGTCAATCTGCCTGTTCTGTTTCCCACTCTGTCTCTGGTGAATCCTCTCACCCCACACACCTCTGGTCTGTACCCCAGCTCTTGAATGCATAAATAAATCTTTAAAAAAAAATAGTGTGTAGTGATAAGCATACCATGACTGTTTGTACAGCTGGGGCCACAGCCTTGGTCATACTAAGGTGCCCAAAGTTTCACACATTATTGCTTTTGCACCATCAATGCAAATCTGCATATTAAGATGAGAATACACAGAATCCTTTGACATTGTAAAATCCCTTTAAAAGAATGGGCCTCACGATCCAAAATTCCACAGATCACATTTAGAGAATCATTGCTTTAAAGTCATGGATATATTGTAGAATTGATATGTTTTAAAAGTGCTGTTACACATTTTTTTTTGCCTTGAAATTTATTTATTTTTAAAGATTTATTTTATTTTTATGCATACAAGAGCTGGGGTACAGGCCAGAGATGTGTGTGGGGGGATGTGAGTGATCCACCACAGACAGAGCGGGGAGCAGAACAGGCAGACTGACTGAAATACACTGCTGAGGGGAGCAGCAGGCGAGTCAGGAGAGGTCTGCTGTACCATGTGGGTTGCTCCCTGGCCCGGCATTGAACTTGTGCTTGTAGTGACTGAGATTAGCTTCATAGGTTGAGTCTTAACCCCTTGAGCCACCAGGGAGGCCCTTGCCTTGAAATTTAAAAGAATTTCTAAAATACAGTCCTGGTAAACCTCATTGTATGAAGATTTGACAGTCAGAGGTATCTGACTGGAAGATGGGGCTATCAAGTCAGTGATGCAGAGTAAGGCAGAGGATGTGCGGGAAGAGCACACATCTCCATTCAGAATGAAATCAATAAGAAAGTCACACTCAACATGCATTAAAATGATAATGAACATTTGCCTTTCCCTATTTGCTTTTCTTGTCTTGCATGCAAATTTGAAGTCCTATCTGAGGAATAGTATCAAAAATTATGGCACATCAGGATGTACTTAGAACAGGCAGGCCTGAAAGTTGTGTGTTTGACCAACATTGAGATGTGAGGGCTCAGAGAGAAATAAGGAGGAAAGGAAGCTGACTTTACAAATGGTCTAATGTGTTCCAGGTATTGAGCAAAGCATTTCACATGTTTTCTCTTGATTCTCATGACAAACCTATGAAGTTACCATTATCAGCCTCATTTTACGGGTGATGAAATAGAGCCTCAGATGTTAAATAGCTAATCTGAGTTTGCATTACTCCAATGGGTTGAAACTGGAATTCAAATCATCACATCTCAATATACTATGGTATCTTCATATCAGTATTCTAGAGTCTCTTGGACTACACTGTTAGCTGTAGTCTGTTTTTATCTGTTTTTAAAGTATAATCCTGACTATACATGCACACACATCACATTTAATATTTAATCATTCTGGGAAAAACAAACACAATTTTGTATTCTTTCACCCACTAGGGGGGGCAAGAGTGCTAACTTGTTAAGTGGACAATGATTGATGGGTAGGGTTTTAAATTCTATGATTGTTGTATGATTTGTAATTGTATATCTACATTGTAGGAAATTATTGATGAAAAATTCTGAACAATTATCTAATGATTATAGAGTAAGAGAGACTCTATGTTATTGAAAACTAGTAGACTGCTCTTTCGGCCCTAAATGTTTTCATATTTAAAAGTGTGACTGTCAGCTGAAGGGAGGGACCAAATGATGTGTGCAAAATAGCCGTGAACCAAGTCAGGAACGTTCAAGTTCTAATTCAAGTTTGTTTTAATACATTTAAAATTTAACATCACTGATTTCATTTTGTTATGATCTATAAATGCAGCGATGTCTGAAAGAAATGATTTTTCTAAAGACATTATTTAAGCCTTAAAGGTAAGTTTTATGTAACTTATTTTATTGGATATTGCCTTTTATTCCAGACCTCTCATTTAATGCGGCAAGTAGGAAGAATCCCTTAATAACTGGTATGTCTAGAACTCATTTATATTATTATCATTTGGGTAATTTCTAGTAAAATTATGAATTAAATACAAAGGAAAACTATAAGCTGTTGAGTACTTTTCTATTAAAATATTTGTATTTAAAAGATATTTTGATTATTTCCCTATTTAAAAGGTCCCTAAAACTTCTATAAATTTTAAATGATGATTACTGTGAAAACTCAGAAGTTTTATCAATCCTATCACCATGATAATTGTGAAACTTTACTAATTATATTCTTACTCTGTACTTTTGTGTTATTCTTGCTGCTGAGTTAGAGCTTATAAATGAAAGTTTATAAAATGGATTATAAGTTGACTATTTTTTGATACAATGAAGGCTTTTCTTGAGCTTTACATAAAGATTTTTTTTAACTCTAAAAATCCTGAAGCATTATTAAATAATGTTTCCTTACATGATTCTCATCTTGAAAAGGATGGCCATGGGAGCAAACTGTACCAGATTTCATAGCCTTTTCATTCTGATAGTACAGGTCATATGATTTTGGAATACAGTTTAATATCCTTGTACATTAGTTGACTTCTCCATGCAATTGGTCTACAAGCTTACAGTGGGATGGTAGCACTCAACATACAAAGATGAATTATGAGTTGTTCTGTTTATAAGGATAGCAGTCTGGTGGGGGCTGTAAGGAAATAATTACAATGAGATGTGGTAAAAATAATAAGAGCAATGCAAACTTGTTTCTATGGCATCACCTAAAGGCCATCAACTTAGACACTTTCTGTGACTGTGCTTCAGAGGAGGTATGAATTGAACTTAAAGGACAAGCAAGTGTAGAATTTGAGAATCTGGGAGCAAGGAACATATTTTAGGGAGATGAAATAACATAGGAGTAATCATGGTGCAATAAGATATCATGACTTTAAATTTTTTTTTTATAGAGGCATGTTATTTATTTATTTGTCTGTTTTGTTTTGTTTATACATGCACTGGGTACAGTCAGAAGCGCGGGAGGGTGAGAGAATTCACCAGAGCCAGAGCGGGGAGCAGAGCAGGCAGAAGGACCGAAGTACACTGCTGAGGGGAGCAGCGGGCGGCAGGAGAGGTCTGCACGCCATGTGGGACCCTCCTCCGGTGGCCGAGGAGCAGCTGGGGATTGAACCGGCACCACAGAGGCCGCGGGCAGCTTCGCAACCCAACGCTCAACCGCTGTGCCATCGGGGAGGCCTGATATCATGACTTTTAATTGTAAGAATATAAAGAAGGGATAATTCAGGAGAGGAAGTTGGAAATCAGTTTATCTTGAATATATATATTAACAAGTTTGGATATTATTTAAATAATAGAAAACCATTTATAGCTTTTCTGAATGGAGTGATATGATCTTGCATTTGAGGAGACCCACTGGTATGGCATTTGGGAGAAGTGAGAAACACTGAAATAAATTCAGTGATAAGTGGTGTGCCGCCGTAAGATAGGTCATCGTCGTAACACTTGAGGTGTTGGTTAGCAGTTCCAGGGATAAGTAATAGTATTACCTGGAAGGAATTTAATAAAGAGGTTCTTAGGAATTTGAATCTGCTCTCTTGGCATTTGGAAATTGGACATGAAGAGGTTGAAGGAAACTAGAATGATTCTTTGACTTCAGATTGGGTGACTGAATGAGAAATAGAGAAAAGGAGCAAATTTTTATCAGAACGGCTTTGAATTGGACATACAGATTCAAAAAAAATAAAGCATAACTTTGAAGCAATATTTGGGTACCTTCAATAGGCCAGGGTACAGTGAGATTTTTAATGTATTTAATTATCTCACTATTTTTTGAGGTATTACCATCCGTAATTGACAGATTGAAGAATCAGATTCAGAGAGATGACGTAAGTGACCTAAGGTCACTTATCTTGAAGTGGTGGAACTTGGAATTGAGTGCAAGTTTATCAGATCCTAGAGTACATCTTTTCTCTATTATTTTGGGAATATTGCATACAACTATAGTAGAAGCTATGGGTACAAATGGAAGTATTTAGGGAGAGTGTGTATAATTAGAGTAGAGAATATGGCCAAGGAGAGAACTTGGATAGCTATTATTTGATTAAATGGAACCCACCAAGGATGCAAATACATTGCATTCAAGACAGCATTAGAACCTTCCAGTCTCTCATTCCCTTACCCCACATCCTGTCCACCAGCAAAATCTGTTGGCTCTGCCTTCAAAAATAGATATGGAATCTGACCATTTCCTTTAGCCTAAACCACTGAAATCTCCTATGTTCTACTAAGCTTCCCTGAATCGATCCTTGTTTCCTACCATCTTTTTTCCATCCAGCAGTCAGACCAGTCCTTTTAAAATGTAGATTAGGGGCCTCCCCGGTGGCTCAGTGGTTGAGCGCTGGGTTGAGAAGCTCATGGCGCGCAGACCTCTCCTGCCGCCCGCTGCTCCCCTCAGCAGTGTACTTCAGTCCTTCTGCCTGTTGTGCTCCCTGCTCTGGCTCCGGTGAATTCTCTCACCCTCCCGTGCTTCTGACTGTACCCAGTGCTTGTATAAATAAATAAATAAATAAATCTTTAAAAAAAGTAAAATGTAGATTAGATTGTCATACCTCTTCTCATAACTATCCAGTTATGAAGTTCAGAATTTAATCCAGACTATCATGGCCAACAATGCAGCATGACTCTGCCACAGGCTGTCTCTGGACCCTCTCCTTGAAATCCTCTGCTAGCACATATCTCCAGCCTCAAGCCGAGTGTGCTTCCATTCTGGATTTTTGCACTGTTTGCCTGTCTTGAAAGATTCCTCCCAGATCACTGTCACTCATACATTGAGACTTTCACAATCATCCTGTCTCATATAGCACTTTCCATTTTCATAGTTCATGTCTCCATTCACTTTTTTCTTTGTAGAGTTTTTCCTTGACATATTAAAATTGTTTGGTTTGTGTTCATTGTCCATGAAATATCTATACCAGTCCCAATCTTTTGTTGTTCACTTCTGCATCGAGAGGATGTAGAATATGGTAAATGATCAGCAAATACTGGAATGAACTAATGCAGCCAGACTGGGTTTATACACAAGTAAATCAGATCATACCACTCTATTGTTTGACCCACCTATCCCAGTATTCTCCCGTTACTGTTAGAATAAAATCCAAATTCTTTTCCATGATCTACTAAACCTTCCATGATCTAGGACTTGGCTGAGACTCACTCCTAGTCTTTCCACTTGCCCTGGTTGACTACATTTCAGCCACACTCACCTTTTTGTTCTTCCTGGGATTTGCTTAACTTTTCTCTGTCAGCCACTTCCTCTTCACGGATCCTTCAGATCTTTACTCAAGTTTTACTTTTGCAGAAAAGCTTCCTTGGACTATCCTCTCGTAAAACTATTCTTGCCCCTCCACTCTGTGTCTTCCTAGGACTCAGGCTAATGTTGAACATCATCATTGTCTATATTATTCATTTACTTATTAGTGTTCTCTCTCCTGACTTGGATCGTAAAATTCATGAGGGTCAGGAATTTTTCTGTCTCATTTTCCTTCATATTCTTAGCTCCTGGAAGGGAATACTTGACACATCTGAGAAACCCAATACTTGGAGGATGACTGAATGAAATACTTGTGCCACTTCGGTATGGGTTATTTTGAATACTTGACTACCCTTTGGGACACAGTTTAAATAAATGCCTACAACTTCTAGGATGAGGGTTTTGTAGTTTGAACATTAAGTAATGATCCTACCTTCCAAATTGGCTTATGGGATTTCAGTACATTACTTTATAGAGATTGTTTTGCACATTCTTGGGAACCCAAGTCTCAAGGTTTTAGGATGTTGTAATTTTTATTTTAGTTGTTGCCAAAACCATTTGACTAAAATTAGGTTGATAGTTTCCCTAGGGTAGTACGTGCCATATTATCTATTATATTCCTGGAGCCTTACATAGCATTCAGAAGAGAGAAAGTCAACAAATGTTTGTCAATGGTCATTTTAAAAAATTCCTTTTTAAAATTTAGTATTTTCTGTAAAATATTTTCAATTTGCATAGATTTCTAAACTGAACCTTTCCCTTTTCTTCCACTCACCATCTCCAAGAAATTTAACCTTTAAGAAATATTTAGTTACTGACAAACTCTAGAAGAGGAATGAAGGAGTGATATCCCATACTAAATTTAAATTATGTCCACCAGGCTAGAGAAACAGAGGGGACCTATAATCATTTATTCACCTACTGTAACTCCCTATTTGGATGAGGTTGGGGTGGAGGCAGGGAAAGATTCTGTGGCCCAGCATCCACCTTCACTCTTATTTGCTTTTTGATAAAACAGTCAGTGTTCAGTGCGGCTCCAAAAGTTTTGGTTTGAGGATTAAAAAAGCCAGCAGCAGGTAGCTGTGACGCAGGTTTTGCATAGTCACTGGGCTGCACACACCTTAAGCCAACATAGCCAGTGAAAGGTGGCAGTGTCTGAACTGAATCTGTGCTTTTTAGATGGAGCAGCACCTTTTCAATAAAAGCACATTTATACCTACTCCTTAAGAAGTTTAGACTGGAGTGCTGTCTCCAGAATTGGCCCCCCTTCTGCCAAGCTCCATTTGTTTGTCTTGGCAGCCTGGTTGTGTCTGCTTGGCTGGTGCTAATGCTGGGATGTTAAATTGATGAAACACAGGACTCTTGATCCTTTTCAGTGAGGCTTCTATTTGGTTAATGGCAGGAGAGAGCTCTTTGCTGCTAGCCACCTGTAACTGGCCAAGTTAAAAAAAATATATATAGATGCAGAGATGTAGAAGAGGAAATTTTTCTTAAAATATTCTTACCAAATACTTCATTTATTGTTTGTTTGTTTGCCTGTTTTAAAGTCCAAAATAGATTTAAAAACATTGAAGAGAAAATAAGAAAAAAATACTTAAATCCTACCACTATTGTTGGGCAGTGGTGGGGGGGTGGAGGGTGAAGGATGAAGAATGGATGCTCTTGTGATATAGCTAGAGATTTGAGGACTAAGGGAATATACTTTATTATTTAATCCAGATTTGAATTGTGACCTTTTTCTTTCTTTGGTCTAGATGGAATTTTTTCTTTGTGATTCCAAATATGATTCTACTCTATAAGTACCCAAACACAGATAATATGATAATAATATGACAGGGTTTGAGTTTTTGAGAATTAATACATTTCAGAGCTATGGACCAACTATACTTTTATAAAATGTACTCATGTTTGGTGTGCTTGAGATTAGGCTACACTTAGGCTGTCAGTCTTCATGTCTGTGCATTGTTCCAGAAGCCTATGACTGAAGTTTTTAGAACTAACAGCACAGAAAGGAAACAAGTATAAATCATCTCTCTGGTATATGTTTCTCCCAGAGGGCTTTATAATATTGCTTAAGTTGTTACAGATGTTGATAGTCTCCTAAGACTGGTGACTACCAAGCCCTCACTTTATTCAGGCTTCTACTCAAACATCACCTTCTCAAAAGAATCAAAATAGCAACCCTTTGTCCCAGTCACTCTTAGCACCTATCTGCTTTATTTTTTCCAAGTAATATTTTAATCTGGAATTATACACTTATATGTGTATATCTGTAATACATATACATATATATGTATGTGTGTGTGTGTATATATATATATATAAATTTTTTATCTCCTTAACTGCAATATGAGTTCTTTGACAATAGGCATTTTTTTTTTCTCAATCACTGCTTAACCCCAAATGCTCAGAAGATTATACAGGATTTAGAAAATGTATGATAAATATGTGTTGAATGACTGAATGAATAAGAAAAGGAAAGGAGTAATGAAGAAGTACAGAAAGAAAATAATTATCATTTCCCAGATAATACCATTCAACATGTTGCAAAATAATGACAGGAAGGTTCATTGATCTTGAACATGTGAAATGTTTATTAATATAAAGAATAATAAACTTTGAGTGAGAACTAGATGGCATGTAGCTAATATATCACTTAGTTCAAGTAAATGAAATCATTACGTTAGCCAAAGAGTAGAGAATATGAAGGCATTTCATTGTGTGGTTGAGCTGAAGGGTTGAGCAGAAAAATTAAATTTGTTTTAATAAAGGTGTCAAAAGAGTATGAATGTGGAACTTGGATCATCCTTTGGTTGTAAATGATGTGTAAGTGTGTAAGAGCACATTTAAAATGCTCTTATCCACCAGATCCTCTTTCAGAAGAGGTAGGTTTGTCAATTTTGGAGTTCTCATCAGTTGCTTATATCCTTTCTCTGAGTATATTGACATTTCTGGTGTGACAGCACATGCTGCACAAACAGATGGAATTGACAGAAGAAAATATCTCCTATCTATTAAAAAAGAGAGAAATGTTTAAAGAGGATGTTTGATGCATAACAGATGGTATGAGAAATAACATGTCAAATTAAGACCAGTGATAATGGGTTAGTGAACACCCTATAATTAACTTCCAGCTATTCTCATGTTTGTATTTCATTCAACTCTATGTCCATTTTATATATGATTCTAATCATTATATTTCATATTTTATATGTTAACTTTATTATGAGGATTTATCTTTGTTTACAATTTTCCTTATGATTTTATCACATTTCATCAAGTTGTTATGTTTGCATGAGACTATATTGAGAGCAAGGCTATTGTTTGTTAGTTTTTTTTAATATTTACATTTAGTAATGTGCTTGGCATGTAAAGCACGTTTCATTTATATTTGTTAATTTTAATTAAATACCTCAAAATTTAACTTTTGCTTTATTATAGGCATGTGGTTTCTTTCTTGTTTATTGATATGAAAGGTAAAGATGTGACTACCTATCTGAATGGCTATGGCCTCATAAATCATTGGCACAAGGTCTTATGAATACTCACAGGTAGATTTCTCAGTCAAAGGTAGCAAAATAAATCAAATTCTTGATTTATAAATGAATGATAGAATTTTATAATGATACCTTCAATATTTTAATAGTTCCTAGGTCTTATAAAATAAATAAGGATATTTTGAGCTTACCTAGCATTAACTCTGGAAATTTCTACTTTCTGAGACATTATAGGTTAAAGTGTTCTCTAAATTTAGAAATAGAAAAAACCTACTTTAGTTTCTCAGTTCTAAGCCTTAAGTTATATGACCATACTATGTTTGTGGGTTTTGTTAATATATAACTGTTATGAATTATGCACATCATTAATTTTCAAGGACTTGAAAGATCTTTGAATTTGGACACTCATTAATTAATTATTGTTGCAGGCTTAATTGTTAATTAAATCTTCATGGGGGTCTTTAAAACATTGAAATCCTTTTTTCTTCTCTCTTTCAATTTTTGAAATTCCAATTGCTTTTGAAATTATTTCAAATTGTTTAAACTAGTTATGTGACCCATAATTATTGTTTTTCTTCATCTCTTTTACTTTACAGAAAGCAAAAGGAACTAGAAAATCCATTTAGAGAAGCCCCAATAAGCAGAAAAAGAAGTTTGTGACTATTTAAGTTGACCAAGTATGGTTTAAAATTAGCTAATTATGAGTTTTTAAAAAGGGAAGAAACTAGTACTTAATTTTTTATTCCCTGGTTCTGTTTAAAATTTGGAATACTAAAATTTCCCTGTGATTACTCTATGACATAAGGTAACTCTAGTGCTGTTTTTGAAATTAAGATGATAACTAGGAGTAAGTGATAATTTGAGATTTTTATAATGTAAAGGTACTGAATTTCTTATGCATGGTCTCATTTAGCCTTATCAGTATCATCTTTCTACAGATGATGTGAGATTTTGAGAAGTTAATTGGAATTTTTTTCTAGAGGTGAACCCACTGTTCAGACTGGGTCTGTAACCTTTAATTCCCTTGTTCTTATTTATGATACTGTGAATTGATTTTGATAATTAAAAAAACTTTTTATAGATTTATTTTATTTTTATACAAGAACTGGGGTACAGGCCAGAGGTGTGGGAGGGTGAGAGGATTCACCAGATACAGTGCAGGGAGCAGAACAGGCAGATGACAGAAATACACTGCTGAGGGGAGCTGTGGGCATGCCAGGAGAGGTCTGCCACACCATGTGGAATTCTTGCAGGCCACCCCAGATTGAACCTGCACTACAGAGGCTACGGACAGCTTCATTGTGCGGCGCTCAACCCGCTGTGCCACCGGGGAGGCCCTGATTTTGATAATTTGAGTTTACCCCTATGGATTTATTTTAAAAAATCTTCCTTTTTGATTATGTGGATTTGTATCTGCATTGCAAAGTTGAAGTGTTAATAAGTACATTTTAATTTTTTATCCAAAAATATTCTTGATGACCACGTGTTGATAAATACTGGGAAAACAATTTGCCAGCATCTCTGTACAGACCAGTTACTGGTTCTGTAAGTTTTACTCCCCAGTTTCAGTCTGCTCCCTAATCCTAGGCTTCCTTAAACAGGTTCCTCATCTTTCACCTAACTTTAAACCTAATCAAAATAAAATTGATTCTGTTGCTAAAAATTTCTAACACATTCATTGGGTAGTAGTAGTCTTTTTTTATTTAATGGTTTACAGTATATAAAACACCTTTGAAAATTCAAAAGGACTTTCTGCATATAAAATTGTTCTTCATTAGCATTTTTCATTAATATTTCCCATGTTCCACTGGTTTCTGGTAATTGATGCCCTATGGGCAATAAACAAACTGGACTTGATAAAATTTCATCATTTGTGGTCACTAGTTTCTAACAGAATAATCAGGTATTCTTCCAAGGTCCTTGTTACATTGCCTTATGCTTATTGAAAATGATGTGGCACTTAACAGTGTAAACTTTTCTGTTATCTGGAATAGTCACTAAGTACGTACTTGTAATCATGACATATACTTTAGAAGTGCCTAAGGACCATGGAGAAGGTTTCAGGATAACTTGGAAAAGCCTGCAATAGTGTGAAAATTTGTGCCATAGGATCATTTTTAATGAATTCATAATTTTCATCATTTATTCATTTATTAAATCATCATTCTTTGACTCATTTATTCAAATTCTTGAAAAGAAACCTAAATCCAAAGAAAGTTATAAAACACCCCGTTCTCAAAACCTCATCATCTACATTCATTTATTTACACTTCAGATCAGACCTTTAGACACTTTTTGACTATATTTTCTATTCTTAGTCTTCTTACAATTTCCTATGCTTGACTCTAAACATTTTTTTTTGTCTGCTGCAACCCTTTTTTTTTTATTTTTAATTGGTGTCGTGATCAGTTCTGTCTAGTTACAAGGGTGGCCTTATTTCAGAAAGAAAGAAGGAGTAAGGAAGGAGAGGGAAAAAGAAGAGAGAGGCAGGAAGAGAAAACATGTTTATAAGTTAGGGAGTTTAGGCTTCTGGAATGATTTGTTGCTGAGAACTGAATATTTAAACCTTGTTTTTGTATGCATATATTGCTGCACTTTAGTAATCTAAAACACAGTCCTAGGAGTCCCTCTCTTATAAATGCATTATTTTATGACTGAGGTTATGTTGACTTACAACACTGTTTGTGGTAGAAGTATAGATGTGTGTTACTGCAACAAAACTACCACCAAAGGGCCTCTCTGGTGGCACAGGGGTTGAGGACGGCGTTGTCGGGCTGTCGCCAGCCACTGCAGCATGAGTTCAATTCCTGGCCAGTCCAGGAGAAACCCACATAGTGCAGCAGACCTCTCCTGCTCCCCTCAGCAGTATATTTTCGGTCGGTCCACCTGTTCTGCTCCCCACTGTCTCTGGTGGGGAAACCAGAGACACCTCTCACTACCCGCACCTCTGGCTTGCACCCCAGTTCTTGTGTGCATAAATAAATAAATCTTTTTTAAAAAAACCACCACCAAAGCACCTATAATTTTTTGCCATGGTTTACTGTGTGCCCCTTCCTTTGTCCCTTGCTCTGTCTTCCTCCTCTGGTAACTTCAATTCGGCAAGTCAAGAGTTCTAGAGTTCCTTTGGCTTAGTTTTATCTGCTCCTTAGTTTTGTTTCTGTTTATTTCACATGAATTGAATTACCTGGTTTTTGTCTTTTTCCTTCTGACTTAATTCACTTAGCATAGTCCCCTTGCCTGCACCACATCTAAGTTGTCAGTACTCTGGCAAGTGTTTTAACCTTTTTGAGCATTAGTTTTCTCATCTGTCCAACAAGGATAATAATGAATAGAGCCTACCTTCTGGATTGTTGGGCAGCTTGCATTTGTAAATATATGCAAAAAATGTTGACCATGAAAAAAATAAATCTTACCTATTATATATAGCAGTAGACAGGCTTTGCAGATACTAGATGAAATGATTTTAGATATATCAAGATTGTTTCTCTGGTTAAAAGAATGTCTGCTTCCTTCAGCTCTGGTGTCTGAATGATATCATCAAAGATTCATCAGGAACCTCCTAAATAATGCAGATGCCCCTCAGAGTGCTGATAAGTAGGAATTTTGCACTTAAAAAAAATCAATAAATAAAACTAAAGCAACAGTTTGTGGCCAAATATATTTTGGAGGTATTTGGTTAAGCACACAAATTTCTCCTCTCTCTCTCTCTCTCTCTCTCTCTCTCTCTCTCTCTCTCTCTCTAACACCATTCTTCATTTTTGTACAGTGTTTGCTTTCTCCTCCCAGGTGTAGTCCCCATGAAATTCCTACAACCAACTCACCTGTGCACCTAACCATAGTCCCTTGTGCTTTCCCACCCCTGTTTTGATCCTACTCCCTCCATCTCTCCCACAGAATGTCTCTTTTACAATAAACTCTTCAGATCTTTTGATATGTAAATGTAATGTAAATTTCCAAGCAGAGTCATATCTGTAGTAAAGGGAGCAGCAGCATGTCTCATTCACCCACATCACCCATTAATTTTTTTAAAAGAATATTCTTCATGTTTAATGCACTTTGAGATAGATAGATAGATTCTATTATAACGCATAGGATATCAGCAGCTAAAAAGCTGTTAGAATGGGGCCTCCCCTGTGGCGCAGCGGTTGAGCGCTGAGTTGCGAAACTGCCTGCAGCCTCTGTGGTGGTGACAGTTCGATCCCTGGCTGCTCCTCGGCCACCTGGTGAGGGTCCCACATGTCGCGCAGACCTCTCCTGCCACCCACTGCTCCCCTCAGCAGTGTACTTTGGTCCTTCTGCCTGCTCTACTCCCCGCTCTGGCTCTGGTGAATTCTCTCACCCTCCCGCGCTCCTGACTGTATCCAGTGCTTGTATGAATAAATGAATGAATAAATAAATCTTAAAAAAAAAAGCTGTTAGAATGGCATTTGGCAGTTTGACATGGGCAAATAATTAGCAACCAACATAGTGGTTTCAGGTTGTCTAGAGGCTTTGAAGGAGGAGGGTACCAAAGGCAAGGAATCCTGTTCTATTTTGTAGACATGTATGTCTAAAGTCAGTTATACTGCAGACACCCCTTCAACTCTGATACAGTTTGTACATATATTAGGAGAGCTGTAGTGGCCCAGATCAATGCTGAATTTGATGAAGAAATAGTTAATTTATATATATTTTACATCATTGTTCATTTTTAAATGATGTTTGCTTCCCCTTCCCCCCTGCATCCTCTCCCTTTGTGTAGTCTGCACCTAACCCTAACCCTAAGAAAAAAAAAAAAGAAATTTAGTTAAAAGATTGAGTCTGGTTGCTGCTGCAGTTTCCAATAGATTCTTACTGGCTGCTGAATTGATTGGCAGACTCCTGCTAAAATGCGGTTGCCTAAGCAGGCAAAGGAAGCTCATGAAAATAGTTTCATTTATGAACAATTTGAAATGTAGTCACTGGAGTTCTTGCTTGCACTTTCTCAAGGTAATTGGGACAATTTCACTTATTTTTTTTTTAAAGATTTATTTATTCATACAAGCACTGGGTACAGTCAGAAGCGTGTGAGGGTGAGAGGATTCACCAGAGCCAGAGAGGGAAACAGAATAGGCAGACAGACGAAATACACTGCTAAGGGGAGCAGCGGGCACAACAGGAGAGGTCTGTGCACCATGTGGGACCCTTGCCGGTGGCCAGGGATTGAACCTTCTCTGCAGAGGCTGCGGGCAGCTTCACAGCCCAGCGCTCAACCGAGGGACGCCTGGGACAATTTCACTTGTAAGAAAATTAAAGAATAAGAAAGTGTTATGTAAGTAATGATATCCCAGATTTGTTTTTGACACATACTATGACTGTATTTATTAAATTATGTCATATCACAACATATTAATTAAAATATTAACAAATATAATAAAATATTTAAAAATATAAATGAATTACATTATACTATAAATATATACATGTTATAACATGATTTTTGTTATAGGTGTTATATTTGATAAGTTTATAGTTGGTCAACGTTTCATAAGAATTCAATCAAACATAGTCTTTTATTTTGTATCTCTCATTTTTTAGAAATGTGGCTCCTTGGATAAATATATGGAACAAAGCTCCCCAACTTTAAAAATATTACTACTTACAATTTCTAATAATGATTCATTTACATATGAACATAGTAGGAGAATTCTGTTTCAGTCAGTGTACATTATTTATGAAAAATCTTATGAGAAATATTCGGTTTGATTTTGGTTTCATTACTTTGAAATTTTGAAAAATATTTGGAGTCAGTTAGTGTAACAAACTCTTTTCTCTCCTGGTATCATTCTATTTCTGTATCTGCAGTTACAAATTCCTGGGCCTGAAAAATATTCAATTTACGTCATAAAATAGCACTGACCTTATTTCTAATATTGGCATTAGAACAGGGCTAGTTTTTCCACTAGTGCGTCCACACCCAGTTTTTCAAAGCGGTTTCATATATTTTCTTTTGCTTGCCAATCTAGTATACTCATGGCAGCTGCCATTTTGAAGCTGCCGGTATCAAGTGACCTCAGATATTATTGGCAAATATGTGCCATTCTTTTTTCCAATATCACCTTTGTCTTTTCTGACATCTGTTATGAGTAGCTCAGATACCAGGCAATCACTTTGTGCTAAATGCTGGCCTTCCAGAATCTGTAGATACAGACAGGATCGGGCCAGATTTGATCCTCTCCATTTACAGGTACTTGACCAACGTCTTTGACCAGAATATGGCTATGACACTACAAAAGGTTTATAGATTATTTTAGGAAAATGGGTGCTAGCCTTTCCCTTGTCACAGTCTGTCTCTATGGTGAAAATAATGAAACTGTGTGCTGGTACTATTTTCCTTTGGAACATCTTAGCTTATAGTTTCTTTCCCCTCCTTACCTTCTCCCTCCCCCACTTCCTTCCTCTCTCTCCTTTTCTTTCTCTCTCTCTTCCTTCCCTCCTTCTTTATTTTTTGCCTTCTTTTTCCACCTGCTACTCCTCCCTTCACTCTTTCTCCAATTTCTGAGGAAAATGATGAGTGGACACATTCATAAACCAGTTTTTGAATATCTAGCTTCTCTTGCTGGTATTTTTATGAAGGCCTACCTATAGAACAAGCCACCTGGCTGGAAAGAGCCAATAATATTGTTAAGGGGAGGTTCACAGAGTCTATGCTTTTGTAGTAATAGCCACAGCTTGTAGTTTAGCATAGACTTTCTTGGATGATGTAATCATGGCAGGCGTTAACGCATATTTGTGGCATTGGCACCATTGAAAATCTAGGAAAAAATTCTGCAAGGGAAAACCAATTGCTATCTCTACACAGGCAAGGTGAAAAAATTGGGAATAGTCAGAGTGAATAAAATGTTGGTTTTGATACATCTTACACAGACACAATGAGCAGGTCTAACCTGAAAACAAAATGGAATGTCATATTCTAGTGTATGAGCACTTTGGTACATCTCCATAGTGCCAGAGCCTGATCTTGTACTCCGGGAGCCTATTTATGACCACATAAACTAATCATATTGTTCAGTGCCTCTGTGAAGTGAAAACGTGGTTGTAACAGTGGTGCTGGAAGAAAGGTGTGATCTCAGCTTTGTCCACGAATTTTTTTCAGACCCAACACTATAATGTAACCGTCGAGGCAGGCCTGGGGTTCATAGACAACAATATTATTAGTGTCACTTTTCAGAACAGTGTATTGAGTGCTTTAGAAGACATGCGAAACTCTGTTCCAGGTGGTGGGGACACTGGTGACGATATCCTGAAGAAAGTCAGGATTTCTAGAGAGATGAAAAGAGATAAGAAAATAATTGGATTAATAGACCTCTCACTATGATGTATAGTAACAGAATAGGGTGATGTGAGTAAAGGAGTGAGTGAGGCATTTGAAGTGGTCAGGACATATAGGTTGAGAGCTGAAAGAAAAAGTGCCAGATATGGGGAACCTCAGGGGATAGAAGATCAGGCAGAGAGAGCTGCTAAGAGGCCAGTGAGCTATGTAGCACGTTAGATGACAGAGTGAAAGATGGGGAGAAGCAGATCTTGTATGACTTTGAAAACCAGAGTAAAAGATTTAATTGTAGCTATAATAGGGAGCCATGAGGATTTTAATCATAAGGATATGGTATAATTTACTTTAAAAAAAAAAGCAGGGGGCTTCCCTGGCGGCACAGGGATTAGGGACAGAGCGCTGTCAGGCTATTGCTAGCCACTGCAGCATGAGTTCAATACCTGGCTGGCCAGGGAGGTGACCCACATGGCACAGCAGACCTCTCCTGTCTTCCCCACTGCTCCCCTCAGCAGTGTATTTCAGTCAGTCTGCCTGTTCTGTTCCCCACTCTGTCTCTGGTGAATCCTCTCACCCCTACACACCTCTGGCCTGTATCCCAGATCTTGTATGCATAAATAAATAAAATCTTTAGAAGAAAAGAAAGAAAAAGAAAGGAAAGGAAAGGAGAGGAAGGGGAGGGGAAAGAGAAGAGAAAGGAAAAGGAAAAGAAAAAGGAAAGGGGAGGCCCAGAACAGTCTTCACACAAACCTACAAGTAAATGAGAGTATGATTTTCCAGAAGCTCAGGGGTGGTATTATTTTCGTAATGAGACTAAGATGACTCTAGATTTTATGGTGTCTTGATTAAGCTTAATTAATGTGCAGATATCTTTAGAGAAAAATAATACAGAATTACTAATACAAAATTAGGTACTAATATGGCTATTTAGAACAAAAAAGAAACCATGAGAAATACAAAGTAAAGAGCTAAAAAATGCCTTTCAGGAAAGGCATAATCATAATTTTGTTAATTTCAACATTTATATTTCTATACCATTTTTCCCTTTACTTTTTTGGGGGAGATGCTTACTCTTGGATTGCTTCCTCATATTATAGCAATTTGCAATATCATCTTCTACAGAGAAGGGTAATTAATTCAGAATTTATCATGGCTGGTCAAATTACATTTTTATTACTAAATTTAGAAAACTTCTTTTGTGTTTCAGTCTATTATTGATACTGCCATGTAAATTTTTAGGATTATTGCCAAATTTTGAGAAACTTCTATCAGGTTTCTTTTATATATGAT